>NC_037541.1:7394015-7402400 GCF_001531365.2 Cynara cardunculus var. scolymus
ACTAGTATAAATAGGTGATTAGGCCTATTGTATTAAATGTCGTTTTTACGTTTTTCTTATTAATAAAGTGAAACCTTTGACACTCAAGATTGTTCTTTAATGTTCATAATTTATTCTTGAGTGTTCATCACTTTGTTCATTAAACACTATAATTTGGTTATTCTTAACTCGATTATTAGTATTATTGAGAGATCTGAGATCAACAATCTCATGAAATACCTGTTCAGAAAATGTACTCGTTTTAAAAAAAATCACTTCCCAAAAACATTTATTTAACTTCTAGAGACTCCCCCTAGAAAGTAGATTATAGAACTGTTTCGATTCAGCTCAAAAATTAAACAAAAAAAAAATGTTTAGCACAGGTCCTAAACTGGATGTTTAGAAACCACACTCGGTAAAGCACGGGTCCTGAACTGTATTGTTCAGAAGCCTTGTTTAGAACGGATTACAACTCCCCCTACATTAGTGAATCAATGATATGATATTCTAATCAGCGTAAAATTGACACACCTGCAAATCAGATCAAATAGATTTTGGTACCTAAATGAATTTGGGTTCTATTTTGTTAGTATCGGGATGGGGTATGTTGTAACTACCAAACCATCTATTTCTATTAGATGTTTTCTTTTTATCACTTTGAACAGGATGATTAGAAACAAAATATGATCCATACCAGTTATTGTAATCATACCTGTTTTTACCTTTCCAATCCTTCTGATATCTATTGTCTGCACTCCATCTATTGTATGTCTTCTTATTTACAAAATCTGTTGTTTTGCATATGGAGCATATGATTCTTCTCTTGCTAAGATGAATCAAATCAGTAGTAGATCTTACAAAACAAGGAAGACGATTAGTAACAACAGGGGTACAAGATGAAACAGATTATGATTTGCTAACCCAAATGCTTTTAACCTTAGAAGAATTATTGGGTGATCCGATAACATACTCTTGATAATACTGATTAGAAGAACGAGAATAGTTCTTAAAAACAGTTGATGTAGGGCTGCTTGAACAACTGTTCGATTTGGAATAGTCATAGAAGCAAGTTTTACACTGAGAAGAAGAACCAATTGAGCTTTGAGCACAAGAAAAGCTGGTCATAGAAGCTAGTTCTGTAAAAGCTGGTCTCTTTCAACAGTAACTAAATCAAACTTATTTTTAAGTTATGTTCTTATCTTCAGCTTAGTTTTAAGGTCTGTCTTCAGATCAGACAATTTCTTTGTAGTGTCCAGAAGCTTACCTTCTAACTCCTTCTGAAGCATTTCAAACTTCTTCTTCTAATATATAAACTCTCTTCTCTCTTCATCTGAGCTGCTCTTCTCATTCTCAGAAGCGATGTCAAGCCACTTTTTCTTTTCAGCAAGCTCTTTAGGAATAGCTGTATGTTTCTTTATAGTATTTCTCCTCTCAAGAGCAAATTGCTTCTCCTCTTCGTCTAAGTCTAAAGCCTTCTGCTTTAGAGCAATGTTGTCAGATAATTTCTGTGTTTGGCTCTGACACTCTTCTGTGATGTCTTTTTTCTCTTTATCATTCTTGGCACGTTCCAAGATGATCAGCTGCTCAAAATCTGATATTTGCTTTAACATCATTTTTGCGTTCAGCTCGAGAGAGTTTATCTTATTCTTATAAGATGAGCATTCAGCATCAAACTTTCTTTCTAGTTCAATCACCCTCTTCTTCTCTTTCTCAAATTTCTTCCTCTCAACATCCAAACTATTCTCAACTTCTAGAACCTTCTCTTTCTCTAAATTCAGTGACTTCCTTAACTCAATCAGATCACTTTCAGACTTATGAAATTTTTCAGTTAAGTCCTATGTCTCTGTATTATTCCTTGGAGTGCTTCTCTCAATTAGTAATTCATTTCTAACCTCTTGAAGTTTATTAAACAAATCTTTGTTAGCTTTACTCCAAATTTTTTGATCATCATCATAATCCTTTTTGACAGACCTGAGAGTGTTTTCCAACTTTTCAATCTTGTATATGAAATCGTTTTCAATACGTTCACATTGTTCTTTATGCTCCCGTTTCAAATCTTTAATAAACTCAACATTCGCATGATTTTCATAAAACACATTCAGATATTTCTCTTTGTAATCCTGTATGCTCTTATCCAACTCTGAAACTTTCTCTTTCAATTCCTTATTCTCTCTCTCAAATGAAACTGCCATTTTCAAAAATCAAGATTGATTAAGGATCAAACGCTTTGAAATCCATTAAAAGAAATCAAGAACAATTAAGCTAAAAAAAGCAGAAAATACAAAAACTATTGAGAAAATTAGAAAATCAGCATAAAACTATAAAAAAAGTAAAAACAGTCAAAACTGTTGAAAACAGTTAAAACTGTTAAAAACAGTCAAAATAGTTAAAACTGATAAAAAAGAGTTTACGCGACGCAGAACAGTTCAAAAATTTCTCAAAAACAGATAAAACAATAAAAACACTAAAAAACAGTTAAACAGATAAATTTTGATCCCAAATAAAATGAAAGAGGCCCAAAACAAAACGAAACCAGTTACAAGGATTACAGAAAACCAATCAAAGTCACGACTAAAAGATTGTCCGAGAACAAAGTTCGAGTATATATGAACCAATTACACCAAATGAAAGTCTCGGTCAAATCAAATAGTTCCTTTTCTTTAATCTCAAAATTCTTTCTAATTGACTATGTTTGTTCCTTCTTCACAATTGTGTTATGGACTAATATCAGAGTCCAAATAAACAACCAGCCTTTCAAGTTCAACAGGTAATATCTGCTGCTGCAAACCAATTCCAAAAACACTGTACACCAGGTTTTCTAGCCTAAAAACTTAAACCCTCTTCAAATTCTGCATGTGTTTCATCAGTTAACACATATTCCTTGACCTGTATTGACAGAAGAACAAATTCCAAGCATGAAGGATACAACAGAGTGTACTTCTTCAACAACTTATTGGAATAGTGAAAACCCTTCACTTTTTCATCTTAATTCACCTCAATGCTAATTAATACAGCTGTGAATACCTGTGTTTCTGATACCTCAAAATGACTGATGAAAAATAGAAAAATACACAGCACATATATAAAAATTTACAAATCAAAGAATGTTGTTTCTTCAAAGATTCAGTAGCGAAAGACTACTCAGTAGCTAAATACTCTTGCAAAGAATCTGACTGACTGCAATTGTTCTTTGTTTCCATTCACCACGAGTCAACACACTCTTGTTTCAGTGATGTGCTCTTCAGATGCAACTCCTGACTGGTCTCTTCCTGCTCCTTTGCAGCATTTATCCATACACTAGGGACAATCAGACAAAGGCCAGGCTTCAATAATTTCCTTTTGAACTGTTAAAAATATTAAATGCATCTGCTGCAATTAAGGCAATGTGAATCAGCACAAGAAAAATGACTAAGCCAAAATCAATCAATCAAGACCAAAATCAAGTGTTAAAACCAAATTACAGAATCTGTTTCTTCAACCTACTAAACCCCTTTTGTGCGATTAAGTGAAGAAAAGCCCAAAACATTCAAATACAGGTTCTGAAAATGATAAACCACTGAGTTTTAAAACTTTCAAATTCTCACAATACTCTCAAATCTCATGATAAACAGCTACATACAAATCTGATTGAGAGAATCGGACAAAAGAATAACCGTGTGCGACAAATAGTGAGGGATATAAGAATCCGATTGAGAGAGCAATTTAGGTAAAACTTGAAGAAGTCTTTGAGCGATTTAGTGAATCCGATTGAAATCGGAGCGATTTGGCTTAAATCGATCACAACGATGAGCGATATCCAAGTAAATCGGATACAATAAAAATCGAACAGACCTGATAAACCCTTTCAGCGATTTGTCTAAAATCGACCAACCTGTGATGAAAGTCGATTGGATAAAACAGAAATTGTACAATATTATCTAAATTGGATGAAGAAGTCAAATGAAGGTTGAGCGATTTATGAATCCTGTGAGCGATTTAAGAATCCTGTTGAGCGATTTAGGAATCCTATTGAGCGATTTAGGAATCCTGTTGAGCGATGATGGAAGAACAAGATAGAACCTGTCCGATTTAGGAGTACGGTTGGGCCTTTGAACGGATTAGGACCCAAAAAATATTCTTACAACAATAAACCAGATGGGCTTCAAACTATTGGGTTGGGCAATTTAGAAAATAAAAACACAAAAAAAAAACAAAAATTTTAACCAAAATGGATCAAAAACACTGAAATTAAAAAAAAATTCAATAACACCAAAAAAAATTCAAAACACAAAAATTCACTAAATCTTGAAAAACAAAGATCAAAACGTAAAAGTTTGTGAATAACAAAGATTCACAATGTAATTCCGCACAGATTGATCACAATTTTAACATGAAAACACAAAAAAAATTGAAAAAATTCGGATCAAGCTTTAAAAAAAATAAGAACACGAAAAACACAAAAAAATCCAGAAATTTCTTAAAAAAAACTTTAAAACCAACGATTTCTTCTTCTAATTTCGTGCATAATCCTGCTCTGATACCAATTGTAGATCCCACTTTAATGAATCTTCATTAAAGCTTCAATTAATCAATGGCAGTTCTTGATATTTCTTGTAAGAACACTTGAGAGAGTAGAGAGAAAAGGTCAACACCCAAATGTGGTCAACAATTACTTGTTACGTAAAATGATATTGCAATAGAATTCTTACAAAAATTACAAAGGCTTACCCTTTATATAGGGTCAAAGTAAACACAAAGTCAAAGACAAACTATCTAAAGAAAAGTCAAACACGATGACTTTTACACAATTATAGACAAATTAACTTTCAAGACAAATACAATTTAACATTGAATTTCAGTCCAAACACTTAGTCAGAAGGGTCAGGGATTCATCAAAATCTACTAGATCAGATTCTGGAATATCCTCAGAGATAGAAGAGTCTATCTCTGTAGTAACAACAGGAGGAAGAGAAGAGACAAAAGGGGTAGAAGAAGTTTCAACTGAAGAAGCTTCAAAGATCAAAGCTAAAGGAGGTTTTCATTTCTCTGGAATCTTTTACAAGATTCCTCTTCAGTTGACGAGATTGCTCATGGTTAAGCAGAATCCCGTATAAAGTAGAGAGAGAAAGAGTGGACATGTCATTGGACATCTTGAGACACATGGAAAAGGTGTCCCAAGACTCAGGAAGGCATTCCAGAAACTTAGTTAAAGTTTCAGAATTGGAATATTCCCTGCCGACAGCCCTAAGATCAATAAGGAGACAATTAAAACGTTGATGTACTTCGGACAGCGTCTCAAACTTTCCATAGAGAAAGATTTCGTACTGTCTTACTAAATTGATCTTTCTGGTTTCTTGAACCGGAGTGGTTCCTTCATATTGAACACAAAGTGTGTCCCACATGGATTTAGAAGTTTTGAGCTTCATCACAGAGTGATAAATCTCATCAGGAAGAGACATAACTATTATAGACCGAGCACGCGTGTCTATAGCTATCTTCTTCTTGTCTTCATCGCTCCACTGATGAAGGAGCTTTGGAATCTGCAGTTCAGGATTCGCGACAGTCGTAGCTGTTGCTGGAACAGCCGGAGCAATAGCAAATGGAATATATGGTCCATTTTCTATGTAATGTGATAACCGGGTCCTGGTTATTACCCAAGGTATTTGTTATGTGAATTAACTGTTTATATGGATACATGTTTACATGAATCGAATATGTGAGTATGTGTATTTTATGCATAGGGATATATGCATAATATGTAAATAACAATATATATATATATATATGTGTGTGTGTGTGAATTTATGTATGCATGATGTATGTGGATGTGTGCATGTGTGAAATATGTATACATGTATGCATGTGGGTGAGGGCATGGATGGCCGACTTCTCTAAAAAGGGAATGTATAAATATGTGAGTTCAGTCTCCATTCAAATCTCTTGCCATTTTTGAAATCCTGAGAGTGATTTTGAGAAGAGTTGTCCGGATATTCAAGAAGTTTTTCCATCCTCTTCAAAATCTGAGTTTGTCTTTAAGGTGAGTGATTTCTAAACCTTTTTGCATAAAATTTGTTACTGGTTTTACTTGAATGTTGTTTATTATTGAAAATAAATCAGTATTTTAATTAAGGGTCTTTAATTAGACAAGGGGTGACCGGATTAAGTCTAAACCGGACAAAGCTTGTCCAGATTACTCTTAAACCGGATAAGAGGTGTCCGATTTATTCATAAATCGCTTAAGTACTGTGCGATTTAGGGTGTTAGTGAGAATTTTGAAATATGTAAATTGGACAAAGGTTTTGAACAGAGAAGTATGAATACGACCAAACATTGTGCGGTTTAGCCTTAAATCGACTAAGGGTCGTGCGGATTAGTTATAAACCGATCACGTATTGAGCGGTTTAGTTTAAATTGATCATGTGTTGTCCGGATTGCCTTAAATCGAACATGAGTCATGTGGATTAGTCTTAACTCGACCAAGTGTTGTCCGGATTAGTATATCGGACAAGAAAGGACTGTTGTCCGGATTGTATATCCGGATAACTTGTCCGGGTAACTTATATTTGATAATTTTCAAATGTTGAATATTTTAGACATTTATATAATTTAAAAATGTTTATTATTGGGATTAATTGTGAATTTAAAAAAAGGGTATTTTATATCTTTTTAAATAAAAAGATATGTTCCTACCAAGCGTGGTGACGTAAGTCTGTTTTGGTATGGAACTGGATTTGAGAAAATGTTTCTACCAAGCGTGGTGACGTAAGTCTGTTTTGGTATGAAACTATATTCTGGGAAACCTTCCTACCAAGCATGGTGACGTAAGTCTGTTTTGGTATGGAAGTGGATTTTGTAAAACTGTTTCTACCAAGCGTGGTGGCGTAAGTCTGTTTTGGTATGAAACTTGTTTTAAGTGGTAGTTCCCCCAGACGTGGTGACTATTGTCTGTTCTAGCTTGGAACTGAGAATGGGTACTTTCAAACGTAGTGACTTTTATCTGTTCTGATAAGTAACCCTGTTTTGGTGGTGGAATATGGGTGGTATATCAAGGAGAGGTGTACTTGGAATAAGGGAGACATTGTCTGGATATTATTATAACTCTTATTATTATTACTAATTGGATTTAATAACTTTGATTCATCATTTCTTTATGACCTGATGAATTAAAGATATTATTCTTATTAGAAATATTAATGTAGATGTTATTGAGAAGGGGAAAATGGTTTGTCATAAAGGGCAAGTATTGCCTTAAACTTTTCTGTTAATATTTATAAAAGAATGGTCTAATGATTCAAAGAATCTTTGGTTAGAATATTGTTTCATATTGAGAATATTGAATCTTTAAGCAGATATATTTTAGTAATAGAACTGAGGTTCTTGAGTTTATTCTTTTATACATATCATTGAGAACTGCATCATTGGATTGTATTACAAATATTTCTGAGCAACGTTACTTTATTATATTTTGGTGTGTATCACCCTGCATTTGCAAAGAATAGATTTTCTCACTAGACCCTTCAGGTCTAACCCTCATTTTCTGTTTTAAAATTATGCAATGCAGGAATAGCGGGGTCTAGGGATATTAACGGGAAAGGGAAAATGTGATTATTTTCCTAATCTATTGTCTGCTTTTGAAGATACATGTTGTATTACATGTGATAGTACAGGATTTGTTTTGGAAATTTTTATATGTAGATTTAGTACATATAGGAATCCTTGTACTAGTGGGACCTTATGATGTAAATTATATTTTTATGTAATGAAATATGTGTTATATGGAAATGTGGAGTTTGTGGGTGTTACAATAATGTGGAATTTCAGGATCCACACCTTCAAGAAAGAGGGACATCCGGTTCTTCCAGAGACTAAAGTTGTCACAGACGAACCGGGGAGGTTTCGCAAGAGAGCCATTGTCTTATGTGTGTGTGTGTTTGTAATTTGTAAAACCATTTGTAAGTAGTAAAGTTATCTAAGGAAAGAGATAAACTAATACAGAAAACAGCCAAATAGATTAAAGAAAAGAAAACACTGCTCTGATACCACTTGTTGCTCCCTTGAGGGTCTACAAGATAAGTAAAACAATTTGTAGAAGGGGGGATGAATACAAACACAATATTTTCAAATTTAAAATGTATATTGATAAAGAACATCAATACAAATTTTACAAGACTGTTTACGGAAAGATAAGGTAAGAAAACCTATCTAAACAATCTTTGGTTACACACAGATTCTTAGCAAATGAGAAAAAAAATGTTGTAAGAAAAGTTCCTTTACTTAAGCTAGAAAATGCTCAAAGTAAGAATTAGGTTTAGAGAGTGAGTTGCACGCACTCTGCATGGAGAAGAAACACTTCTATTTATACCCAGTGCATTAAATGTTCATTTAATGCAAAATGGTAGGGTTAGAGTGCGTGTCAAGTCTTAAGAG
>NC_037541.1:7402530-7404406 GCF_001531365.2 Cynara cardunculus var. scolymus
AGTGAATAGTACAAAAAGCACTATTCATGAGCAGACATCCTTACCTAAAGTTGGTGGGCAATAGAGTCAACTAGTTGGCTCCGTACCGTACCAATGTTTAGAAGGGTATGAGTTTGTCATTTGTGTGCATAAGGACAAGGAAACAACAATCATGCTAAGCAAGCTTCCTTTGATCGTTGAATACTGGAATAACTTGAAGGTCTCTTCCGCATTCGCTGAGGCTTAAGCAGTCTTCACACATATGTAGATAGGCTTGTAATCGCTGAGTACGGCTTCAGATCACGTACTCGTCAGTCTCTAATCTTCAGTTTCAGTCTTCGAAATTAGCTGAAGGTTCGTTGGTATGAGTGTTGTCTTCTTGAAGTATCGATGTCTCTGATTGAATTACAATACAAGTTCTTCAGCGATACTGAACAGGCTCAGTGATGATCGCTGGAACTGAAAAGACGAAAACATAATTACAACGTATAAGTGAAAATGAATTATCATCAAATCACTGAGAGAGAGAGGATCAACAATCTCCTCCAATTTGATGATAACAAGACAACATAAAGAAAGTTGTCTTATCAAATAATAGTAAGGAAAAGTTACATATAAGGTACACGTCCCTTTTTACTATTTTTGGGATCTTTTTCAGTGAGTCAGGCTCTGCTTGAGAATTTTCCTTAAGTTATATCTAAGAGAAAATTACAAGTATGGAAATTGAAACTGAAAGCTTATTCGCTGACTTATAGATTGTCAGTGAATGTAAAAAGTAACACTATAACTCATAGACTTGTGTCCCTATTACTTTTTTCAAGGATCTTTTTCAATGAAGTACATGAAATACTCATTTTTATTATCATTGGTAATACTACAAGTAGTTCAGTACATGTCTAGTGCTTACATACTATAAGAATAATCACTGAAAGTAGACATAGTACACAAAGTTACAAGGAAAAGTGGATTGTTGKTACAAARAGAAACTATTCTAGAACACTTAGATCTATGTAACTAGGTACATCTTCACCAAGGTTTCTTCAATGTAGGCATTCCCTTCGTATCTTCAGATCTACGACTTTACCAGGCATTCTATCATCTATCTAGAGCAAGAGGTAAACCAGATGACCCATTGGACATAGATGTAGCTCTGACATTCTCTGAAATCTGACTTCACCTTCATAGTCAAGGAATATAACTCCTAACTCAAGTTTAAAATGCACATCATTGGGTGTATAGGGACCCTTATCTAGCAAGTCAAGATTCAGCATAGAAATGTCTATACTCTGGTGACCCTTTAGGACTTCATCTAAGGAGAACCTTGTTTCATGTTCGTTCCTTAGGAATGGTCCATCATTAGGATCAGAGAGCTTGAGTTTCTTCTTCCCACCTTTCTTCAGAGATGGCCTGTCAGAGACTGCGACATACCTGGACATCTTTTTGATGAGATCGCTGATGGTGTCCTCGATAATCGTCTTATGTCTCGACTTGGATCGCTGAATGGCTTGTCTGATCTCCATCCATTCGCTGTATCCATATCGGCCAAGGTAGGAAGGGTACTCGGTGATGGCATCGAGATTGTCCCTGGTGATGAGCATTGAGACCAGTTTTCCACTGTCTTTTGAACGTCTGCTGATGCTGACGTTGATAATCCGGTGGGTACTGATTCTTTTGTTCAGCTTTGCTTCACTCCACCGCTTGCCCTTTTCCACCAGCTTCAGGTTCTTCTCATGCTTAGCTTCTGCAATAGAAAGAAGTTTAGGCTGGGCTTGTGTAATGCCCCAACCCACACATTGCACGTAACACATATTTCATACCAAAGAAATACATATTCATATACATCTGGGTCCCTTAGTACAAGAATACTATCATGACCAAATACAAGGTCCAAAAATTC
>NC_037541.1:7404506-7425222 GCF_001531365.2 Cynara cardunculus var. scolymus
TGTCCGGTTTAAAAATAAACCGCTCTCCATGTGGTCGTATTCCTACTTCTCAGTATAAAAATTTTAAGTAATACTACCAATTATAAACCGCTCAACACTCAACCGGTTTACCAACTCCGGACAACAAACCGCTCATGGCTTGTCCGGTTTAAACTAGTTCGGTCAATAAGCCATTCAAGGCTTATCCGGTTTAAAATAATCCGGACATTAAACTGCCTAAGGCTTGTCCGGTTTAATTGCTATTCCGATCATTCTTTGTCCGGATAAACACTTAGACAATAAAATCAAGGTTTCTATCAAGGATAACAATACGAAGCATGCAAATAAAACTATTAGAATCTTTAAACAAAAGATTTTAGAAACCACTCACCTTATAAAGCTTTTGAAACCAAAACGCTAGAAATTCGATCCCTTTTGAAACTTGATACTTGCAATCAACTTGAAATCACTTCCTTTTAGCAAACCGGACAACTCTTGTTTAAACCTCTCAATTTTCCCAAAATAGCAGGAAAGCAAATGAAGAGGCTAAGCCTCCTATTTATACTTCCCAAATAAGGAAAGRTCGGCTAACCGCCTTCCTTTCCTCTTTCCAYCTCATGCATATAACCCCACCATGCATACATATATACATACATACCCCATACTCATGCATGCATATAATTATAAACTTCCATCATTTATGCATACATAAATATATATATATATATACCCCTTTATCCAAATAAATGCACAAATTCGCATACCAGCATATATCAAATATATCAGTTTATCATGCTATCACGTAATCATTTAATAAAATAATCACGTATTAAATACCATGGGTAATAACCAGGATCTGGTTATCACAGCTTGGACAGCGTTCACCTTTTTCTTGGACTTTCTCTTGGAGAGGACCTTTGCAGCTTGTGACTTGGCCAGCTTTAAGCTGTCTTCAGTCTGCTTCTTCTGAAGCTCTAGCTCTTCTTCAGCCCGCAATGCCTCGAGTGTTTCAGCTTCAGGAAGGAAGTCGAACTCACCACCACTAGAGGTACAAAGAGAAATTTATACTCTAGTCTGGTCGAGTGACTCCTTTAGCTGAGTCATCTGCTGGTCGGTAGGAGCACTGGAGACAGGGTGATCAGGGACCCACTCCAGTTGACCGCAGGTGGTTGATGGAATTCAAAGTTGATACAAAGAAGTGACTACTACCTGAGAGGTAGAGTATTCAAATACAGGTTATTGAGGGATATTGAACAATACCTTCAATTTTCTTTCTTCAGCGACCGCCTTACGTTTAGACTTGGGGTCCTGGTTCCTTGATTCAATAGATTCACCTTCCCTTTGCCCCCCCCCCGGGATGCATAATCCTTGAGGGTGACTCCCTTGATGGCAGTTGATGGCTTCTGGTACTTGATGGTAAAGTCATCTTCATCATCATCATCATCATCGTCGTCACCATCTAGGTCCCTTTCGGGGTCTGGAATGGTAGGTTCATCATCATCATCTTTGTCTTCATCATCATCATCATCACCAACAACAGTGATGGAAGGAGCATCATCCCTAGGGATGACATCAATTACCTCAGCTGGAACAGCTTCGGTGGTCGGGATTACAGGAGGAGTAACCGCTTCAGCTCTAGGAGCCTCAACTTCAGCTACAACTGTAGCTGATACTGAACCAACAGCAGAAGAAGGGCAGGAGCAGCATCATATGATCCACCAACGTTAGACCTCATCTCCCCCTCTCTGGCTAATACTTGAGAGAATTGGCTAGAGAGTTCGTCCAAGGACTGACGCTGGAGAACCATTACCTCCTCTAGCCTTGACAGAGCACCGGCTAGAGTTGTTGTTGCCTCACGCGTCTCATAGAGCTGGGCGCGATCATCGGTAGAGAAAGAAGGTGGGATCACTAGAGCTGGTTGATGGACAACATCCAGGATCTGCTGAAGAAGTTCAGTCAGCTGAACGACGATAGCCTAAGCATCGTCAGCCCTGCTGGAGAGAGCAGCAATGGCATCGGTGTTGGCTTGAACAACTTCTTGGAGAGTCAGGAGGTGACTTTGAATTTCTTGAACGTGCGCCTGGATAGTGAGGAAGCTCGCATCAAGGTCAGCCTGGCGAGGCATCTCCTGGTGGACTTCGGTTATCCTGTAGAAAAATGGAATCAACAGCGGGGAGGAGAAGTTTGATATCAGATGCCATGTCATAGTCATCATCAATCACTTCATCCCCTCCATCTTCTTTCCCCCGTCCTCTTTCTCATCCTCAGCATCAGGCTGATGCGTGGAAGAAGGACCTACAAGAGAGGAAGTGTGAGCAAATGGCTCAAGGTTAGTAGAAATGAAGGGGTAGGAAGATGGAGTACCTGAGGGGCCATCAATGGCATCCAAAGGATTGTCACTGGGGTGAGCAAAGATGTCGTCGAGAGGATGGACATCTGTATACTGAGGAGCATCATGAGCAACACATAGGGTTGGTATGAGGGCTTTTAAAAAATAGGGAAACTTTGCGTTAGTTTCTAACTATGAAATTAGTTGGGTGAAGTACAATTTATGGATCACAGAAGTGGAGTTTAGTTGGGTTAAACCAAAAACTAACACAATAATGGATTAGATACCACCAAAGGTGGGATTACATATTTGAGGCTTACAATTTTAGCAAAATAATATAAGTTTCAATAGATATTTCTTAAAATCCACGTTAATGGGAGGTTTGACTAGGGGGTCAAATAAGTTTGAATTGGTTAAAGTGAAAAAGGTGTTGTAGATGCTAAGGGGGAGGTTAAGCCTTGCACTATTGATGACATTACTAGAAGAAACACAAGTATGGTATATAGTGTTGCATGTAAGTTAGGTTAGGATATGTTGATGCAAATAAGAAATGTTATTGCTTATGCATCATCCCAACTAATAGGGAATAGGAGGAAGTATCATGTCCTCTAACATAAAGGCGGAGGTAGTAATATTTAAGTTCAAAAGTTGTGTCCGAGCACTAAGAAAAGTAACAGTGAGCTATGCAGGGAGTTTTATGACATGCCTTCAATGAAAGATGGAACATTAGAAACCATCGAGTAGGCTTTAGCAGATAGAAACTCTGGTATGGGAGTGGGATAGGATGGAGTGGGTATTGTTGCTAAGATAAAAGTATACTTAGACAGGTACATGAAGCTATTTCACTTCCAACCGATTAATAGGAAGTGTACATTGAAAGATTGACAAAAATATGGGTGGATGGGAAAGTAATGATGCATAAAGTGCCTCCATTAACAATCTCAAGTAGGATCCAAGATTTACATCAAGGGTTCATACAAGTCTTTTATAAAAGATGTGGAAAAGGGTGAACTTAGGCAAAACATACCATCCTTGGACATAAGGTCAAGGAGAGTAGAAATTTTAAAATTGGGAGATTGGTTGTAAGGTTAGATGTTTATACTTCAAGGAAGTAAAAATCAAAAAATTTCAATAGTAGAGGTATGGTTTACAACATCAATTATCATTTAAATATCCATACAGAGCCATGGAGGAATTTGAATAAGACATGCATGATGCTATTATGTTTAACTATTATGAACATGGTTAAATCTACAAACATCACTTAAGATTGCATGGGTACATAACATGTTGAATGTTGTACTTAATAAGAAGAACTACACCAATAAGAGATGAATATCACCATGGAAAGGAGTGGTGCATTTCTAAAATATGGAAAGTTAAGTCCAAGATATGTACGCTGTTCGAAATGATATCAAGGGTAGAGGAGGTGGTATATTGTTCGAAGTTGCATGGAGAATTACAGGGGATTTATACATTCCGTGTGTCAATTCTGAGAAAAGGTCTTGTTGACAAATTAGCAACTTTGACTTGAAAAGATGTGGAAATAAAAAATATGGGTTATGTCGAAGAAGTGACACAGGTCTTAGACGGGAAAATGAAGAGGTTGTGGAACACAACCATCTCGTTGGTTATGGTTAAGTGGAAATTCCAGAAAAGGTAAAAATATAATGTGGGGATCAGAATTGGAGATGAGACTCGTGATTGTTCGACGGTGATTGATTTCGGGGACAAAATACCTTTTAGTGGGGGAGAGTTGTAACACTTTAAAATTTATGATTTGTAAAATAAATAAATGTTGAGGGTTATAATTTAAAGAGTAAACGACATACGGAATTAAAGTGTCAATACTCGAAAAACATGATTTTATTGCAATAAATAAAATCAATAAAAAAGAAAACAAAACATTTTGTATTTAATTGATTTGGGACAAAAATGCAAAAAGAAAAACTAGAGGGACTAGTTCTGTCAAATGAAGAATATTAATTTGGAAACAATTGAGATTTGAGAAAATCATTCCCAAATCACGTTTATGGGATTTAAGGACAAATTTGACGCCCTATAAATTGGTGTTTTCGGCTGAAACTTTGTTAAGTCGTTTCTAAGGGTGTAAGGGAGTAAACCTCTTTGGAAGTTCGTGAGTTTATCAAGAAACAAGAGAGATATCGAGTTTGGAGAGGCATAGGGCCATTTCGCATAAAAACGACGATTGGAGGTAAAATTCTCAACCGAAATTGATGTATAATATATTGTTGGCTTTGTTTTTTAATTACCTTTCCATTGGTACAAGTCTCTTATGGTGGCCTGTACGTTGAGCGGTTTGACCAAGAAGCTGCTATGACGTTGGCTTGACGAGATTCGACTACAAAAACTCAAAATACAAGTTTAATAATGAACCGTAGGAGCTGTAAATTTGGGTATGAGTTGGGATTGTCATTATTTATAAATATTGTAATAATTTTGGTGAAAAAAGGTTGAGAAACGACCCCAAACGGGGCTCGTTCATGATAGCCAACCGGGTTGGTTCAGTCGTCGAGTTGGGTCGGCCGGTGCTGGACCAGGTTTTGGGATGGGGCCGACTTGTTTCGATCGATTAGACTTGAGTCATTTTGATAAAATCAATATTGATTAAAAAGAGTTTTGATGCTCATTTATTACTTGGATTAACCGAAATAAATCAAAATGTTTCTATTAAGTTAGTCAAGATTTGGACATCAAATTATAAAGAGCATTAATTAATTGGGTTCCCGCATTCAAATTAAGAAATAATTTAATAACTTATTTTGGGAGTTGTGATTAGATAATTGAGGGATCGTACGTTTTTAAAACGAGAATCGTATATATTTAAAGGTTGGATTTAATATGTCGCAATTTATTTTGGGCATTAAATCTTCCATTTGGGGGGGGGGGGTACATGGCAACGGGGTATGCTTGGGTTGTTGACCATGCTACTCCAGGGTTGACCTATTTGACTTTCATGTTGACTTTTTGGAAAAACTTAAGACTCTAATTACAAAAATATAATTACATGTTATAGGGTATTACTCACGGAGGGGGTTTAGCTAAGCGGAGCTATTCAGGTGAGTCTTCATGGACTTTAACTGGGATGCATGCTTACGTACAAATTATTTGAGCATTATGTTATGTTTATGTACATGCGTATGGGCTTTATACATGTATGCGAATTATTATTATGAGTTGCATGCTATTAGTTTATGTGTTTTTAAATAAGTAGCATGTTATAAATGCGTTATTATTTTCACTATGGTAATGGGATTGTGTCGATATGTCACAAGGGAAGGTACTTCGTAGGGATGGGGGATCAGACAAGGTACAACCGTATAACCCAAGAAATGCTTGTGACATCAAGACATTTACCCGATTGAACATAAAAATGAGATCTCGTTATTATTTAAAGAGGTTTTGAAGCAAATGTGCATATTATTTTATTTGGGCTATTTGTTTGTTTTATGCATGATGAGACAAGTACAATTGTGCACAAAAACCATGAACTCTTTATAAAACTGACTATTAGTATGCATCTCAGGAGCAAAATGTTCTAGGGTGGACAAGGGAAAAGTTCTCGCTTAGAGATTTATATTACTGTAAGATTTGTGATGTTCAATTTGAACTCAGTTTGTAATGTAACCCTATATGGGACGAGTTAGTGTTGGGTTATTACTTTTATTTAACTTTTGTAAGACTTATGCTATAATAGGGATTTATTAGTTTTTATATTTTGGGTTATTTTTTCGTTATTTAATGAGAATAATGTGACACAACTCATGGTGAAAATGAGGGTGTTAGAAATAATTTCTTGGTTGTTCCTCGGTTTTTCATTTTTTTGCGATTTTCCTCTTAATCTGGCTCTCTCTCTCTCTCTCTCTCTCTCTCTCTATATATATATATATATATATATATATATATATATACACGTGTCATTTTCTGGTGAGTCGGTTATCTTATTTTTCCGCCTAAACATGTATCTAGAAACAATTTACATTAGTGGTTCAATTAGACTCATTTGAACGTATCTAGACACAATTTACATTAACATTTCAATTATATTCATTTGATTGACATGTGTCCTCTTATTCAATCAATCCTACTAATTTAGGATGCAATTGATTTAATTCTTTGGTTAATTAATTCGTGTGGTAACTGATTCCCGAAAAAAAAATGCTGATATAGTTTCATTTCTAAATTCAATTTTATTCTAAGGTTAACTTCATTTTATTGTAAATTCAATTTACTGAAAAGTTTTACTTCAGTTATATCAAAAGAACAAGTCTGAAAAGTCATTCTTCAGAGTTAGCTCACCCGAGTTTTGAAGTCTTCTTTTTCAGACTTAGCTCATCCGAACTTCGAAGTCTGAACTCTGAACTCTTTTTTTTCCAGACTTAGAAGTATGAACTCTGATTTAATGGGATTGGTTTTATACTTCCAAGTTATTTCAAGAGTACAAATCTAAAGAGTCATTCTTCAGAGTTTTATTTCAGAGTTATTTCCAGAGTACAAGTCTGAAGAGTCATTCTTCAGAAATAGCTGACCCGAACTCTGTAGTCTTCTTTTCCAAACAGACACCATGCAGAGCCTCTGCATAGTGCATGCAGAGCTTCTGGCTTGCCTATATAGAGCTCTGAAGTCTGAATAGTTTTACTTCTGAGTAATTTCAAGAGTACAAGTCTTGTAATAAACTTATTTAGACTTTGAAGATAAGTCTTTAAGACTTAAACTTGGTCTTGTAAGCCAGATCCCTTTCAGTTGGTCTGGCTTCTGGATGTCTTTGTTTCTGGTTGTTTATTTGAACCTTGGAAAAATATTCCAATCCATCATAAAGGAACCAGAAGGGCTCTGGTTGATCTTCATGTTTAACCAGAGGGTCTGTGGTTGTGATTGAAACACAAATTCTTTAAGTATTTAACATTGACGAACAAGAGGCTATGGTTAACCAGAGGGCCTTTGGTTGGCCTTGCTTTTGGTTGGTGAGTCTACAGGGGCTTTGGTCCTTAAGAACCAGAGGAGCTCTGGTTGGTCTTGCTCTATATGATGTAAACTTTACCATGAGGTATTTTTCAAAGATATTGAGTATTTGAATAACTATTAACTCAAGGTCTTCAGATTTGACACATGCGCTCTTCTAAGTTTAAATTTAATTTACTGATATAGAGTCATTTCTAAATTAAATTTTATTCTAGGATTAACTTCATTTTAACTAATTATTGATATAGTTTAATTTTTAAATTCAAGTCTGAAGAGTCATTCTTCAGAGTTATACTTCAGAGTTATTTCAATAGTATAAGTCTGAAGTCATTCTTCAGAGTTTACTTCAGAATTATTTCAAGAGTATAAGTCTGAAGTCATTTTTCAAAGTTATACTTCAGAGTTATTTCGGGAGTACAAGTATGAAGAGTCATTCTAAAAAGTTAGCTCACCCGAACTCTGAAGTCTGTTTTTTCAGACTTAGCTCACTCGAACTCTGGAGTCTAAACTCTGAATTCTTTTTCAAACTTAGAAGTCTAACTCTGAAGTATTTCTTTTAGACTTAGAAAAAGAAGTCTGAAGTATTCTTTTCAAACTTAGAAGTCTGAACTCTGAAGTCTTCTACAAGTCTGAAGAGTCATTCTTCAGAGTTGGCTCACCCGAATTCTCAAGTCTTCTTTTTCCAGACGGAGCACCATGTAGAGCACCATGCAGAGCCTTTGCATAGTGCATGTAGAGCCTCTGCATAATGCATGCAGAGCTTGTGCATAGTGCATGCAGAGCTTGTGCATAGTGCATGCAGAGCTTGTGCATAGTGCATGCAGAGCTTCTGGCTTGCCTATACAGAGTCTAAAGTCTGAAGAGTTTTACTTCAGAGTTATTTCAAGACTACAAGTCTGAAGTCATTTTTCAAAGTTATAATTCAGAGTTATTTCAAGAGTACAAGTCTGAAGAGTCATTCTAAATTTACTTCTAAGTTTAAATTCAATTTACTGATATAGTTTCATTTCTAAATTTAATTTAATTTAATTATAGGGTTAACTTTATTTTAACTTATTATTGATATAGTTTCACTTCTAAATTCAAGTCCGAAGAGTCATTTTTCAGAGTTATACTTCAGAGTTATTTCAAGAGTACAAGTCTAAAATAGCATCTTACTTTCGATGATCATTTATATTTGTAAGATAAGTTCCTGACATGATTTAATTTTTTCAAATTACCCCGTATAATACACGGGATCAAACCTAGTATATATATATATATATATATATATAGAGAGAGAGAGAGAGAGAGGTACTTTGCAATACAAACCATGCAATCCATTTTCCAACCGTAGATTTTGTCAATGTATGATCAAGATCTAATTGAGTTATTGATGATAATAAAAATTAAAAATTAATATTCTTAATTAATTAAAATAGCTCGAAAGGGCAAAATCATCCAAAACTTTATATATATATAGAGAGAGAGAGAGAGAAAGAGAGAGAGAGGCGTGATCAAATAATAACCATCTAATTCTTAGAAATCGTGTAAACTAATTTCGACTAATAGGAAAATTTCTTTTTTTCTTAATTAAATTTAATCATTAAGGGTAGATTTGTCATTTACATTGTTTTTATTAAATATGGAAGTTATTAATAGATCTTAATTAAGGTAACATAATAAAGAAAATTTTATAAATGATAATATTTAAATTAGAATTTTAAAAATTGAATATTGTTATTTCTTTCTCGGTTTATTAGTGATAATAATATGAAAATCGAAAATTATTATATTCATTAATCCACAAAATCAGTAACAAATCCACACAAAGATTCATGAACCGGGAAAAATATAATCAGCTATGAAACAGATTTATGTTAGATTTGTTCATGAAAACGTTCATTGAGGAGCTTGCTTTATGAAACGTATGCAGAATGGTTCGTGAAAACGTTCATTGAGAAACTTGTTTTATGAAACTTTTGGGGATGAACTGGTTGCGTAATATAATATTCTTGCATAATCTTGTTTTCTTATCAACAATTATTGATGAAATTGTTTCATTTTGTTTTATTTTTTTTGGATGATTTTGTTCACTTAATGGTTAACAAAGCATGTAATGGTAAATGCATTGACTCTATGAAACGTGTTCGTATTGGAAGAAATTGACTGATGAAATGGGTGCATAAAGAAAGTGAAACCATTTCATAATTGATAAGAAAATGTTGTATAATTAGCGAACAGTGAAACAATTTCATTATTGATGAAATTGTTTCATTTTTTTTTAATTTTCTTTGGATGATTTTGTTCACTTAATGGTTAACAAAGCCTGTAATGGTAAATGCATTGCTGCTATGAAATGTGTTCGGATTGAAAAAAATTGCCGATGAAATGGGTGCATAACGAAAGTGACATATTTCATAATTGTTAAGATTAGCGAACAGTGAAACAATTTCATAATTAGATTGAAACGGATCCATCTACCAATAACATGAAATGACAAATGTCTCATATAGCATTACATTGATTTGTGTATTGATGAACTGCGAAACCATTTCGTTTATGAAATGTAGTAGTAAATTCTTTTTATTTATTATTCAAAAGGTTTCATTATGTTAAATTGATTATAGTATGTTTTATTTTTATTGTTCATCTATTTTAATGATGGATGTAATTTTATTTATAATGTTTGAACATAAAATTAATATATTATTTTACAAATGATTTTGTTTCATTAATATTACGATATATATGATATGGTTGCCATTAATATTACCACTACCAAAGTTACCATTTTGCCCTTATAGGGATTATAAAATAATTTTTTTTAATTTCCTAATATAACCTAAACTAATCTTGACCATTGATCAAGAAAATGGATGGWTGAGATTGGTTTACACAAATGAAGGCGGTTTTCATTTGATCGCTCCTATACATACATACATATACATACATACATATATATATATATATATATATATATGGGGGGTTGTGGGTGGGGTAGTTATCCCTTATTTAATATTCCCTTTATTTATGGTTTTATTCATCATATCAAGAAATTGGTTCCTTCAATATGGTTTATGGAATCACTCATGAAATCATAATTTGTAATCTCATGTAGTTTGTGTGTTTGAAACTGTTTCATCATTGAACATTGATTCATGACTTGTTTCATAAATTTTTTCATCATTAAACATTGATTCATGACCCGTTTCATCAGTTGTTTCATCACTGAACTTGATTCATGTCACTATATCGTTTCATAAATTGTTTCATAACATGTTTCACCAATGGCACCTGACACTAGATGTCAATTGAGCCGATGAACACCTGCAAGAGGCTGTTTACCAAATTTTCTATTAAGTCCTGTATGGATAAATTTGTCTGTCTGCATAAATTTATGTTGTTGTTTACTTTTCTATCTAAATCAACAGTCCGAATAACAGAAATGGCCAATTTACCCCTGAGTATGAACTACGCACTGTTTAATAAATTATTGTTCATTTTTAAGGCCAAATGATATTTCTGGATTTTTTTTATATTTAAACATCAAAACATAAATTCCTAAATTTATTGATATCATCTAAAGATCAAAACATAAATTCATTGATATCATCCAAAAATCAAAACATAAATTCATAAAATACTTAAAATCCAAGTTCAAACACAGAGTAGCCAAGTTCGAACACAAATACTTAAAATTTAAACATTATTGACCAAACTATTTGCAATTCCATCTCTCAAAGTAGCCATATATTGAATGCTATTAGCACCCCATTGGGAAATATCCAATTCTTCTTCTCCCTTTCCTTCGACTTCTTCTTCGTTATTAAATATAATATCCTCATTGCACTCCATAAACAACTGGTCTTGAATATTATATTTTCTGATAAAATTATGTATCGCAAAGCAAGCAATTACCACATTTCTTTGTGTTGTAAATGGAAAGAGAGCAATCTGCTTTAAGATCGGAAATCTCGCTTTCAAGACATCGTAAAAACGTTCAATAACAATCCTGAGTTGGGCATGTGCATGATTAAATTTCTTCTTTAGTCAAAGCACGTCGACGTCGAAAATCTGCCGATCAATATATTGTGTTACGATATGGAGCCAAAAATCCACGAGCATTGGCATACGCACCATAACAAAGATATTATTTATCCGAAAAACCACCGACATCAATTGTATAATATATAAATAAAAAAGAAAAATACAAATTGAGAATGATATATACCTTGTGGTGGAAAGAGAAAACCAGATCTTGGGTTAAAAGAAAATTCCCTAAGTATTCAAGAATCATGCGCCATACCTTCCCATCCAACCCAAATAAAAGTGAATATCATGTTGAAATCACAAATTCCTAGAACATTTTGATAGCATCGACCGCCTCCTCTTCCCCTGTAAGCAGTTTGATGACTAACTGTCACAATTGCATGTATAAGGGTACCGTCTAACGCACCTATTTCACCCTTCATTAACAAATATATATATATGTGTGTGTGTGTGTGTGTATAAAACTTTTAAACGACAATAATAAATCTTACTGGAAATATTTCTCTCAAACGTCTATGATGACTCGACATATTTAAAGTTGTATGAAAAGTCGTTGGCACCACTATTTCTCTTGCGAATTCCATCATACCCAATAAAACTTCATGGAAACAAACATGAACAATTCTTGTAGAGCGTTGAAATCTACGTTTAATCACTGTAATGCTCGTTATGGCCGATCATCGTTAAAAACATTGCCATTTTCTCTTCGACACTAACATGTCTATTGTCCTTCACCTAATTTCTTTGTCTAAAATGGTTGCATAACAGTATATATGCTTCACGTGAGAGGCGCATCAACTCTTGACATTGTGTACTAGGTCCGGTTAATAGCTCTTGGGCATATCCGTTCAGTGCCGAAGTATTATCGGGCATTCTTTCTTAAGCATTTCTCCGTCGTCTTACATACACACACACACACATATATATATATATATAATATTATGACTACGATGATCATTTCTTCCTCAAATGTCAACATATCTATTCAAATAAAAAGGCATATTGTAAATCCAAAAAAAAAACATTATAAATCCAAAACCAATGCATAAAATAAGCATGCTTATCATAAATCCAAAACCATCCAAACATCTTACATCTCACATTTTTAAACTTTTTAGAGTAAAGTTCTTTTTTGGTCCCTAACGTTTGTCAATTTCAATGGTTTTCGTCCACCCATCTATTGTTATCAAATTCTTCTTCTTCGTGGCACCAATCCTTACTGATATCCTTGTTTCGCCCCAACTGTTCTCACCCATTCTTTGGAAATTTCAGACAACATTGTCATCCAAGCTTCTCTATTACGGTTGTCCGTAAGAAGAGAAAAGGCAATACGGTACAAGGGATCATCTTTTTCTCACCCAAGATCGTTCAATTAATTTAGGCATGTGTCATAACTAACAAGCTTGGGGTTTCCATATTTCAACGCGATAGTATCTAAAAATTTTATAAGCTTTTCGTCAAACTCCGAAGTGGCTTTTATAGTCTTTTTACCCTTTTGTTTCTCAATCGGAGCACGGGATGTACAAGGTGTTGAAGACACGAGAGCTTGATCACTTGATACATTGATATCTTCCTCAATGACCACAAAAGGCTTGGTGGTTGGTAGGGGTCTTTTGATGATGGTTCATGGCCTCCAATACCTGTGGACATACCACCTTCAAATAGTCGTGCACACAAGTCGGGATATGGAAGACTTGTAGTTCTCAAGGATTCAACATACCTATTGGTCTGTGTTAAAGAAACATTTATAAATATACAAACAAAATAAAAAGGAATCGAAATAAAACAAAATTTAAAGTTAGAAACGATCTCCATATCTAACTCCTATTCCTCGGGAGTCGAGTCAAAACTGTTTGTTGAAGGATCATAAACATTGCCGGTTTTATTTGTTAACTTTAACCAAGCACCATATTTTCCTTTCAAGTAATCGAAATGGTTCCGCATTTGCTTTCGATCAACAACAAAGTTATGTGTGTTTTTCAAAATCTCGTCAACTTTCTTCCACGAAAGTGCCTTCAAGCTAGCACCCTCATTTTCATTCAACCCAATTTCTAGAATACAACTTTCTAAGAAAGTTTTCACAATATTGGAATCCTTCCAACTAATTATAACCCTTTTTGTTGTTGTGTTTCACCCTTTTGTCCCATACCTAAAACAAAGACAAGATGATATTATTCTATAACGAACATTCGAGCTATTAAACAAGGAAACGACATGATAACATTTTAATACGAACAACTAAACCAACAAAAAAATCTAGTAATCTAGCAACATTCAACAGCAACAACAACATTCAACAAGTAATCTAGTAATTCAACGAGTAATCTAGTAATTCAACGAGTAATATAGTAACAAGTAATCTAGCAACATTCAACAACAATCATGAAATCAAACAAACTTTAATCGAACAACAACATTTAAACAACAATCATGAAATCGATTTCCAGTGTGAGATACAATCGAGTTTGAGAACTATGTTGTTAAACAACAACTTTACAAGAAATCAACAACTTTAAAAGCAACATTACAAGCAAAAACAATGACTTTACAAGCAAAAACAACAACTTTACAATGGATTTTGTTATTGGGTTGTTAAAACAGCTTATCAACAGCAACTTTACAAGCAAAAATAACAAGTTCACAAGAAATCAGTGTGCAGAACTCATTGTACATAACTCGTGAAATCGATTTGCATTGTGCAGATACGTTGTGCATAAATCGATTTACAGAATCCAGTAGAGATACAGTGGAGAAGCAATCCATAAGCAATCAATAGATACAGTGGAGAAGCAATTGGTAGAGAGCAATCGATTTGAAGAAGTAGTTACCTTTAGAGAAGAAAACAATCGATCTGGAGAATCTGAACTCGTTACCTTTGAAGAGAGAAATTGTGAAAATGAAGAAGAGATCGGCTAGGGTGCTTGTGATAACCGGGTCCTAGTTATCACCCAAGGTATTTATTATATGATTAATTGTCTATGTAGATACATGCTTACATGAGTTAAATATGTGAGTATGCTTATTTTATGCATGAGAATATATACATAATATGTGGGTGCATATACATATAATTTAAATATATGCATGAAATTGGAAATGCATGTGATTTTATGATCATACATATGTTATATATATGCGTATGAAATATGTGTGTGCATGAAGTTTTATACATGCATGGGTGTTGATGGAGGTATGCATGCATGTGGGGGGGGGGGAATGTGGCCGAATTTCCTATTTTGGAAAGTGTAAATAGAGGTTTTTGTGAAGAGTCAAAGTTTTTGCTTCTTTTAGAATTTTGAGAGAGTATTGTGTTTGTTTGCTATCCAGAGAAGAAAATTGGTCTTGCTGTTTCATCATCTTAATATGTCCGAATTGGGTTCATTACCGGACACAAAGATGACCGGATTAGAACATATACAGACATAGTGTTGTCCGGGTTCAAGTGTTTAACGTTTTGGTTAAGTGTCTATCCAGTTAACATGTCGTCCGGATACGGCTTAATCCGGTTATGTGCCATCCAGATACGGCTTAATCCGGTCATGTGCCGTCCAAATACGGGTTTTAATCTGTTTGACATGTCGTCCGGATTTGGGTTTTGTGTTTGACAAGTGTTGTCCGGATTTGGAATCCGGCCAAGCTTGTCCGGACATCTGTTGTCCGGATAGCTTGTCCGAATATGTATTTCTTGTACAAATGTTAAAGTGTTTGGAATATTTGGATTTTTCATAATTTAACAGTTATTTGGGATTAAATTTGTTATTGTGAAAGGGGTATTTTATATCTTTTAAAGTGAAAAGATATGTTCCTACCAAGTGTGGTGACGTAAGTCTGTTTTGGTATGTGTTTTGGGAAATGTTTCTACCACAGCGTGGTGATGTAAGTCTGTTTTGGTACAAAACTGGATTTTGGGAAATATTCCTACCAAGCATTGTGACATAAGTCTGTTTTGGTATGGAACTGGATTTTGGGAAGTGTTTCTACCAAGCGTGGTGACGTATGTCTGTTTTGGTATGAAACTTGTTTTAAGAGGTAGTTCCCCTAGATGTGGTGACATTGTCTGTTCTGGCTTGGAACTGGGTGATGGGTACTTCCAGACGTGGTGACTTATGTCTGTTCTGGTAAGTAGCTCTAGTTTAATGGAGGAATAAGGGTGACATATCAAGGAGAGGTGTACCTTGGAATAAGGGAAGCATTGTCATATGTGGATATTATTATAACTCTTGTTATTATTACTAATTAGATATAATAACTCTGAATCATCATTTCTTCGTGACTTAATGAATTAGAGATATTGTTCTTATTAAAAATAATAATTTAGATGTTATTGAGAATAGAAAAATGGTTTGTTATGAGAGGCATTTATTGCCTAAACTTTCTACCAATGCTTGAATACATACAGAGGGCCTCTGGTTGGTCTTTGAGTAAGGACCAGAGGACCTCTGGTTATGTAAAAAGGATTTTTGATACTCTGGGGTTCTTATAAATCAAAGGATCTGCATGTCTCATATAGAAGCTTTATATTTTAAAGTGTTATGTTTTATTCTTTAAATTGTCTTTTCATCAAAATTATTTATAAAGAAAGATTAAGAGTCAAAAGAACTCTGATTCTAGTTTTGTTGTCTTTTTAAATTATGTTATGCTTTTCTGGACCTAAGGTCGTATTTGGTCCGGAGGACCTCTGGTTGGTCTTTGATTCTTTCAGATACAGAGGCTCTGGTTGGTAAGGCGAAATAGGAGCTTTGGTCTGTTGAACCAGAGGGGCTCTGTCTGTTGAACCAAAGGGGCTCTGTCTGTTGAACCAGAGGGGCTCTGGCTTGTTGAGTCAGAGGGGCTCTGGCCTGTTGAGTCAGAGGGGCTCTGACCCATTGTAATAGAGTTCCATTTTGGACCCTGGGTTTTAGAGAGGGTGCATTTGCATTATGGATTGATATTAATTGTTGATCTTATTATGATCATAGTGTTGAATTGCATTATTTGGCTGAAATGCAATTATTTCTAGGTAAAGTTATTTTATCAGATTTTGGTGTTTATCATCCTGCATATGCAAAGAATAGATTTACTCACTAGACCCTTCTGATCTAACACTCATTTTCTGTTTCAAAAATATGTAATACAGGAACTGCGAGGTCCAGGGATATTAAGGGGAAAATGTGATTATTTTTCTTACTTGATATTTGTTTTTGAAGATCTGCATGAGATTGCTTATTTTGGAAGATACATGTTGTTATACATGTGATAGTACATGATTTTATTTTGGAATTTTTCATATGTAGATTTTGTATATATAAGAATCCTTGTACTAGTGGGACTATTGTGGTGTAAACTGTATTTCGTTGTAATGAAATATGTGTTATATGCAAATATGGTATTTGAGGGTGTTACAGTTATATTCTTTTGAGAAAGGCGTGTTTTATTAAACAAGGGTAGGAATGTCCTTTTTTGGCTGAATGTAGACAAGAGGTGTTTTTGTTCTGTGCGAATAAGCCTATTTTTGAGCAATTAAGTCCTAAGTAAACACATCATTTTGGTTGTGCGAATAAGCTCATTTACTCATTAAGCTCATTAAGTCCTGAGTAAACACCCCCTAAAACAAACTAATAAGATGATCGATATGGAAGAACTATTTAACAACTAAAATAAAAAATATATAATTTGATCAAAACAAAATGCTTACCGAAATTAATATTGTCTACATTCCATAAATAAATGGAATATTAAATAAGAGATAACTATCATACATATTAAATACAAAAAATAAGAGAGTTGTTAATTTTCTTATCTAACCGTCACCATCAAAATGACAGAAAAACCCTTAAAGATTAAAAAAAGTGAAAAACATGGAAATTTTTTGTTGGTTGATTCTTGTTTGCACGGTTTAGTCGGGTGCCATACACACATACATATATACACATATATATATATATATAGGTAAATTATTATGCAATCCTTTATATTTGTATAATTAATACAACTCAATCTTAACCATCCTTTTAATTTGATGAATATGTGATTTCATAAAAGTTTTAATTGTTTCTAATATAAAGTATTGATCATAATTAATGAACTCTAGTCATCTTTAATTAATATTCAAATCATAATAAATAAACTCTCATTATTTTCATAAATATCTCAACTGATTAGGTTACTTTAGTTGTATGTGATGGATTGCATTTGAAACATCCTGTATATCTATACTATATTATAAAACATTTGACAAAAACTCTTAAAAACCACTTTTTATGCATAAAGTACTGTTTATTAATGCATGTTACTTAAAACTCAAGATTACAAGTAGATTGTACGTAAGTACAATTTATTAAAGCTCCAAATCTGAATTCGTGTAACTAACTGTAGATAAACATAATCAAATACAGGATAAACATCTCATTTTAAATATAAAAAATCTAAAATATAATTAGGATAATTATTGAATTCTAACAGAATACTTAATTATTATATTTATAAAATATTATATTATTAAATAAAAAAKWAAATTATTTCATTATTAAACTTAAATTAAATTATAATAATAATAAAAATAAATTAAAAAAATTACATAAAAAATGAGAATTTTTAAATAATTAATTAATATTGATATATTTCATTTCAAATTTTTATGATAACTTTAAATTTTTATTTTATTCAAAAATAAAATCATTATTGTTTTTTTTAAAACACATAAAATCGTATTATAACATCGACAAAGACAAAAAATAAAATAAAACATTTAAATCGAGATGTGTCTCAGTGCATTATGTGAATACTTTTTTAATATAAATAAAATAGATGAATGGAAGACATCCATTTGCTATTTATCTAATTTCTAATCGTTTTGAATTATTTTTAAAACCAAACTTCTCATTTAATTAACCAACCTCTCATTTTTCCTTATTATTATTATTATTATTATTTATTTTATACAACAATTATTTTATTTAAATTTGTACATAGTCTATTTATTTATTCTTTATTTTATTAGTTTACTTTTGTTTTTATTTACTTAATGTTTTTTTTTCAATTCACATACAAGGATATATTTTGGAACACTTGGTTCATTTTTCAAATTGCATAATCATCTTGGAATTCATAAAATTGCTCAATAACAATAACAATGCTAATTATTAGACATATCTTTTTATTATCTTTTTTTTCTGACTTTATTATTTTTTACGAATATAACATCTCCCCGATTATTGTATCCACTAAAATTTTTATGCATGTGTATAGATGACATGATCTCTTTAACATTGTATGTGATTGCCGAACACGACTCTCTGTTTTCCTTTACTTCTATACATCATTTTTTTCTAAATTTTTAATTGACTTAAAAAAAAGTAAAAGAAATGAATGAGAATATTGATAAAAATCACAATATCTATACTATATTATAAAGTATTTGACCAAAAAATTTAAAATCCATTTTTTATGCATGAAATACTATTTATTGATGCATATTATTTAAAATTCAAGATTAAAAGTAACTTTACATAAGTACAACTTATTAAAGCTTAATTTTTAAATTTTTGTAACTAACTGCGATATCAAATATAGGATAAACATTCATTTTAAATATAGAAAATCTAAATTATAATTAAGATAATTATTGAGTTATAACAGAATGTTTAATTATTATTTTTATAAAAATTATATTATTAAATCAAAAATAAATTAYTTTGTTATTAAATCTAAATYAATTTATAATAAAAAATTGAATTAAAGAAGTTACAAAAAAAATGAGAATTATTAAATAGTTAATTTGATATTAATATCGATTTATTTTTTTCAAATTTCTATGCTATTTTCAAATTTATATTTTTTTCAAATTTCTATGCTATTTTCAAATTTATATTTTTTTCAAATTTCTATGCTATTTTCAAATTTATATTTCATTCAAAAATAAAAACATTATCGTTTTCTTAAAATCACATAAAATCGTATTATATCGATAAAGAAAACGAAGATTTATCTCGCTGCATTGTGCGAGTGCTCTTCTAATTGTTACCTAGTACATGATAAATGTTAAGCACTACTAATACATCAAAATAGTCTTAGTGTAAAACAGAGTCTTTACTACCTTTAACACCTGTATCATTTATTTAAATGTCGTGTTTTATAAGACTTGAATTTATAATCATTAAGTATAGAGAAACAGAAAAGAAAAATTTACTTAAAATAATAACTTATTTTTGTATTTTCTTCTGTCATATTATGCAAAGAAAAATGGGTAAATTCGTTTTTGGTAAATAAAATTGGAACGGCATGAAGAAGAATGTAACGAGAGGGTACTATAAAACATACGTTATTTGGGTTCAATTTTTGTGGTGATATTGTATCCACCACTGTAATCGAATGTATGGTTGTCATCCGTTTTGAGCCCGCCTTCGTGGTACGGATGGTTCGGGGCACCTTGGACTGATCCAAACTCGGTGGCTGACGATGATGCGGATGTTGAGTTCGTGTGGAGTCCATCGCTCATTAGCATGGTCTCGAGTGTCTTCACTACATCGCTCATTGTTGGACGGTCTGCAGCCGCTTCTTCGACACATTGCATTGCTAATTGTACAAACCTCCCGAATCCGATCAAGAATGTTGAGTCTTGGAGATTCGGATCGAGTATTTCCCGCAATCCGTATGCCTCCTCGTCGGTTTTGTCCATCGCTAGCCTCACCTCGCGCACAATGTACTTCCCTTTGATAATAGGTTGTTTAGCGGTTATTAGTTCAAGCATCACCACCCCAAAACTATATACGTCGCTCTTATCAGTTAGTTGTTGTGTCATGTAGTATTCAGGATCGAGATATCCCTGTAACGTGTAAATTGTGTTAGCGGTTTGAAGCCGGAATGATTCCTTAACAATGCACAAGAAGAACTAATAAAAGCCAAACTAAACCAAACCGAATGATTCCTTAACATTCCTCAACACTACAGTGAAATTATATTTATAGGATACCAAAAGATGTGTAAGTGTTTTAATAGACGACTTTATAAGGCTTAAGTTTGTAGCACAAACAATTGTACATTTTAACACTCTTGGGCATTTTAACACGTTCTTTTAGCACGATTTTGAAATAAAGTGTCCTATACGTTTTTTGGAGGAGACTTTTGAAAAATGTCCTATTCACACACATTTTTATAGGGCTTCTATTTTTATATAACACTCTTTCAGATGTCATAAAAAATTAATAGGGTATTTTATTTCAAAGTTGTAAGGACCAAGAATCTTACCCGGCAAGAAAGAGACAAGGACCAAGAGTCTTACCCGGTAAGAACGAGGCAAGGACCAACTTACCCGGTAAGTGAGTGTAGGGGTGAACAAAAAACCGCCAACCCGCGAAACCCGCCCAACCCGAACCGCTAACAACCCCGATTAAACCCAAACCGCCAAACCGCTAA
>NC_037541.1:7425702-7443869 GCF_001531365.2 Cynara cardunculus var. scolymus
TCCCTACTTCTTCTCCATCGCCTCGTCCGTCCTTCGCCATCGTCCTTTCGTGGCCGTCATCCTCCATCGTCGTCGTTCTCCTCCATCTCCGTCGTTCTCCTTCACGACCACGTAAGCATCTAAGCAACCTTCTTTTTCTGTTTTTCACTTTTTTTGTTATTTATTGACTATTGTTTTGAGTTGTAAATGGTTGTGTTGTTCATGCTATGTAGAGGAAGTTGTTCATTGTTCATTGTTCAATATAATTGCAATATTAATTTTAGTAACCCGCCAACCCAACCCAACCCGCCCTAACCCGCAAGGGTTGGGTTGGGTTGGGTTATACTTTTGAATGGGTTGGGTTGGGTTGAAATTTTTCAAACCGCCGTAATTGGGTTGGGTTGAAAAAACGTCATAAACCGCCCAACCCAACCCGTGTTCACCCCTAAGTGAGTGCAACGACTCTTACCACGGTTAGTACTTACCGGGTAAATTGTTGCATACAATGTTGTTGTAGTAGACTAAAATCTTACATGACTAATAACGTGATAGTGTTGAATTTTACCGGTAAGCGCTTACCAGGTAAATATTTGGAAAAAGACCCTTAGTCATTTTTGATATCCTATAAACTTGATTTTATTCTAGTGAAATGAGCCCCATTTATCCCACCAGGAGGTGGGGTACGAGTATGGAGTGGGGTACGAGTATGAAATGTATGTAGACCTGTCAGCTAAACCGAAGAGTAAAACGGTCTTTTCATGAATAACACGACTTACTAATAAGAGTGACGAATTGCTTACCAGTGTACCCTTAACTTGAGTCGAGACATGGCCTTTTTCGCTGTCGGAAACTAGCTTCGACAACCCGAAATCTGCAACTTTTGCGGTGAGCTTTTCGTCTAAAAGAATATTGGTGGACTTGATGTCTCTATGGATTATAGGAGGATCTGCAAGCTCATGTAGATAAGCTAGTCCTCTGGCTGAACCGAGGGCGACACGAAGTCTCCTCTTCCAATCGAGATGGATTCCGGTTTTGCCTGTAATTCGTTTGTTCAAAATTCGACCATGCATTAAAATAAGTTGTTAAGAGGAAGTTAGGCATAAACTCGAAAATGATGAATGTGTACCTGACAAACTCTCTCTAAGAGTTCCGTTGGGCATAAACTCGTATACGAGCATCTGTTCGCCTTGTTCGAAACAAAACCCAACAAGGCCAACAAGGTTCTTATGATGGACTCGTGAAAGCAACTCGATTTCGGTCTTGAACTCTAGTCCGCCTTGCATGGATCCTTGCTGAGCTCTTTTGATCGCAACCATTTGCCCGCCAGGAATCACGCCCCTATAAACCTATCGAAACGAGCCCCCACAATCAACAACTTGCAACGATCAAACAGTTTAATCCGAAAAAACGGTTTCTAGAGTTGGGGTTTTGAAGGTATACATACCTTTCCATAGCCACCAGATCCTATCTGATTGATTTCAGAAAAGTTACTGGTGCTTTTCTTGAGTTCATCATATGAAAACCATCTGGCCCCCTTCAGCTGTGGTGCACCTCCACTGTCTTTAGCACTTGGAGCCCAGGATCCTATGCAAAATGAGTTGAAGTAAACCATAAGAGGTAATAATAAAATCCGGTTCATAGAATGTTAAATATATTTAAATGTCTTAATAGATTGTTTTATGAGATTAAAGTTATATGACCAAATGATTAAGCATCTGAACAAAAAATGTTGCAATAACTTAATAGCACACTTTAATTTGGGTGTTCTAGCAAGTTTGTTGTAGCTAGAAAGGCGAAAACATGGTGAAAAGCGAATCAAAAAAGTGGAAAGGATGAACAAAAGCGATCCAACAAGAAATTACCGAAAGGTTTGCTTAAACTGATTGCTTTTTCAGCTCGTTTCTTTTGTTGAACAGCATATACGACAAGCGTGATAAGGATCAGGATCAAAAGCGTGCAACCGATGGAGATCCCGATCACACCACCAACTCCAAGACCGCCTCCACGACCATCTGAGACATACATACGATCATAAGTCAAAACTTAAAACTCTCACAATTCTTGCAGTTCTTAAATGTAAACATCTAAATTCACCTGAGAACAAATATGGAGACGCGATGAAATAATACGGCCCGAACTCATCCGGAGGCTTGTAGGTTTGATTACTCAAGAAAAACCCCATCATTTGGACTTCTGTTCGCGAAAAATGCTTACCCTTTGATGGAAAGAGTTGCAAACTGACCTCAAGATAGTCGTCGATGTTAAAGAACGGATCTTGCAACGAAACCGAGCCTGGACTGAGGCCAAGTTTCGTCCAAAGGCTCGATTCTAACGAATGCCACTGGTCAGCGTTAGATAATATACGAAAAGAGGGTGCTCGAAAGTACAGAATGCCTTCATATGGGTAAGCACAATTGCATTTTCTCGGGCTTAGTTTCTGATCAGAATGACACGACTTGCCGTTACAAGCGGCCAAACTTGTGGAATATGCATTTGAGTTCCGTTGTTGAAGTTGGCAATACGTAGAGCTCTCGAGAGCAGCATCGCAGACGGGGTTCCCATGCAGTCTAGAAATATCATAAAAACGATCATCAAATAAATATCGAGTACACGGAGATCATATTTATGCTAAAACTAGACTTGGTGGTAGTTTATCGACACAAACTGTCTAAGCGCTTATTGGGCAAGATCAGTCACCACCCTCTACCCTTTTATTTATTTATGTTATATATAGAATAATACTAACACACACTTCTCATATTTGGTGAGGTTTGAACCATGGACCTCCTTGGCTCTACCGATAACCCGAGTACGAATACGAGTGGTCCAATGGCCTTTTGGTACTCTCACTTACCTTACCAGGTATTACTCTTTGGTCATCAAAATAATATAATGTAAACGTCTCCTACATAAGCGCTAACCGGATAAGAGCCACCACCCTCACTTACCGGGTAAGGTTCTCGGTTATCAAAAAATGGCACAGTAACATTATTGGTAAAAACCAGGGAAATTTACAGAAATAGCCAATCTCCCAAACTTTTCACACTTTATAACAATTTTCATAACTCAGTTCAATTCTTAGTCAATCCTTATGCAGAATTCCACTTTCCACGTAAGGATTCCACTTTTTTTTGCCGAAAACCAATTCTTATGAATATGCGTAAGCCTTCTGCGTAAGGATTGGCTATAAAGTGAAACGAGGTATGAAAATGGCTAAAAAATAATACGCTTATGTAATTTCCCTAAAAACCTTCATCTGTCATCGAATAAGCGTCTTTTACCCGGTAAGAGGCAATTAATGTTTAGTTAACCCGTAAGAAGCGGTAAACAAGCCCTTAGAAAAGTGATGATTGGAGGTAAGAATTGTTCTCACTCGAGTGTGTTTTTGTATTCGCTACTAAGTGTTACGTTGCGAATCTCATTGCTTTGCAAATCAACAAGCTGCAGCTGATCGCTGATGCTGCTGTCCATACTCAACGTATCGTTGAGATTGTTGTTTTTCAACATCCTGTTCGATTTTCATAAGATACGTGAGACCATTATATTACTCTCCAAAAAAGCGACACAAATAAACATTTATTTTGGAATAAAGTAAAATAGCAATATGGACACTCGTTTTTGGGATAGGGGGAGTATCTTTTTCCCTAGAACGTAAGGAGTAGCACGAACTAAATCTTACACTTGTTGAATTCCCGATAAGCTGAAAAGGGCTTGTGGTAGCTTTCCTGTAAGCGCTCCGAATTCCATCATACTAAGCACAACAAAAAAAGTTTCATCGTAAGTTAGATTTTCACGAGGAAAAGAATTAAACCCGCTACTTATTGGGAATCGAAACTTACAGTGTGCCTAAAGACGGTAATGTAGAAAACCATGTCGGAGGGCTAGATTCTTGAAACGAATTGTTGCTCAAGTCCCTGAACAAGAAATCTCGTAAAACTTTAAATTGCCAGTAATCTAACACGAAAATTTCAAAGCACGTCGGAAGATGTTCAGTTAAGATAATTCACTTACACATATGTGAGGGCATTCATCCCATTTAGATCAGGCAAAGCTCCTGATAGATTGTTGTGTCCTAAATTTCTATGTATAGACAAGCAAGAACGGAAAAGTCAAAGTCAACCATCGATCACCGGTGAGATGATCTTCTTATAACGATACAAAGATCACTGCAACAAAAAATGGACCGTTTAAGACGGCCAACTGTCCATGTGCGTCCTAATAGAGTACTAAATGAGACTTTAGTTTTATTGGTACAAAAAACTGTGCGTTCTATAAGAAAACGTTACAATAAGTTGTTAGAATGAAGTTAGATGACCTGACAAGACTATCAACAGAGTTGGATAACTTAATAGGAATATGCATTTTAACCTTTTTATATTAGACACTTTTCATAAGTGCTTGTTTAGCGTTTTTATAAAACTTGTTGTACACAAAGCCTTTAAAAAATGTCATATAAAAAAGTTAATAAGATGATTTACTTGTTAAGTCATCTAACTTCATGTCAATAACTTATAGTAACGGCTTCGTCGTGAGATAGTTCGGTTCGTATATACCGTTGGTGTTAAAGGGAGAACGCATATACGCAGTTAGTAGTCTTACAAAAATGGTCCCATTAAGTATTGTATTATGATGACCAAGGACCGTTGAGCGTCATAAAAGACCCTTTTATTGCAGTGGAAGTACTCACAATTCACCGAGGCGTGTGAGGTTGTTCAGGTTCGATGGCACCTCGCCTTCCAAGTTGTTTCTATCAAGTCGACTATTGCAATTGAAGCACGAACACGATGAAAAGTTATATCTGATACGATAAATACTTTTAACTTATAATTACATGAAGATTAAGTTGCCATATACTTACAGAACCTCTAATGTTTGGACATATCCAATCGTAATCGGGATTTCTCCCGTTAACCGATTCCCGTCAAATAGTCTGTACTTGCAAGATGGCGATCGTTCATTCAGAATGGGTTTAACCAAACACTACAACAAATCTGGTTTATATGATATCATGTCTAAGTTTCTTAATAGAATAGTTTTATAGGACATAGGTTAATAAAAGCAAACAATTGTACGTCCTATGTAAAAAGATTATAATAAGTTTATATGACATTTTTGAATGTTTTAACACGGTTTTTGGAACACCTTTGAAATAAAACGTTCTATTAATTTTTTTGGATGATATTATTTTCAAAAAGAAAATGTCTTATAAAAACAAGTGTTCTGTAAAAAGACGTGCACATATACTGCTTCTACGAAGTGTCCTTTAAAAAAGCTAATACGACATTTTATCTTAAAAGCATCCATGAAAAACTTGTTTAAACACCGAAAATGTTCTATAAACTTATTGCAACACTTTCATATAAAATGTACAATTGTTTTTCTATATAAACTTAAGTCTTATAAAACAATGTATTAAGATATTTAGACATTTTTAACATCTTATACTGATTTTATTATCGCTAAATATCCGGAAGAGAATGGTATTTGACTTACACATGTAACAGAACCATATCGGAGCTGAAAAGTTGAGACGAGATTCCCCCCGATAGCTTGTTCTTATTGAAATGGCTGCAATTTACAATGATCACACGGACGTCCGCAAGGTGATTCAAGAAAGAGTGAATATTAAACCACTTACAAATGCTTAGCATGTTTTAGCTTATCCAAGCCCGATTGCGTGAGACTTGAAATCGGCAACGATCCTGTCAACTGATTCTCCGCGAGGTCTAACCAGTAAAGGTTCGATAAGTATCCCAAAGATGGAGGGATTTCTCCCGTCAAGTTGTTTGTGTTCAACGCCCTATCCATCATTGACCGTATTATTTCCGTTATGAAAAAGATTTAGGCGATCTGGAAGCAGTTATTGTATCAAATGAAGACTTAAAGATCGATGGAGATTCTTACAAAAACGATAGTTCCTTGAGGTTTCCCAATTCGGGTGGAATGTTACCTCTGAAGCTACAGCCAGATAGAATCCTGAAACCCGAATTTTAAACCAGTTTTCAGTAATGTCCCGTTCTCTAAATGTGCGAGTACATTCGAACTCATTCCATTAATCTCCAAACACTACAACAAAATCGGATTTTATAGGACATCAAAAATATCTAAGTGTCCTAATAAACTGCTTTACAGGACAAACAATTGTGCGTCTTATGTGAAAGCGTTGCAATAAGTTTAAAGTGCACTTTTGGGTAATTAAATATAAAGTATCGTCTTAGCTTTTTGAAAAATGTCCTATAAACATATATATCTTTTACAAGACACTTTTTTATTTCAAAAACTATCCTAAAAAACTTGTTAAGAAAAACATCCTATAAACTTATTGCAACACTTTTATAGATGTTTATAAAACGTACAACTGTTTGGTCCTATAAACTTGACTCATATAAGTCACTTTATTTGCACACTTAGACATTTTTGCCTTCCTATAAACTCGATTTTTGATGTAGTGAAAAACGCCCAGGTTCTAACATATATTGAGCAGAAATAATCGTAAACTCACAATGTATTGAGCTTTTTTAGATCTCCTATCTGCGGAGAGATTGGACCTGTTAGGCCACCATTAAAAGATAAGTCCCTACCATAAACATCGAGATCTCGTCAGATGTTTTGAATATAGACATCTTTGATATGTAATAAGAATCAGATAAGTACATAACATCTGAATCAGATTAAGTTTGGAGGAACTCACAAAGATGTTAGTTCAGTGAGTCCACCAATGTCTCCAACGAGCTGACCTACTAAGTTCATACTCGACAAGCCCCTGCAAAAGAGCGGTTCGATCATCAAAGAAGAGTCGTTAGCCGTGGGCTTACTTGTTTATGATCAAAATGATAGAAACAAGAAAAGGGAATTATAGACCGACAGCGCTAAGACCCTCGTATCGGTGCAGTTGACCCCTTCCCATGAACATGGATCGCTCGACCTTTTCCAGCTTGGTGGCGTATTTTGCCATTGGTTTTTCAACGCTTGAAGTGCCTCCGCTGCGCAGCAACGAACAATTTGTTAAAATGGTCGCCAGATACTTAGTTAAAGTTTAAACCACTTCAATAAAATCGGGTTTATTGGACGCAGAAAGATATTAAGTAATCTAATAGATTGTTTTATAAGACTTACGTTTATAGGATAAAACAATAATGCATCTTATGTAAAAGTGTTTTATAGGACCTTTTAGCATTTTTAGAACACTTTTTGAAGTAAAGTAATGGATTAGGTTTTTCATTTTTGAGAACTCTTCTATCGAATCGTTTTACAAGACGCTTGTTTTTATAAGATGTTTTTTATAATAATGTCATATCAACAAAATTGATAGAAACTTTATTTCAAAAATGTCATAAAAAACTTGTTAAAAAAACGCTTTTACATTGGACAAATCAATCGTTTGGTTCAGTTCTATAAAGAAGTTTATTAGGACATATCCTACAATCTTATTTTGTTGTAGTAAACCACATATCATCTGATCAAACAACCGCTCTCTACTCTATAGGATAGCGAACATGTCTGCGTAGATCTTACACCTTACTTTCGAGTGGGATTTACTAGTCCGTTTAGTTTGGTTTTATAAGCAAATCGCTTACCGTCACCAGGATGAGTATCCGCTACGATCGCCTGAACTTCCACCATTAGAATCAGCAAAAAACTCCGTAACAGCCGCCATACGGAGACTTCCATGACCGAAAACACACGATCACAGCCACCACTCGACAATCCAATTCTAACCCACCAGCACCACCACTGCTGCCACTACCACCACCGGTTTTAACAATGACTTCTTGGTATTTGCGATTCCATGGTCAGTAAATCCTTTCTTTTGGCCAAAGATTTTGTCTTAAAATGATTAGGGTTTTGGTTGGGTTAGATTAAAAGGCATGCAAATATATATATATATATATATATATGTGTGTGTGTGTGTATAACAGTATCTACCAACTAAATTGCGAAGAAGAAGATGATTATGATGATGATGAATGAGAGTGAATATTAATTGCCACCATTTTAAGTTCGATCATATGATGGACAGATGGAAAGAGTTGCTGGTTGCTCCGCCCGACCAACATAAATCTCAAGAAACATTTTGTTTTTAAGAATCTTTTGAGGGCCGACCGAAAAAAACGTTGTAGTTTTTTTTGTCTTTTTCTTCTTTGGATCAGCATTTAAAGAGGCTTCATTGATTTGAAACATGATGGCTTTATCCTCCCATTTTGGAACCTATGATAATATTTATGACAATTTTTAAAAGTAAGCGTGTTAGAAACAGGGATTTGGAGACGATAATAGGGCTGGATAATATCTTAGTATCGTGTAGAGAACACTTTTCGAATACATTAATTTGTCTTTTATAGCTTTGGGTTCACGAATTTAGTATTGAGATAATCCTAGAGAAAAATCTCTCTTTCAAAAGTTGTGAAATCAAGATCTATATATACCCTAAATTCTCTTTTACACATTTTTATGAGAGATTGACATATACGGGTGGTTAAACGGTTACAACAGTGAATGGATAAAATTGGATAACAATTACAACAGAATCAAAGCTCCCAGAATCAGAAGTCTGACTCCAAGTCTAAGTCTCGATGCACTAATACGAACTCTAAAACTCTGAACTGAACTCTAACTCTGCAATTCGGAGTTTCAAAGTGGGTCAGTATTCCAAGTATGGATACAAAACCAGAAATCTGACTCTATAGTTCAAAGTTCCAGGCTTACTTAATTACAACGATAAATCTAAACTCTCATTAAAAGGATTAGATCTCTGATCACACTACCTCAAACTTATACTTAGTGAAATTTTCACTAAGTTCGACTCTTGAACCACCACCAAGGGGAACAACCCCTTGGAACCCCGCTAGGGGCGTAACCCCCTTACTTCACACCTTATGGTGACTTAAGTTGATAGGGGCAACATCTGTGATTGTACGCTTCACACCTCCTAACTCCTTATGTTTGTTTTATCACTCTAATCGGTCTCGAGAAAATTACAATCACACCAAAATGATTGATCAACTAAAATCACCAACAACGTGTTTATTTTTCAATTTTATTTTTTTGATAACAAGATGGAGAAATTCATTAATCTCTTTATTATTAAAGATAAAATTGACATTTGGTTAATTAAAAAATGTAATAATTACATATTTTTATATTTGTGTGATTTTTTTATTGTAAACATTTGTTTTTGGATAAAAATGTGTAATCTAATAAAAATAATAATAAGTTTCGACATATAAAGAGTGAAAATATGTGGAATTCAATTAGAGTACTCTTCAAAAGAGTTATTGAAGAATTAATAGAGATTTCATCATATATAAAGGAGAAATGATTTAATGCTAGCCGATGTGGGACTCCAACATCCCCCCCCCCCCCCNCCCCCCCCAACGGGCACAAATTGTCCCACAGTGTTGAGAGAGGGCTAGATGAGTACAAATTGTCCAAGAGTCTCAAGTTTCTAGAGTGGTAGACTTTGATTCTAATACCATATGAGAATAAGAGAAACCTTATTAAATTACTCTCCAAAAACCCCTTCAAGATAGATGAGATGTTTCAACATATATAGAAGAGAAATGGTCTATGTTGTTTACCCAGATGATTATAAGAAACAATGAAATAACATTGTTGGTCCCAGCCGGATTTACAAGAGTATATAGATAACAGTTTGTAGAGAGGGGGTGAATACAAACACGGAAAATTTCACTTTTAAATTTATATATTGATAAAGAATGATCAATATAAATTTTATAGATTGTTTGCAGAAAAGATAAGGTAAAGAAAAACCTATATAAATAATCTAGAGGTACAAACAAATACACTTAGCAAATAGAAAAGATTTGTTGTAATAAATTAAGACTTGACTTGCTTGAAGTGGTTCTTTGTCTTTAGAGAGAGAGAGAGGTAGAGGTTTCTTTTTGGGTATGCTTCTTAGAATGAGAAAGACAAATTCTAATTGCTTGTTTTACTGAGTGGAGATCATTCATCTATTTATACCCATTACATTAAATGCAATTCAGAAGGTACACAAAACGTGTTAAGCTTTTAGAGAAAAGTTTGTCCTTTGCTACAGTGAATAGTCATTTTGTCTATTCATGAGCAGACATCTTTTTATATTGTTGGTGTAACACCCCCAAACACCACATTTGCATATAACACATATTTCATTACATAGAAATATAATTTACAACATGAGGTCCCACTAGTACAAGGATTCTTATATGTACAAAATCTACATATGAAAAATTCCAAAACGAATCTTGTACTAACATATGTAATACAACATATATCTTCAAAGTAAGTCATCAAAAGCAGATCTTCAAAAACAGATAACAGGTTAAGAAAATAATCACATTTTCGCTTTTCCCTTATTATCCCTGGACCCCGTCATTCCTGCACCGCATATTTTAAAGACAGAAAATGAGGGTTAGACCAGTAGGGTCTAGTGAGTAAATCCCTTCCTTGCAAATGCAGGGTGATGAAAACCAAAATATGATAAAGTAACTTTGCTTAGAAATATTTTGCAATACAAACAAATGATGCAGTTCACAATAACATGTAAAATAGGATATACCCAAGAACCTCAGTTTTATAAAATATCTCTGCTTAAAGATCCAACGTTTCCAATATGAAACAAATATTTTAACCAAAACTTCTTGAATCATTAGACCATTCCTTTGTAAATATTAATAGAAAAGATTTACGGCAATACTTGCTTGTTATGACAAACTATTTTCCCCTTCTCAATAACATCTAAATTATTATTTCTAATAGGAATAATATCTTTAATTCATCAGGTCACAAATAAATGATGACTCAAAGTTATTAAATCCAATTAGTAACAATAATAAGAGTTATAATATTATCCACATATGACAATGCCACCCTTATTCCAAATACACCTTTCCTTGATATGTCATCCTTATTCCTCTATCAAAACATGGCTCATTATCACAACAGACATAAGTCACCACGTTTGAATGTACCCATTCCCAGTTTCAAGCCAGAACAGACAAAAGTCACCACGTCTGGGGGAACTACCACTTAAAACCAGTTYMTACCAAAACAAACTTACGTCACCACGCTTGGTAGAAACAGTTTTACAAAATCCACTTTCACACCAAAACAGACTTATGTCACCCCGCTTGGTAGGAAGGTTTCCCAAAATATAGTTTTATACCAAAACAGACTTACGTCACTATGCTTGGTAGAAACATTTTCCCAAATCCAATTTCATACCAAAACAGACTTACGTCACCACACTTGGTAGGAACATATATTTTTATTTAAAAAGATATAAAATACCCTTTTATAAATCCATAATTAAACCCAATAATAAACATTTTTAAATTACATAAATGTCTTAGAATATTAAACACTTAAAATTATCAAATATAAGTTATCTGGACAAGTTATCCGGATATACAATCCGGACAACACTTGTCCCTTTTGTCCGATTTACTAATCCAGACAACCCTTGGTCGATTAAGACTAAATCACATGACTCATGTCCGGTATAACGCAATCCGGACAACACATGATTGATTTAAAACTAAACCGCTAAATACTTGATCGGTTTATAACTAGTCTGCACAACCCTTAGGCGATTTAAGACTAAACCGCACAACCCTTGGTCGTATTCCTACTTCTTCGTTCAAAACCTTTGTCCGATTTACATAATTCAAAATCTCACTAACTCCCTAAATCGCATGACTCTTGAGCGATTTACAACTAAGTCGGTCACCTCTTATCCGGTTTAAGAGTAATCCGGACAAGCTTTGTCCGATTTATACTTAGTCCGATTACCCTTTGTCCGAATAAAGATCCTTAATTAAAATACTGATTTTTTTCCAATAATAAATAGCATTCAAGTAAACCAGTAACGAATTTTATGCAAAAAGGTTTAAAAATCACTCACCTTAAGTACAAACTCAGATTTTGAAGAAGATTGCTAAACTCCTCTTGGATAATCGGACAACTCTTTTCAAGATCACTCACAGGATTTCAAAAATGGCAAGGGAATGAAATGAAGGTCAAACTCTTCCTTTTATACCCTTCTAAAACAGGAAAGGTCGGCCATCCAGGCCCTCACCCACATGCATGCATGTACACATAACATTTCTTACATACATACACACATAAGCTTATGCATACTCCTCATGCATACACACTTCACATATATATTTTATACACATATGTATATATATATATATATATCTACATATTATGCATATATCCTTATACATAAAAATACACATACTCACATATATAACCCATGTAAGCATGTATCCACATAAACAATTAATTCACATAATCAATACCTTGGGTAATAACCAGAACCTGGTTATCACATTATCCACCCCTTCAAAAGAATTTCGTCCCGAAATTCCTTTAATTAAAGAGCCATGGATAATCTACTCTCATTTCTGATTCGAGTTCCCAAGTTGCTTCTGGTCATTTGTGAAACTTCCAATGTACTTTAACTAGACTGATATCTTTGTTTCTCAACACCCTAATCTTTCGGTCAATTACGGCTTCTTGCATTTCCACAAAGTTCAGTTTACTGTCCAGTTTGACCTCTGGTAATGGTATAGCGAGACTTGGATCAGCTAAACATTTCCGTAAATTCAAAACATGGAAAGTGTTGTGAATCAGACTAAGTTCTTCTGGTTGTTCTAACTGGTACGCCACTGGCCCGATTCGTTTACTTACCTTGAATGGTCCAACATACCTTGGACTGAGCTTACCCTTCTTCCCAAATCTGATGACACCCTTCCATGGCGAAACTTTCAACATCACAAAATCACCTACACAAAATTCAATCGGCTTTCGACGATTATCATCATAACGTTTCTGGCGATCTTGTGCTATTCTGATTCTTTCTCGGATCTGTTCAATCTTGTCTAAAGTTTCTTGGACAATTTCAGGACCCGTTAACTGCCTCTCACCTACCTCATTCCAACACAACGGCGTTCTATATTTACGTCCATACAATACTTCATACGGTGTCGCTTGGATGCTGGAATAATAACTGTTGTTATACGCAAACTCTATTAGTGGCAAATGATCTTCCCATGATCCCCTGAAATCAATGATACAACTTCTCAACATATCTTCGAGAGTCTGGATAGTGCTTTCATTCTGCTCATCAGTCTGCGGATGATAAGTTGTACTTAGCCGAATTTCAGACCCTAGAGCTTTCTGCAAACTTTCCTAGAACTTTGAGGTGAAATGACTATCTCTATCAGAAACAATAGACAGTGGAATCCCTTGACAAATGCCCTGTCTCCCCACAACGATAACATCTCTTTGGTTCAGAGGGACAACTTCCCTGGTGTATCTGCTGACACTGCAGGCAGGTTCTAACAGGAGGCAACTGAGGAGCACAGTTATCTGATTTAATAAATTTGGGTCTTCGAAAACTGACTGAAGACCCTTCCCACTTTCTTTTCTCAACAAATTTCTCTTCACCCTGCGGATTTTTTTTCTTTCAGTAACTTCAGCGGCATTGACAGCTAGAGAAAAAGTTTCAGGATTCATAGCAATCACGGACTCCCGAATAGAAGGTTTCAGACCCCAAATATATCTTTCTACCTTTCGGGATTCGGAAGATACATAATGTTCAGCAAAACGGGAAAACTCAATAAATTTCTCGGTATAATCCCGCACAGATCTATTCCCTTGTTCCAATTTCAGAAAATCCTCTTCCATTTGCCTTACTGCAGTCGTAGGACAGAATTGTGTTTTAAATTTACTCACAAATTCTTCCCAAGACATTATTTGCAGTATATTTGGTTATGCCGAGCACTCCACATCCCACCAATATAAGGCATTAGATTTGAGCATAGATACTGCAAATCTAACCTTATCTTCTTTAGAACACCTACTAGTGTTAAATACCGATTCAATCTCTTTTATCCAGCACAATGCTTTAACTGGATCTTTCTCTCCTGAAAAGGTTAGAGGTTTACATGTCAGAAACATCTTTATATCTCTTCCCCAATTATTGCTGCCTGCTAAAGGAGCTGGAGGATTAATTGCAACTCGCTCAGTTCCTATTCTAGCTGGCAGTCCCATAATGGTTATTAGAGTTTCCCTCAGTTTCCCTATTTCTTCTGCCAAAACATCTCTTGTTATAAACTAAGGTTGTTGCCTTTGTTCTTGTTGAGCATTCCTAGAAATAGATTCCCCTTGATCAGGGCGAATCTCGGCCTGACTCCTCTCAGGAATTTGACTCCTTCCTCGACCTCTACCCCTACCCCTTCCACGACCTCTACTCCTTGAAACATAGGTTGGTGGATTAATGGGAGATTCCTCCCTTTCTTCATAAAAATACACATACTCACATATATAACCCATGTAAGCATGTATCCACATAAACATTTAATTCACATAATCAATACCTTGGGTAATAACCAGAACCCGGTTATCACTGTTGGTGAGCACTAGAGTCAACTAATTGGCTATGTATTGTACTGTGCTCTAGAAAAGGTATGGGTTTGTCCCTAGTGTGTAGAAGGAAAAGACAAAAACAAACGTGCATGGTAAGCTTGATTTGATCACTGAATGTTGGGATGACACCAGAGGTCTCTTCAGCATTCGCTGAGGCTTGTCTCATCTTCACACATATGTTGACTAGTTTGTAATCACTGAATGTCGCTTCAGATCATGAACGCACTAGTCTCTAATCTTCAGTTTCTGTCTTTGACATTGCTGAAGGTTCTTTGGTGTGAGTTTATTCTTCTTGAAGTATAAGAGTCACTGGAGAGTTACAATGCATGTTTCAGCGACCACTGAACAGACTCAGTGATGATCGTTGAAACTGAATAAGTAGAAATACTATACTTCGATAGGTAAAAGGGATTATCATCAAATCAATGAGAAAGTATCAACAAACATTAACACAATGCAAATAGCAAATCCGTCAGCTTCTATTGATTCAAAAGGTGGAATACAAAATACTAATTTTCCCTTGGATGGCACTCTCAATAACAAGTTGATAATAACAATGAAGAGTTAACCTACTCTAAAGACTAGGGTAGTTATATATATATATATATATATATATATATATATATATATATACTTTGATGATATTTACATTTTTGATCCCTCTACTNTATATATATACTTTGATGATATTTACATTTTTGATCCCTCTACTTTATTACAAACAAAATATAAACCTAACATTATCCCCCTTTTGTATAAAGTCGCTTCAGATAAATCTTCGTCTTCTCGGGCGGTAGCCAAAATATACTCCGAATCTATGCATAATCCTTCGGTACTCTAGCTTCTTGTCAATCTGGTCCAAGGCATCCAGTATCAAGTTCGTGTCATGTGGGTTGAGCTTGTCAAATCTTTTTCAGCGGAAGCTAAGTCAATGATCAGACAAGGGACCTCAGCCACAATAGTAGACGGTTCAACACTTTGATCTTTAGTAGTCGTCGACTTTTCAACCATTGGCTCTGGTTCCACCTCAGTGGATTGATGATGATGACCTTGACTCTATTGTTGTTATGACGGTTTTGCACTAAGAGTTGGTCTTTGGATTTGTCGAGAGATGTCAGGGCCGGTGGTTCTTTGTCTTTTCTCCCCCTCATGATGATCAAGGTCGTCATCCCCGTCATCATGTCTTCTTTTTGAACCTCCTGCCTGACTCTTGCACGTGTCCTCAAGGATCTGAATCCTCTCGGACATAGCCTAGAAAGATGTTATGATGGTGTCTGCCATGGCGTTCAGCTGAGTAGTGAGACCTCAAAAACTGCTTCAAACCTCATCTTGAAAGGCATGGAACTCCGATCTTATGACATACTCAGTTTGGGTTTGCGCCCTAAGCATGTTGATGAGGTCAGCTTCCACCTGTCCTCCCTCTTCTTCCTTGGACAACAACTTAGCGTATAATAAGGGTATTTGACGAAGATCTTTCTMTCAATAGATAGGAATGAGTGTTCGATATAGGGGATAGAATCCATYTGCTCTTTCTCTCTCATTTTTTCTTTCGATTTGAGTTCTTCAGTTGAGTACTCAGCTGGTCATCTAGGCTTAGGAGTAGGTGGTCGCTGTAGCGATGGAGTCGGACTCACGATGCTCCATGACCAATTTTCCCTTCAGTAATAATCGTAATTCATCCACCTGGTTGTGCATCGATGCTTGAATGATAGCTAAAGCACTAGCCATCATCAACGTAGCTATTTCGGGTAAGGGAACACCAGGGGCACTGAGCCTTCTTGTTGACACGACAATTGAATCAACTGTGTGAACTACATTCAGTGTTAGCAATGATATGGAATTGTTAGGATTTCTGTCATGTCCTCGTGAAGTACCTACAGGAGATACCACTCTGGATGCTCCAGCGTGTTCACTAAGAACCGTTGGTTGAGCAACAGATGCTCCAGGTAGATGTGTCCTAATATATATATCAGGCGCTAGACTCAATGTGCACAAACAATGTCGTAGACTGGGGCAGCGATCTACTGATTTCATTATCCATACTCTCCGAGTGAGAGTTGGATAGCAAATGTGTTAAATCCCCGTGAGCTGATGAAACTAACACCTGTTGAGAGTTGCAAGAGTGGATGGGAGGGGTGTGATTTGCATAGCTGGGTCCACTACGACTTGTTCAATACCAACCAATGGATGGGACCTGATAGTAGATGTAGTTACCCGGCTTATGGTGGTTTGGGAACGGTCCTGACGTTTTTTTGACCGTATCTCACACTCTGTCCCATCACTCACCTTCTCGTCATTTTCAACTCCACCCTCATCCATCCTTATATCATTGACTGTTTTTAACACAATTTGATCAAGATCCATGACAGCAGTATCATGGATCGATTCTTCTTCCATGCTAGACTCCGTAATCTCTGGCAGTGCACCGATGTGACTTGGTAGGCATTCAGCATCATCGGGCGTATCGTCATCGTCTGAGGAGTCAGAATCCCCTAAAGATGATGAGGAGTCAATGGTAATTGGCTCTCTATCATTCGATGAATCATTTTCATCGTAAGAAGAGTCAGATCCTGAATCAGAAGACCCCCATCTACAGACCCCCCCCCCCTTTGTTGTCTTTTTCTAGCTCACTACCTAGACCTACATCCCCACCTACATCAGAGATCGGTCCTTGGAGAGATCCAGCCGGTTCTAGATGGATCATTAGACTGTGGGCCTCTTGATACGCTACCACATATGGTGTGCTCTGGTCTGCATAAGCCAGGAGATCAGCAAATATAGGAAGTACCTGTTCGAATGCATGGTCAGGAAACTTCATGAAGTGCATGAAAAATTCAGATTCTCCTTCTTTGTGTGGGTGCTTCGGGATCTCATTGCTCGAACGCATCAACCTTTTTATGATCATCTAAATAAACCTCTAAAACGACACGACCTTTAAGGCTTTGTTTTCGGACATCTCGTGCTCCACTTCTACAAGTTCGTTCCAGATTAAGACGACGTAGTCGTAGTTGATAAGTATCAATTTATTTGATACTTTTACACGTTTTCTTTATTTTATTTTACCCTTCTTTTTCCCAAAATTCCACAAATTGAGTCTTTTTGTTTTGTTTTTCTATCTTTTTATATTGGAGCTAAATTGATTTGATAAACATGTTTACTTCTTGGATATGTGCTGATTTTTGGAAAAATAGCCATGTTGATAGGTATTTGGCTGAAACATGCTACAGCATGTGCTGCAGGACGATCCAGGGGCACTTTTGAAAATAGTACAGGAATCTTTTGAAGTCAAATCCCTCCTTTTTGGCCAGCCCATCTCTTGCAGATTTTAATATCTCATAGTACAAATCTAAGATCTGATTTTTGTTGTTATCTAGGTAGCATGGCTTTAACCATTGGACAATGTAAAAAAGTTGGGTAAGCCTTTATCCTTTGGTCCTTGCCCTCCCTTCTTCCACTATATAAAGGGGGGAAGCTTGGCATTGTAAAAGGGAGTCAAGTAAGGAATTTGGAAAGTAAGAACTTTTGCAAGTAACTTTGGAAGTATTTCATTTACATTTAAGTCTTCTTTTATCTTTCCTCTTTACATTTATTTCTTCTATTATCTTTTCTTCTCTTAAGCTCTCTTTATTATGATTTATCTTCAATTTAGTTAAGTGTCCGTGTACGACCAGAGGCGCTGGTCAAAAGGACCAGAGGCGATGGAAGGTAGATTCTTCAATTTAGTTAAGTGTCCGTGTAGGACCAGAGGCGCT
>NC_037541.1:7444395-7446743 GCF_001531365.2 Cynara cardunculus var. scolymus
ATGGAAAGTAAATCCCTTAATTTTGTTAAGTGTCCGTGTAGGACCAGAGGCGCTGGTCAAGAGGACCAGAGGCGCTGGTCAAGAGGACCAGAGGCGATGGAAAGTAAATCCCTTAATTTTGTTAAGTGTCCATGTAGGACCAGAGACGCTGGTCAAGAGAACCAGAGGACCGATTGACGAGTTACTTAGTATTTTTCTAAGTATGATAATTGAACCAGAGGCTCTGGTCTTGTAACCAGAAGCTCTGGTAAGTGCATTATGAGGAACCAGAGGACCGATNTTAGTATTTTTCTAAGTATGATAATTGAACCAGAGGCTCTGGTCTTGTAACCAGAAGCTCTGGTAAGTGCATTATGAGGAACCAGAGGACCGATGTATAGGCTGCTTAGTATTTTTCTAAGTATGATAATTGAACCAGAGGCTCCAGTCTTGTAACCAGAAGCTCTGGTAAGTGCATTATAAGGAACCAGAGGATCGATGGATGAAAATTCTATGATTATTCTAAGTATATATGTGAACCAGCAGATGACAATTGGAATTCTAATCAGATGTCAGGGAACCGATGGATAAGAAATCCTTCTCTAAGGACTTTAGTGTGACCAGAAGCTCTGGTCATGCAATCAGAAGCTCTGGTAGTGTAACTAGAGGCTATGTTCAGAGGATCCAGCATGATTGTCACTATTAAGTATAGTTTAGAAGCCTCCATTGTATCACTAAGCGTTTGTTTGATGGTGCACTTTAGTAACCAAGATTATTAATGTCGTAGATCTTTACGATATCTTCCGATCCTAGTGAATACTCAGCCGATGAATCCGGTTACGTGGTTGGTCGTTCTAGAAGGAACTCAGCTCGCGATGAAGAGATAGACCCGTACAAGTACAAGCAAGACATGGCGGCAAGTGAAGCAGCTGCCACTCCACAAGCATCCTTCTTACCCCCAGCAGAGCCAGCACCCGATGTTCCACCACGAACCTATCATGGCTCAAGGATCAGGGTTACACCCAGGAAGAGTGTCCCACTACCGCAGCGTGTGACATTTGAAGACTCTAATAGGGTCGTAGGGGAGTCATCCCGACCCCGGTTGGGAAAAAGAATAACTCAAGTGGTGACCGGGGTACCTACGTCCTACTCTCAGGGCATGAATCCGACAGAAAGAGATCGGGTGAGGAGAATTGCATCCAATACGCAAGTGCACCAGACCTGACTGGGATATCACCATCACATCCTAAACAATCTGTCCGATGTGATGGAAGCACACCATGAGAGTATGAGAAGGAACGCGTATGCTGTCGCTGCAGCAAGGCAGGAAATAAGGAAATTGTACAAATGGATGGTAGTAARTAGTGTGATAATGCTAATGATGGGAATCATCATAGGATGGATGTTCTAGAAGAAGAATTAAGGATAGGATACTCACTCTTTTGTACTGATACTAGAGATCCTGTTTTGTACCTACCACCGTATATCAATGCATGAATACCTTTTGAGGAATGCTTATTATGTCAATTCATTGTATGAATGAGTTTACTCTAATTTGGTTATAGTAATGCCTGATTATTTCCCTTGCGAAGAACATTTTTAGTATCATTGAATAACCAGGAGATATCGTCATAATATTGCTATATTAATGATAAACTCCCTTATGATTTAGGCCATAGAAAATGCCGCCAAGGAGAGAGAACCCCGAAGTTGCACGACTTGTGTCAGAGCAACTGTTGGCCGCACTGCCCAGCATTGTCAGTCAAGTAGCGGTAGGGCTTAATGCAAACCCATCATCAAACCCTGAGTCTAGACAACCCACAAAATGCACTTACAAAACCTTCAGATCCTGCAATCCAAAAGAATTCAATGGGATTGAGGGGGCTGTAGGACTTTTGACTTGGACAGAAAGTATGGAATCTGTTCTCCATATCAGTAAGTGTTCTGAAGCAAACAAAGTGGAGTATGCGGCATGTTTGTTGCAAGGGAGGGCACTTACCTGGTGGAATAATTTAGTACAAACCAGAGGCCGAGAAGCGGCTAACTGATAAGTGTTAATTTATTAACCTTATTACATCATTTTCTTAACCATTTTCCTTTGTTTTATTTGCCCATTAGTGTCCTAATTGAGTCTTTTTATGCTTTTTTCATATATTAATAGTAATATAGTATATCTAATGTTAATTCYCGGTTTTTGCAGGTTTTTGAGCATTTTTTGGCCCAGTCCTGCAGCAATCCTACAGGACCAGGAGTGGCAAGGTCCTATAGGACCTGTCCGAGAGCTGGAAAATTGCTTGGGCCGTGGATTTTTGGGCTGATCCAGTAGGGAGGCGTGGTCAACAGCCTTGGGCTTGGTCAAAGCCCAGTTT
>NC_037541.1:7446843-7449979 GCF_001531365.2 Cynara cardunculus var. scolymus
AAGGAACTGCTTAGTCAAGCTCTGTTTGAAACCTCTGGACTAAGGAACTGCTTAGTCGGGTTTACTATGTTTTGTTTTGTTAACTGTTATTGCACTTGGAATAAATGCTAAATTGATGTGCTTGGGAGTATATTTTCCAAATAAAAGTCCCCGTCCGTAAACGCTACTTGTTAACTCGGGTACATCCCCGGCCCTTGGTATTGTGGACAGCCGCTATTGTGTTGACAGTCCCACCCAGAAAGGGGTGCACATTACCTACGTTTTTTCTTGGTCTAATCATGTGGAATTTGGACCATCGCTGAATTAGTACTATATCGAACTGTGGGACCTAAATAGTGTACGGGCTACTATTGGTTGTTTGAAAATTAATGGGGCAGTTGGTCAGGTAAGGCTCAGTAGCGTCTCAAGTTCTACATCGTGAGAGATTTACATTTATTAAGTGCAAAGAATTCGCACAAGTTTGCAAGTACTTGATTTATGCATTGAAACGTTTTATGCATATGAAAACCCGTGAGCTCACCAACTCTTTGTAGTTGACCTTGTTTTTTTTTTCATGCTTTTCAAGATTTAAGTAAGGTTGGTTGGATTTTTGGGAGCATCCTCGTGGCAAGATCGATTAAGTCCGAATTTGAAGTATTTTGAGAAAAGTTGTWTTCAGTTAGATTTCAGTTATGTCGATGAACTTGTTTGTTTTTGAACAACTTGGAATGGTGTTATTTATTAACTGTTGCTATGACTCGCTTGCCTGTTACATCTCGTGTTTCCGCTTTAGCGGGGTGTGACATAGCATGCTATCTACTTAAAATTCGGTTTAATATCTTAACAAATCCCTACACCCTAAGCTCTCTTTTATCACTTGTTCACAACAGTAGTGTTTCACCAACTCACCACAAATATTTATTCGAATTAACCATCTAAAATCATATCTTTATTTATATTATTAAAAAGAACTTTTATTCTTTTTTCTCCGTGGACGTTATTTGGTATTTTTACCACTTTATTACATGTAAAAGATGATACTAGATTGATGAGTGTATACTTACACTAGTCTCCATTTGTTAGCAGTCTGAGAAATTTATTTTATATAATTCTCGTAACAAGTTTTTGGCGCCGCTGCCGGGGAAATAGGCAAAAGTTTTTTTTAATAAATCTAAAGATTTGATTTTTCTATCATCTTGTCACTTGACTTTAGGTGTGGTGTATGCCAAGGGTACCACACGGGGAGATTTTTGAATTGGATCTGGATAATGAGTGAACTTTCAGACAAAGACGAAGAGTGCATAGAGCATTGTTATCTACTCTAACCTCTTCCAATATGGTTGAAAATCCACTTCCACCAACTTCCCCACCACTGAATGACGTAGAAAAAATAATCAGACTGGCAAACTCAAAAGATGGAGGAATTATGGACTATGCCATTCCTGTTTTTGATCAATTAAACTCAGGGATAATTAGACCAGAAATGGAAGCCCTCCATTTTGAGTTAAACCAGTAATGTTTAATATGTTGCAAACCAACGGTCAGTTCTGTGGTTTGCCATCTGAAGATCCACACTCACACTTCAAATCATTCATGGAAATAACTGACATTTTCCTTATCCCGGGAGTATCTAACGATGCTTTGAGACTCATATTGTTTCCTTTTTCTTTAAGGGATAGGGCAAAGTCTTGGTTCAATTTCTTACAACCAGGATCTGTGGATTCTTGGAATAGCATGGCAGAAAAGTTTTTAAAAAAATATTTTCCTCCCACTCGAAACGCTAAGTCCAGAAACGAAATTTGTCTTTTTAAATAAATGGACGATGAGGCAGTTCCCGATGCTTGGGAAAGGTATAAGGAGCTATTAAGAAAATGCCCTCACCATGGCATTCCATACTGTATACAGCTCAAGACATTTTACAATGGGTTGAATCTCACTGCAAAACAAATGGTCGATGCTACATTAGGAGGAGCTTTCACAGCTAGTACCTATAATGATGGATATGATATCCTTGAAAAGATTTCTAATAATAATGGGCATTGGGCCGATCCACGTGCATTAGTACCACACAAAATAGCGGGAGTTCATGACATAGATGCTTTTGCAGCATTGACGGCACAGATGACTGCAATGACTAATTTGATTAAAAATTTAACAAATGGTCAAGCAACACAATCTATAGCCACCTCACATGCTCCAACTGTTGAGTCGGTACAATGTGTGTATTATGGTGGAGGACATCCCTTTGAACATTGTCCATCTAACTCCGAATCAGTCAATTATGTGGGGAATCAAAATAGATCAGGACCATTTTCTCAAACATACAATCCTGGGTAGAGACAACACTCAAATTTTTCATAGCACAGTCTTGCTCTAAACCCACCAATGAACAAACCCCAAGGGACTTCACAATTCGAACCACATCAACCTCAACACCAACATCAGGGTCAAGCTCCAAACCATGACCAAAATACTTTTCATCAATAAACAAATCAGTCATCTTTCCAAAACAAGTCTAACTGACAAGCCGAATCTTCTACTTCTTTGGAAGCAATTCTGCAAGGATTCATAAACCAAACCAACACAGCCATGAACCATCAGAACACTGCCATAAGATCTCTAGAAACACAGATTAGTCAACTTGCACTTGAGGTAAAAAAAATAGACCTGCAGGTACCCTTCCTAGTGATACAGAGATTCCAAAGCCAATGATGAGAGGGCATGTAAAGGTAGTGACTTTAAGGAGTGGAAAGAACCTCATGGAGAGTAAACCTATAAAAAATCTGTTGAACCCAAGGGCCCAATTGAGATGGATGTCACAACATCTAGTTCAGAGATTGGCACAACCACCTTGAAAGATAAGGGAAAATCAATAGAAATAGGACCACTTCCTAAGGAAATAGACTTCCCTTTGTTATTTCCAAATGAAGGCAAAAAGAAGGTGTAATATTCTGGTTGTTATATATATATATATATACATATATATATATAAATATATATATATATATATATGTACGGTTATGTATGTATATGTGTAATATATATATGTGGTAATTTGAAGTTTTTTTTTATTTTAAATGAGAAAGGGGAGGTCGGCTAGAAAGCCGCCCACCATTTTGAAGTAGTATATATAGATTTTGTTTGAGAAGAGAAGGTA
>NC_037541.1:7450289-7452438 GCF_001531365.2 Cynara cardunculus var. scolymus
ATGGCGGTGTAACCGCGAGAGAGATGAAATGGCGGTGTAACCGCGAGAGAGATGTAATGGCGGTGTAACCGCGAGAGAGATGTATTAGCGGTGTAACCGCGAGAAACATAAATATGCTTATGTTTCAGAACAGGTTTGATTCTGAACTGATTGTTTGGAACGTATATTGTTTATATGATATTTATACACTCACTAGACCTTTTGGTCTAACGCTCAGTTGTTGGACTAACCTGTTTTGCAGGTCAGCGTACTTTGCAAGATAAGGGCAAAGGAAAAGTTTAAACGATGATAATAGATTGTTCATATATGTATTAAAGATACATTCTGTTAGTCCATGTTTTGTAATAATACTAGTATTATGAGTATGATGATGTGAATTATGTGTATATGGATTTACAAGGGTTGTTATAGTTGGTATCAGAGCCTTAGTTTAAGGGATCTGGGTATTTGCGAAATACTTAGACTTAAACTAGWGGYGTRRAAAGTTATGATAATAGGTTTCACTGGGTCTATGAACATGGGAATATGTTATAGCTGAACCTATTATGAGAAAGATAGATTATATATGGTTGATATAATCTGAGTTATGAGTAGACATGAGGATAAATGTGTTATTATGTTGTGATTATGAGAATAATCATATGTGTTTGAATGTGACAGAAAAGTGTACATACTGAGAAATGTCAGATAATCCCAATCAATCGGAAAGAACCTCTACTGGTTATGGAAGAGGTCAGGGAAGAAGAAATGTAACACAAGGAGAGGATCCATAAAATGTAATAGAAACACGAAGTCGTAGAGGGGACGAGGAAGAGGTAGAGGTATCAGACAAGAAACTCGTGGGGAACAGGAATTGTCGGCTCAAGAAAGTTCAATGTCTGGCCGTGGCCGAGGAAGAGCAAGGGGTGGACATAATGTTTCTGACCCCGAGTATATTACTCAAGATATGTTGGCAGCAGAACTGGGAAAGTTTCAGGAAAGTTTGGTAAATTTGTTAACGCGTACAAACCAAACTAATCCAAATATGGTAAGAAATTCCGATCAGGAGGAAGCTGGAGCTAGTACACCGGCAACTGGTACATCTGTACCCCTCACCTCATCCTCAGTGCAAAAAGGAGGAGATATCAAGATGTTTCTTGCTTGTAAACCTCCTAAGTTTTCTGGTGAGCATGATACTGTTAAAGATATGTATTGGCTTAAGGAGATAAAGCTGAGTCTGTAAATCAGTAAAAGTGCAGAAGAAGACAAAGTTATGTTTGCTGTATCTCGTTTGAGATCAAATGCTTTGTACTGGTGGGAAGTCTTGTCCAGTTCAGATCCGAACATTCTGAAAACCATGTTATGGGAAGAATTTGTAGTTAAATTTAAAATGCAGTATTGTCCTGAAGCTGCAGTCCAAAAGTTGGAAGATGATTTCCTTCGTCTTGAGCAAAGAAACATGTCAGTCCGCCAGTATACAGAAGTTTTCATGGAACAATCTAGGTTTGCTGAAGCCTATATTATATCTGAAAACAGCAGGGTGAGAAAGTATACCTAGGGATTGGAGTAAAATCTTCGAAAGTATGTGATATCCAGAAATCCGACAACATTTCAAGTGGCAGTTGATGCTGCTGAAATATTGGAACAAGATATTAACCGGCAACCGCAAGAAAGAGTTGGAGAGAAAAGAAAAGGGGAAACTATAGTAACTGATTTCCGTAGACCGAGGTTTATGGAAAATGTGAATCAACCAATCTCAAGGTTTAATGATAAGGTGTGTACCCGATGTCATAAGATACATCAGGGAAATTGCAATACAGAATATCGAGTATGCTTTAAATGTCAGGAACCTGGACATATAGCTCGAGACTGTCGGATGACACGGAGATGTTTTACTTGTAATTCATCTCAACATATAAGTGCTGATTGTCCGCAAGCAAAGAATCGAGGGTTTGGTTTTACTGGAGGTCGGGGATTTGGATATTCTGGGGGTCGAGGATCTGGGTATATGCCAACAGGTCGTGGGCAAATGGATAATCGTGTTAGTCCAAGTGGACGGGGAGGGACAAGACAGACAGAGTCTAATGCAAAAGGGAGAGCCTTTCAGATGACGAGAGGTGAAGCGGAAGAGCACCCTGAAGTGGTAACAGGTACATTCCTTGTTAATTCA
>NC_037541.1:7454153-7480348 GCF_001531365.2 Cynara cardunculus var. scolymus
AAGTGCCAAATCTTCACAGATCATAAGAGCTTGCAACATCTGTTCCATCAGGAAGATTTGAATATGCGTCAGAGAAGATGGTTGGAATTGGTAAGTGATTATGATTGTGAAATTTTGTATCATCCAGGAAAGGCAAATGTAGTAGCTGATGCGTTAAGTCGACAAGAGAAAAGTGGAACTATCAAAGCTACAGCTTTACGAGTTGAGTTATTACCCAGTATTCAAGAAAAGTTACGAGAATTTCAACATAAGGCAATGAAGGAGGATAAGATCAAACAGGAAAGATTGGGTGGACTAATATCTGATTTGGTGAGAGATGACAGAGAAGTTTGGAAATTCCAGAATAGAATTTGGGTACCATGCTATGGTGATCTCAGAAAGCGTATTTTGAATGAGGCTCATAAATCACGTTTTGCAATACATCCAGACACAAATAAAATGTATCGGGATTTGAAGCAACATTATTGGTGGCCAGGTATGAAGAAAGATATTGCTAATCATGTTGAACAATGCCTGACATGTCTTCAAGTAAAGATTGAACATCAGCGTCCCTATGGTAAGTTGCAATCTTTAGAAATTCCGGTTTGGAAGTGGGATCATATTACTATGGATTTCATAACCAAATTGCCRAGAACATCGAAAGGGTATGATGTAATATGGGTGATCGTAGATCGGTTGTCTAAGTCTGCACACTTCTTACCTATGAAAGAGTCATATTCGATGGAGAGATTGGCAAAGTTATACATTGATGMGATAGTRACTCGACATGGTGTTCCTTTATCAATTATTTCTGATAGAGATAGTCGTTTCACTTCTATGTTTTGGAAGAGCTTTCAGAGAGAAATGGGTTCACAAATTAAGCTAAGTACAGCTTATCATCCTCAGATTGATGGACAGAGTGAGCGCACTATCCAAACTTTAGAAGATATGTTAAGATCTTGTATCATTGATTTTGGAGGGTCGTGGGATAGTCATTTGGCTTTGGTTGAATTTGCATACAACAATAGCTACCACTCAAGTATTCAGGCAGCACCTTTTGAGGTTCTGTATRGGCGAAAATGTAGAACTCCATTGTGCTGGAATGAAATAGGTGAAAAACAGTTAGCTGGGCCTGAGTTAGTTCAGCAAACTGCAGATAAAATTGGAGTAATACGGGAACAAATGAAAGCTGCACAAGATAGACAAAGAAGTTATGCAAATAAACGTCGGAAGCCGATTGAGTTTCAAATAGGTGATAAAGTAATGTTGAAAGTATCACCTTGGAAAGGAATGGTACGTTTTGGAAAAAGAGGGAACTTAAGTCCAAGATATGTTGGACCATTTTCTATTATTGGAAGAGTTGGGGAAGTGGCTTACAAGTTAGAACTTCCTTTGGAATTAAGTGGAATTCATGACACGTTTCATGTGTCAAATTTGAGGAAGTGTCTAATAAGTCCAGATGTGGCAGTACCATTACCTGAGATTAAGGTAGATGAGAGATTATGTTTTGAAGAAACCCCTGAACAGATTACTGATTACAAAGTAAAGAAGTTACGAAACAAAGAGATTGGGTTAGTAAAAGTTCAATGGCGTTATCATAAGGGACCAGACGCCACCTGGGAATCATAATCGGAAATGAGGATGAAATATCCTTATCTGTTTACTCAATGGAATTCCGAGACGGAATTCTTTTAAGGAGGGAATATTGTAATATTCTGGTTGTTATATATATATATATATATGTGCGGTTATGTATGTATATGTGTAATATATATATATATATGTGGTAATTTAAAGTTTTTTTTTTATTTTAAATGAGAAAGGGGAGGTCGGCTAGAAAGCCGCCCACCATTTTGAAGTAGTATATATAGATTTTGTTTGAGAAGAGAAGGTAGACTCTTACTATATTTAGAAAGTTATTCTCTGAAGAATCAGAAGGATTGCACAGGAAAAAGAGGATTTCAAAGGCTTTGATTCTCGATTTCTAAAGGTGAGTGTATTAGAGCTTTGAATATGAATTATTTACATATAATTTGTAAAGCATTTGGAATTGGTTATTATGAATTCGGCTTCATATTATGTGAATTCTTGCTTAAACCGTTCAAGTGGTGTCCGGATTGATATCCGGATAATAAACCGCTCATGCCTTGTCCGGAGTCTTCCCTAAACCGGTCAAGGGGTGACCGGATATTGTTTAAACCGGTCAAGGGTTGTGCGGTGTATCGTCCGGTTTACTTTAAACCGGTCAAGGGTTTTGCGGTGTATTGTCCGGTTTACTTTAAACCGGTTAATTTTGTAAGTGATGTACTGTCCGGCCTTGTTATCCGGACAAAGATGTTAACTCAATTTCAAGTGTTAAAGTTGACCAGACTTGTTATCCGGACATGATTGACCGGACTTCAAGTCCGGATAAAGAGATAGAAAGTTTTTGAAATATTTTTGAGAGATGAAATGGCGGTGTAACCGCAAGAGAGATGAAATGGCGGTGTAACCGCGAGAGAGATGTAATGGCAGTGTAACCGCGAGAGAGACGAAATGGCGGTGTAACCGCGAGATAGATGAAATGGCGGTGTAACCGCGAGAGAGATGTAATGGCGATGTAACCGCGAGAGAGATGTATTAGCGGTGTAACCGCGAGAAACATAAATATGCTTATGTTTTAGAACAGGTTTGATTCTAAACTGATTGTTTGGAACGTATATTGTTTGTATGAGATTTATACACTCACTAGACCTTTTGGTCTAACGCTCAGTTGTTGGATTAACCTGTTTTGCAGGTCAGCGTACTTTGCAAGATAAGGGCAAAGGAAAAGTTTAAATGATGATAATTGATTGTTCATATATGTATTATAGATACATTTTGTTAGTCCATGTTTTGTAATAATACTGTTTTTAGTATTATGAGTATGATGATGTGAATTATGTGTATATGGGTTTACAAGGGTTGTTACAGAAGGTGTCATTTCAGAATGATATTGGAACATCTTCTTCTGAAAGTAACAAGAATGTTGAGTCACCAGTCCCTTATAACAAACCTATCATCATCCATGCACCCCCTAGTCAATCTTCTAAGAAACCAGTCATAGCCCCTGTTCCTCCTTATATACCTTTTCCACAAAGGTTGAGGAATCAGAAAGAGGAGTTGCAATTCAAAAAGTTTCTTGACGTGTTCAAACAGCTACATATCAACATCCCATTGGTTGAAGCTATTGAACAAATTTCAAGTTATGCAAAATTCCTCAAGGACATTTTGAGCAAGAAGAAGAAACTGAACGAATTTGAGACTGTGGTTCTAACAGAAGGTTGTATCGCCCTCCTTTCAAATAAAATTCCCTCTAAACTCAAAGATCCCGGGAGTTTCACAATTCCCTGTTCAATAGGTGAGAAAAAATTTGGAAAGGATTTATGTGATTTAGGTGCCAACATTAACCTCATGCCCTTGTCAGTATTCAATACCTTAGGCATAGGTGAGGCTAGACCAACCACAGTTACCCTTCAGTTAGTAGAAAAATCCATAGCTCACCCAAAAGGAAAAATTGAGGATGTACTAGTCCAAGTGGATAAATTCATTTTTCCCGCTGACTTCATCATTCTTGATTTTGAGGCTGATAAAGAGATTCCAATCATCCTAGGAAGACCATTCTTAGCAACCGGTAGGACTTTGATTGATGTTCAGAAAGGAGAATTGACTATGAGAGTGAATGATCAGGATGTCACTTTTAATGTTTTCAAATCCATGAAATACCCTGATGAAAAAGATGAGTGTTCTAACTTGAGTGTCATTGAGTCCTTGTGCCACAAAGAAGGAGTTAAATCTATGTTAGACTTAAGCAAGACTGAAGTTGTTGAGGAGATAAAACATGGAGAGGAAAGTGAGATCACCCTATTGCAAGACACCTTTGCTTTTGAGCTATTGGAAAGAGAGTGGAAAAACCCATGCCACATCTATTGAGTCACCACCAGGGTTCTTACACCCTTCCCAATCATCCATTCCTCCCACTTCACAACCAGCCACGTCCACCTCACCAAATCTAGCCAATTTACCCCCATGGTTGCTCAGATCAATCTTACCTTGTCCCACACCTTTTAGAACCATTAGACGTATCCAACAATCAGTATCCTTAACCCAAACATCCCCTCTATCTGCTGCCTTAACCCAACCAGCCACCACGCCCATTGTTCTTCCTACCCAAACAGTCCCTGCACCTACTGTTTCAACTCAACCAACCTCTCTACCTGTTGTATTAAACCAAACATCCCCTTTACCCACTATTCCTACCCAAACAGCCCCTCTACCTACTGTTTTGACCCAACAAGCCACTAGCCATACTGATATACCTACCCAAACATCCCCTCCCACTACTACAGCACCACCCCCTCTATTCCCACTAAACCAAAACCAAAAGCCCGTCGTCCAGCCACTAGATCAACGGAGTGTCATGTCACTAAGCGTATGACTAAAGAGGAAGGAGATGCCATTGATGTAGGGGCATATGTTCCCAAAGGTCTACCTAAACAAAAAGGAGACGGGCTGTGGACTCCTGATGAGGACATCCCATTGTCCCAACTTAGGAGATCCAAAAGACATCATGTAGAACCAAGCCCGCCCAAAAAGAGTACCCGCACTAGATGATTGGACAGCTATAGTGAGAGTAGACAAAAGCCTAGAAATTTTCAAAAGTTCAAGACTTTTTTGGGATTAGGAGAGAGAGGGTTTGATAAGAGTTGTCTTGAGACCTATCCATTTATCAATGACATTGTCATCCAAAGGGGATGGGAGGCTTTCGCTGCTGTGAGAGAGCCTTACTTCCACAAATGGGTCCAAGAGTTCTATGCCTTAGTTTCATCTACCCGCACTACCTCGGTTCATATTAGGGTAAAAAGATCTCTTACTCTTCACATGCTATCAATAATTTCTATGATTTGAGTGCACCTCCAGTTTGTGAGTATCGCAGGTTGTTACATGATCACACTGACGAAGAGTTGAAGATGGTGCTTACTGTCGTGGCAGAAGGAGCCACTTGGAAGTCACCCCAAAAGTGCAGTCCGCTTAAATTCCAAACCAATTTGTTGAAAAAGAATGAGGCTGTTTGGAACCACTTTTGTGATACTCTTTTTACCCAACCACACATGACTCAAGTACCTCATTAGACCGCATGATCTTACTTTATTGTATTCTTCCAGGAAATGCGGTTGATGTAGGGGCAGTCATTTCTAATGCCATTCAAGGTTACACATGAAAACTCATCGACTGACTCTACTTCCCGGCTTTGATACATGGATTGATGAAGAAGGCCAAAGTATCGGTACCACCTGGTGATGCTCTAACCACTAATACACTACCCATTGAGTGCAAGACGGTCGACAAAATCCGCAAGACCCCAAGAAGTGATCCCGGACAACCCTTTATTGTCTCGGACAGCAGCTACACAGACAATGACTTGATGCTTGAGGTCCAGAGATTGAAGGAAAAGGTCACCGCCTTAGAGACTACCTTGGATAAGACCACTCAAACACACCAAACCACTGTGGAGAAAGCTTTAAAGGCACATGAAGAGAAGCTTTTTGCAAAGATGGAAGCAAGATATGCACGACTCATGGCCAATTTGAAGAAGATGATTGTCGAGATGTCCTGGAGCACCGAAGACCCATTGATGGCACCTACTCCACCTAAGTAGACAGGTTTATCTATCTTCCTTTTAGCTCCAATTTACTTTTTTCCTTTATATTTTTTCCCTTTTCCATGAGTCTGGAAACTGTCTGTGTCGGTCTTTTTAGTGTTAGATTTTTTTTAAGATGGAAATTTATGGCCTAAACTTCACTACCACTGACTTGTGTTTATAGCTTGAGTAACTTAAAAGTGATGTGAGTTTGAGTGCTAATTTACATTGCAATACTAGAACTAGCCAACTCTTTTTCGGGACGCAACTTGATTTCAATTGTCACTACATAGGATATGATCTAGGCCATCTCTTCTCCATAACTGAGAAAAGCCCTTACACCCCTCTTGTACCCCACTAAGCCACATATATACATCACAATGGGGACATTGTTATATCTAAGTTGGGGGGGAATTTTGTCAAAAAGAGCAAAGCTCTTTCAAAAAGAGAGAGAGAGAAAAGCATTATAAAGCCAAAAAGCAAAAAAAAAAAAAAAGCAAAACTGCAAAAATGCAAAAAGAAAATAGCTACAAAAAGCAAAATAAATAAATGCTTATTCAAGAAAAAGGCAAAGTTATGTGAGAGAGAAAAAGCCAAAGAGAGAAACACAAAAAGTCCTTTTGATCCTAACAAATGACAATGTTTAAATATCAGATGAAGGAAAACTGAGGCTAGCATATGGTATATAAATGTGATGAGTACAAAAAAACTTCCACTTTAATTTATGAAAAGCTATTTATAACAAGAAAATGGTAGTCGTAAGTGTCGATGCTCATTTTTTTCCATCTAATTTGAGTCTTTTATTTGTCTTTTTATGTTGTTTGGGGACAAACAACAATTCTAGTTTGGGGGTGTGATAAGTATCAATTTATTTGATACTTTTACACGTTTTCTTTACTTTATTTACCCATTTTATTTTCCCAAAAGTCCACAAATTGATTCTTTTTGTTTTGTTTTTCTATCTTTTTATATCGGAGCTAAATTGATTTGATAAACATGTTTACTTCTTGGATGTGTGCTGATTTTTGGAAAAAAAAAGCCATGTTGATAGGTATTTGATTGAAGCATGCTACAACATGTGCTGCAGGACGATCCAGGTGCACTTTTGAGAATAGTACGACAATCTTTTGAGGTCAAATCCCCCCTTTTTGACAGTCCATCTCCTGCAGATTTTAAGATCTCATAGTACAAATCTAAGATCTGATTTTTGTTGTTATCTAGGTAGCATGGCTTTACCCATTGGACAATGTAAAAAAGTTGGGTAAACCCTTTATCCTTTGGTCCTTGCCCTCCCTTCTTCCACTATATAAAGGGGGGAGGCTTGACATTGTAAAAGGGAGTCAAGTAAGGAAGTCATTTGGAAAGTAAGAACTTTTGCAAGTAACTTTTGAAGTATTTCTTTTACATTTAAGTCTTCTTTTATCTTTCCTCTTTACATTTATTTCTTTTATTATCTTTTCTTCTCTTATGTTCTCCTTATTATTCTTTATTATTTATGCAATGAATATTATTAGTTAAAGTATTTTAAGCCTCTTTTATAATCCCTCTTTACATTTATTTCTTCTTCTTTCTTTTCTTCTCTTGTGTTCTACTTATCATGCTTTATTATTATTTATGCAATTAGCTTTTCTATTTCAAATATCGTTAGTCGCTTTTATAATTCCACTTAGCATTTATTTTTTCTACTTTCTTTTCCTTTCTTATGCTTTATTATTTACGCAATTAATTTTTCAAGTATGTTAGGCTAAAAATATAGCTTGGGTGTTGGGTGATGTTAAGAGAAAAACCGATTTCGTTTGAAGAAATATATATTATAAATCTTCACAACTACGTCATTCAAGTTTTTATTGCAAAAACATCATCCATGGACAAGTTGATCACTTGTTTAAAATGTGTTGGATTTAGAGATAAACCAACAAGCACACGTCAACTTGAATGATATGGAAGTAGGCTCGAGAGAGCTACTTAGAATTGAGGAGACTCATTTTCACTCCATTTAGCTTATAAAAGAAATAGTTTGAGCCAATGTCGAGACTCCAGCCTTGCATAGAGATATGAAGGCTTGAACTATGACTATGTGCCATTTCTACATCTCGAGAGAGTACCTTAAAGAAGCTATTAGTTGTAAAGACAAGTTATTTATAAAGCATGCTATAGAACMATGTTGTAGCATGCTGTCTACTTAAAAATCGGTTTAATATCTTAAAAAATCCCTACACCCTAAGCTTTCTTTTATCACTTGTTCACAACAGTAGTGTTTAACCAACTCACCACAAATATTTTTTCGAATTCACCATCTGAAATCATATCTTTATTTATACTATTAAAAAGAACTTTTATTTCTTTTTCTTCATGGACGATATTCGGTATTTTTACCACTTTTATACTTGTAAAAGACGATAGTGGATTAATGAGTGTATACTTGCACTAGTCTCCATTTGTTAGCAGTCTGAGAGATTTATTTTATATAATTCTCGTAACAGTAGTGCATGTTGAAGGCAATCCCATGGAACATCCGCAAGACAGAGATACTGCACTTGTCCATCCCATTGTGCTTGGCAGTCATGCAGCGGTTGATAATCTTAAAGAGCATGTACCATAACAGTGCAGATTTGTTGATCCGAGGCAAAGTCATCGAAGTCCTCTTTTCCCAGTTGCGAGGTCTTGTCTGGAAGTCCTAAGACGCGTCTTAGCTGCCTAAGTGTCAGCGTTGTCTCAAAATGGTCAATGTTGCTGTAAACTGGTGGTGTTCAGCTTCTGGATGGTACTTTAAGGTCTTCCAAAATTGTTGAAGGTAGATCATAGGGGTGTGGGCAGTTGTGGTGAGGGTTGTGTTTAGGGGATGGTCTTTGAGGATCTCGAGGATGATCCGATGATCACACCTCATCGAGTAGTCTAGAGCATGGTTGTCTGGTTGGATCTTGAGGTAATCGACTTTGATGATCAATTCGTCGTCGGGGTTGGTTGTGGTTACAGATGGTACCGAAGAGCAGATGGAAGGCATCGGGTTTTCTTCTTCGGACATATTTGCATTGTCGTTAGCCATCTGCAATGTAGACAAGTTAGCATAAAACCCCAGACACGAATAGATTTGAAAACAATTTCGGGAAATTTTTCGAAGAGAAAAAAACCTAAGTGTGAAACTTATCGCATGACAAAGGAAAGATGTCGCATGACACATCAAGGTTGTCGCATCATAAGGATGCGATAACCTTGTTTGTCGCATCAAAGGGATGCGATAAGGAAATTTTTCACATCACAATGATGTGATTAACAAAGGTTGTCACATCTAAAAGGATGCGATAACCTTGAATGACAGTTCAATGCAACAACTTTGAATGTTAGACATATGCGATGACTTTGAATGTCAGTTTTCAAAATTGATATGAAACCCTCAAAAATGCAACTCTAACACTCGTATATGTTCAAAAAGTAGTTTTAAGCACAAAACAAGCATTATTAACCAAAACCTAAAAGCCAAAAAACCCTAAATCCTAAAAGCCTAACTTCGTGAACGAATAGACCTAGGGTACGCTACAAAAGATGGTGCAATTCAAGATAATCACTATTCGCAGGTTACATTGTACTTGAAAATCATGATGTAAGCATGTGAGTTGGGAAAACAAACCTGGAATGGGAATTAGTGAGAGAAATCGAAGGCTTGAAGTCCAAGAAATGATTTATCGCACACACACAGTTTATCGCACTCACAATTTTGGAAAACAATATTGTTGAAACCGAGCCAAAAGTATTTATACCTAGTTGTGGACATGTGGCTCACCCTAATGGTAAGAATAAGGTTGACCAAAAAGTCAACTTGTCACATGAACAAGACATGACAAGTCCAGACTGAAAGTTGTCGCATCACAAAGACATGACAAACCCTAAGGGTAAAGTTATCGAATATGTGGGGAGGGTTATCGCATGACATTGATGCGATAAGAAAAGCTGTCACATCCTATTGATGCGATGAACAGGGTTTGTCGCATCAAGCTGATGCAGTAATTTAATTTATCGTGTTAAGCTAATGCAATGACCAGTTTTTATCGCATCAAGCTAATGCGATAACACAAAGTTGTCGCATCTAGCTAATGCGATAAAAACATAACTTAGACATTTTTTCAAAAATATTCATAAAAATGATTTTCCATCTTAAAAGATGTCCAACCTTTAACTGGTTTGAATCACAAAAACTTAAGTGTGCTCCCCCTCAAAAATTACATAGAGTAGTTTTCAAAGGAAAGCAACCCTCCCCCTCAAAAGTTGTTTATAAAATGTAAAATGTAAGGTTTTAAAAGCAGCTCCCCCTCAAACATATACCATATATAAAAATCAAGTAAAACACACTCCCCCTCAAAAAGTGCATACCTTATATTTCCAAACTCCTGAAACCAGCAACACACATCAGTAAATAAAATCCTAGATTAGGTAAAACAGGTTGCACAGAAATAGATTTTGACAATACTGGTTTTTTTTATAACTTCAGGCTTTAAGATTTAACATACCGAGCTTGAAGACAAGAAAGTTGAATCTCTTCTCATCCAAAGCTTTGGTAAGAAAATGATTAAGCTGAAACTCAGTGTTGACAATGTACAGTTCAATTATACATCGTTCTATATGGTCTTTTATAAAATGATACATGATGTCTATGTGCTTGGTTTTCGTGTACTGGACCGGGTTGTAGGATATTGCAATGACACTCTTGGAATCACAGTAGATGGGAATCTTGGTGAAATTGAAGTCATAGTCCTTCAGCTATGTGCACATCTGGATGACTTGTGAGCAGTAGCTAGCAGGATCAACGTACTCATCTTCAGCCATCGAGATAGACACGCAATTATGCTTCTTAGAAGCCCAGATCACTAATTTATCTCCCAAGAACTAGATGTGCCTGGAAGTGCTCTTGCGATCCATCTTGCATCCAACATGATCGGCGTCGGAGTAGGCAATCAACTCATAACCTGTTTCCTTAGGGTACCACAAGCCAAGATCAGCAGTAACTTTAAGATGAGGTAAAATACGTTTGACAACAAGTAAATGGGATTCTTTAGGCTTAGATTGAAATCGAGCACAGAAACATGTTGAGAGCATAATATCTAGTCTACTAGCAGTTAAATACATTAAAGAGCCTATCATCCCTCTATAGATTTTCGGATCGATATCTTTTCCATTAGGATCAGAGTCAAGCTTAGAACCCGGTATCATCGGAGTTTTCATTGAAGCACAATTTTCCATATTAAATTTCCTTAATATTTCTTGAATATATTTAGATTGATTTATAAAAATTCCATTAGAAAATTGTTTTATTTGAAGTTCAAGGAAGAAATTCAATTCTCCTATCATGCTCATTTCAAAGCATGACACCATGAGGTCTGAACAGTTCTTACAATATTTTCGGTTAGTAGAATCAAAAATTATGTCGTCGACATATATCTGTATCAAGATTATGTCCTTACCTTCCTTTTTGATGAATAAAGTTGTGTCGATCTGACATTTGGATAGGGGTGTTCGCAATCCGATTTGGGCGGTTTCAACCCTCAGACCACAAACCAAACCGGAATGACGGTTTACAAAATTTTCAAACCAAGTGGTTTGACATCAAGTGCCCAGACCGGTCAAACCATACCATGAAAAGGTTTAGGCGGTTTGGGCCTTTAATGGACTTTAAATATTAAACTGAAAAAAGCATATGTATTTTAGAATTTTGGATTAAATATCCATTTTAACAAAACAAAATATTCAAACAAATAAATATAATAATTAAGCAACTCTTGAGTCCAAAATCCAAGCAATCCAAAGTCCAAACAAACAAATATATAATACATATTAGAAAACAAACAAATTAACAAAGTTACAACTCCACTATGAGTATTGAGCAACAAAATCCACGACTTCACAACCTTCAATTCTTGAGTCTTGAGTTATTGACCAAACAAAATAGAAGCCAAATCTTAGTGTTTAACAAAAGTCAAAACAATAATATGTAAAGTGCAAACAAAGTCTACAGCTTATAAAGATTCAATCTTTTATCAAACAGGAATGAGAAATCTATAAAAAAAGTGACATCATATAAATTAGAAGAATAAAAGGTTGTATGAAATGTGTGAAAGAAGTAGAAAGTTAATCAAAGTTTACATTATAGCGATCCAACAACTTTCTAATCAAGGCTCCCAACTTCAGTCTTCTGATGGACCTTCGATGGATTTATCTACAAAATTCAAAAATAAATTAGATAAACAACATAAATGAAAATAACGTAATCTAAAATTGAAGTAATGTGAAATTAATTTAAATTGATTACCCGGTTCCATATTTTCATAAATATCCATTAATTCCAAAATAGAATCCAAATCTAATGGAAATTCGTGGATCTGAACCAATTTTGACAACAAATCAAAGTTTCAACCATGGAAGGACTCAATGATCTCCAAAAATAATCAAGAACTCTCCCTCTGGTGCTAAAAGTGAACTCCGAAGCCACTGTTGATACTTGGACAACAAGAACATCTCGAGCCAATGCCGACAAAATAGGATACTTTGATGACGCTACTTTCCACCGTTCTAAAATTTTGAAGTTCTCATTTTTCCTATCTTCATCGTCTTCGCCTCAGTACCTTTCAAGTTCATTTTTCTTGTCCAAAGAGTCATCTTCATTACATTCTTTGTCAAACTCAGATTCAAACATCCTCACCGCTTCATCATTGGAGTCTGCTATTGGCACATGATCTTGTGTTTGATTAACACTATCTGCTTGATGCTCTAATTTAAGTTCACTAGTATAATGAACTACTAGCCTTGAAGACAATTCTGATGGAATCCGTGATGATGGTAATTTCATCCTCATTATAAAGTTGTCTCAAAAAAATGTAACGTATTTTAATTTGTATCTCGAATCAAGTACAATAGCCACATAAGGAATCACACTTTGTTTGATTGTGGTCCTCCAATAATTATCTAATTTCTTTTTCATCTTTAAAGCCATTTCTTTCAAGTTTTCTTTATCACATGAACACCATTTGTTAATCAACCCATGAACTAGCGACAACTCGTGAAAATAAACATTTGAAGTAACATGCAAAGAAGCACTAAACTTTAAAGCGACATCATAAAAAACCTTCAAAAACTTACAAAACGTGTCATATTGCTCCCAATCCTTAGACGTCGGTGGCCCAAGCAGCTTTTTTCCATTTCTATATTCTTCAATAAAGTATTGAATGAAGTAATCATCCTCTTCTTCTAATAACTTAAAAGCCTCCTCATATTTCAAAGCATGATCTAACAACAAATATGTGGAGTTCCACCTAGTAGGCACATCCAAACAAACAAGTGCTTTATCTTATTTACATGTATTTTTTGCACAACTTTTAAATCTTGCTAACCTAGAGGAGGAAGATCTAACATACCTAATTGCATTACGAACAGCAGCTACAGAATAGTCCACTTCTTTTAATCCATCACCCATAATTAAGTTTAATATATGGGTTGAACACCTAACATACAAGAATTCACCATTGCAAATGGCACTCTTCCAAATTTGAAATATTTTCTTGATATGTTGAACAACCCCATTGTTAGAAGAAGCATTATCGACCATGATAGTGAACACCCTCCCAATACCCCCATTTTTTTAAAACACGACTCAATAGATTTTCCTATTGTCTCTCCTTTGTGGTTGGACACTTGACAAAAGTTCAAGCTCCTCTTTTGAATTTTCCACTCAAAATCTATGAAGTAGGCTGTTAATATATATAACATTCTGAATAGAAGTCCAAGTATCTGTGGTAAGGGAAACTCTTTGTGAATTTTGAATGAAAAGGGACCTCAATTTTTTTCTCATCATTATAAATATTCATAATATCCTTACCTATTGTAATGCACAACGGAAGTTCAAATTTAGGACATGCAACACTACAAAATGATTTGAACCATTTTATTCAACAAATCTAAAAGGCAAGTCGTCAATCACAATCATTTTTGCACATGCTTCTCGACATGCTTTTAGACTAAACCCCACAAATACAAGACTACCACTTTCGTTAATGTTATTCTTTTGAAAAGACAAAAATCTTTGCTTCTTATCCTCTAATCTAAATGGATACCTTTTACATTGATGGTTAAGATGGTTCCGAAGGGTGCTAGTTTTAATTTTTTTCTTATCACTTGCATAATCTTTACCACAGTAATTACACACAGCCCTTGGGTCATTTTTGTTAGTCTCATTTCTCGTAACATGGTCCCATACTTTAGAACATTGTCTGCTTTTTTTTCCTCTCTTTGGATTTAGGCGGCAAAGGAGGTTTAGAAGCATCAGTTGAGTCTATACTTTGAGTTTGAGAGGGTATTTCCATCTAAAACACATAAATAGACACACAAACAAAAAAGTAGAAAACAAACTATAAGTTACAATATGCTCAATATAGGAAATAGGATTTCATAGAAACATCACTAATACTCCAAATATCTAACAATAATTAGTGATCAAAGACCCATTATAGATAGAAATTTCTTAAAGCAACAAAAAAGTTTCATAAACTGATAAAACATGACTTACAAATCTGGATTTGGAAACTTGATTTGCCAATTTGGAGACTTGGTCTTGATGTGCGCTGAAGTCAGAATCTGGAATGGAAAGAGTTGAGGGAAAGAGTCGAGATCAAAATATTATAAAAGTAGAAAACAAACATAAAGTTACAACTTACAATATGCTCAATATAGGAAATTTCTTAAAATAAAAAAAGAGCTCATAAAACATTACTTACATATATGGATTTGGAGATTAGGGCATATTTGGAGACCTGGTGTTGTGCGCCGATGACCGATCACTTGAACATATTGAGTTTGGAATTGAAGAAGTTGAAGGAAATAGTTGAATCACTTGGTTGATGTCTTGATGATGTGCGCCGAAATCAAACCATGGATTAGGAAAGATAGATAGATTGACAGAGTTCTTGAGGGATTTCAAAATCTAGAGACCATCAATGTCAAATGTGTCGATATGTTTACTAGTTTAGGGATTTTTAGGCGCCGATTCATTTGGATTTGATTATGTTAGATGTTAGGCTTTATGGTGGACTTGGAGATATATTTGGGCTCTAGCCCATAAGTTAAAAAAGTTGGGCTTGCCAATACTAATATATATATATATATATATATATATATATATGTGTGTGTGTGTGTGTGTATTTGGAGGTCTGTTTGGTCCAAATCACCCAAAAAAGGTTCCAGACCGCAGACAAGACCACCACGTTTTGCTATTTTCCAAACCAGACCAAATCACCTAAACGCTTAAATAGCCAAAAACGGTACGTTTTGACTTGGTTCGGCCGGTTTGAGCGCTCCAACGGTTTTTTTGAACACCCTACATTTGGAAAAACCGGCTTTGATGAGAAAATCAGATAGAATGTCATACCATGCACGTGGAGCTTGTTTTAGACCGTAGAGAGCTTTATCTAGGATGTAAACGTGGTCCATTTTTGAGGCGTTCACAGGTCCTTCAGGTTGTGAGACATAAACTTCTTCCATCAGCACTCCATTGAGGAAGGCAGTTTTCACGTCCATTTAATAGACCGTGAAGTTCTTATGGGGACATTGTTGATCCTTTCTTTTAGTGATTTGAAGATCATCATTTTTATCTTATGAAGTGTACTATCTCTTTATTCAGCTTTAGCGATCATCACTGATTCTGCTCAGTGGTCGCTGACCAAGTACTGTAATTCTCAGAGAGACAAGTATTCTTCAAAAAGACAAAACTCACACCATAGAACCTTTAGCGATATCGAAGATAAATCTGAAGACAGAGACAAGCAAATTCGTGATCCGATGCGATTTTCAGTGATAACAAGCATGTCTACACAAGTGTGAAATCTACTCAAGATTCAGCGAACACTGAAGAAACCTCAGCATTATTCCCGTGCCAGTGATCAAATGAATCTTGTTGGAAAATATTAGTTCTTGTCTTTTTCTTCTACACACAAAAGGACAAACCCATGCCTCTCAAAGTAAAGTACCCGTACGGAGTCACTCTATTGTCTCCAAACGTGCTTACGTACTTTGTGAAAGACTATTGTTCATATAAGGCAAAATCCTATATATCTGGAGCAAAGGACAAGCTCACCTCTAGAAGCTTGCCACGTGATTTGTACCGTCTGACTTACATTTAACATAACAAGTATAAACAGTTGAGAAGCTTTTCCTTATCAGTAATCTCACTCAACCACTCTAACTAGTGAAGAGGAAGCAAATTGTCGCCAAGAATTCTTATTTCTTGAATATCAACTCTCTACCTAAGAGAAAGGCTTCCTCCCAAGCACAAGACTTCTTAACCTTTTCTTTTCGCAAATCTTTTCTTTCTTGCTTTATGTATCTTATGTGTTTCTTTGATTGTTTAGATAAGTTATGTATCTTATCTTTTTCGCAAACAATCTGTAAAATTTTGTATTGACCTTCTTTATCAATAGAGGATTTTAAAAAGTGAAAATTGTTGTGTTTGTATTCATCCCCCCCCCCTTCTACAAACTGTTACCTTTCTTGTAGATCTGGCTGGGACCAACACTATTTTATTACAAACAAAATATAAACCTAACAGTATAAATTTGTGGGACTCCAACACTATGGGTACGTGAATAGAATGTTAACGATCCAAGAATTTAGAAGCTACTTGATGTTTCGATCTCAGAAAAAGAACTTAAATACCGAAATCACCTAAAGTGGGGAAATTGTGAAACGTTTACAACACAAAGGATTAAATGATAATTAACAACCTACTAATCTAACTAATCTAAGTTCCGATTATGGACTAGTGTTACTATCATCACCAAAAGAATTATGTCAAAATATAACGAGTTGACAAAAGTTATCAATCCCAAAAAACCTCTATCGGCATCCAAACACTCCGCTCAAGCCTTTGGAACCCCACCGCTAATAGATCCTAATATACATGTCATTTAAGAAAAAAAATGTTAGGCTTAATGTCTATTGTGTCCAAACAGATTATAAATAATCAAGTAACCAAATAAGACAACATTTTCTAAACTTAATTTAAATCAATAACCCACATGTTTCATTCTCAGATTGTTAAGTCTAAAACTTATCTTGCGATGATATGGGAGACCCGAATTACATGGGTAATGGCGGAACACGAGAGTAGATTGAATTCTAATTTTATAGAGTCTCACTATGGATCAATGGTCATTGAGTTCATCCAATAATAATTTATAGCTCAAGGCCTTGGATGATCCTAGTTATACTTATTTTCTAGAAATTACAACATATTGTCAATGGTTGGTATCCGGATCCAAGAGCCCATACCATAATGCCTCTGATGACCCAATGCCTATATCTAGGTACAATCAGAAAAACAATCCCATTTCAACATAAAACAACTTCATATGCCTATGGATCCATTGTATTATAGTTTAAATATTATCACAACTTTTCATTGACCCACTATAATCAAACATATAGTTTCCTTCATACAGTTGTCACTCTTAAACACCATTAAATCCGAGATTGGCCAAATAGGGCTAAAGCTATAATTTCAAATGAACCATTTACTCACTCAAAAACCATAACCAAATCACCATATTTCCCCCAAGAGAAACATTTCTTTTCTAAAATATCCATATTCCAAATGAAACCCTTCCAAATAGGTAAAATCAAGAATGATCTAAATCATGGGTTTTAAGTCATGCAACTTCATAAATGTGTTCAAGACTATGTTGATCCTCTCTCTCATTGATTTGATGATAATCCCTTTTACCTATCGAAGTATTATGTTTTTGTCTATTCAGTTCCAACAATCATCATTGAGTCTATATAGTGATCGTTGAAACATGTATTGTAATCCTACAGCGACAGCGATACTTCAAGAAGACAAAACTCACACCCAAGAACCTTAAGTGAATGTCGAAGACTAAACTGAAGATTAGTGACTAGTGTGTTCATGATCTGAAACGGTATTCAGTGATTACAACCTGGTCAACATATGTGTGAAGACTGCACAAGCCTTAGTAAATGTTGAAGAAACCTCCAGCGTTATTCCAACATTCAGTGATCGAATGAAGCTTGTCATGCATAATTGGTTTTGTCTTGTCCTTCCACACACAAAGGACAAACGCATACCCTCTCAATAGTATAGTACTGTACGAAGCCATTTGGTTGACTCTAGTTCCCATCAACTCCATGAAACGATGTATGCTCATGAATAATACTATTCACTATTGCAAAGGACAAGTTTTCCTCTAAAAGCTTGACGCGTGTTCTGCCTCTTCTGAATTGCATTTAATGCAATGGGTATAAATAGTTGAGTGCTCTCTCAACTCATGAAACAATGCGATAGAAGCAGATTATAATTTCTCTCTCTAATTCTAAGAAGCATACCCAAGAAGAACACACTTCTAGTCTTATCTTTTTCGGCAAATCTCTTATATTTGCTAAGTGTATCTGTGTGTATTTCTAGATTATTTTAGATATGTTTTCTTTACCTTTTCTATTCTGCAAACAATCCATAAAAGTCTGTATTGATTCTTCTATATCAATATATATTGTTAAAAGTGAAAGTTACTGTGTTTGTATTCATCCCCCCCCCCCTTCTACAAACTGTTCACCTCTAAACTCTTGTAGATCCAGTTAGGACCAACAAGTGGTATCAGAGCAGTGTTTTCTTCTTGTCTCGTTTAGTTGTTTATCTACATTTTATTATCTCTTCTTTGTCTCTAGATAATTTACTGCTTTTCAAATGGCTTTACAAAACACCAACACAAACTTTCACGGTAATGGCTCTCTTGCCAAACCTCCCCGATTTATTAGAGACAACTTTAGTCTCTGGAAAAATTGGATGTCTCTCTTCTTGGAGGGTGTAGATCCTGAAATTCCACACTATATAGAGAATGGACCTTATGTTCCATACGTTATATCTTCGGTTGTTCCTGAAACAACTACGACTGCCACGATTCCTGAACGACAGATTCCAATGCTCCCTCATCAATGGAGTGATGAAGACAAGAAGAAAGTGGCTATAGATACTCGTGCGAGATCTATAATAGCCATGTCTCTTTCTGATGAGGTTTATCATCCGGTAATGAAGCTAAGAACCTCGAAATCCATATGGGACACTCTTTGTGTTCAATATGAAGGTACTTCTCAAGTACAAGAGTTGAGAAAAATTAATTTAGTAACATAATATGAAAGCTTTCTCTGTGGAAAGAATGAAACATTTTCTGAAGTACATCAGCGATTAAATTGTCTCCTTATAGACTTGAGGACTATTAGAAGAGAATATTCCAATTCTGAAACTTTGACGAAGTTTCTGGAATGTTTACCAAAATCTTGGGATACTTACTCTATGTGTCTCAAAATGTCCAATGATATGTCCTCTCTCTCTCATAGTTCTCTTTATGGGATATTGCTTAATCATGAGCAATCTAGTCAACTGAAGAGGAATCTCATCAAAGATTCCAGAGAAATGAAAAGCTCTCCTTTAGCTTTGATCTCTGAGGATTCTTCAGATGATCTTCCATTTCTTCTATTCCTCTTGTTTCTTCTTTTTCTTTGACGGAGTTAAACCCCACTAACTCTAAGGACTTTTCAGATTCTGATCTTGCAAAGTTTGATGAGTCACTGGCCCAAGTCATTTAGAAGGTTCGCCAGAAAAAGCAACTTCCGCATATCTCCTTCACTGACCATCTCGGATAAGCCAAAGTCAAATCCTATTGACAAGGCTTCAGCGATCTGCTACAACTGTCAGTGCAAAGGTCACTTTACGAGTGAATGCAAGTTGAAGAAAACTATGACGTCATCTTACAAAACCCCATCCTCCTTCAAGCCCAAAGATGATAAATATCAAAAGCTGAAGGAGAAGTACAAAAAGATTAAGAATTCTCAGCTAAAGGGCAAGGGTCTTGTCGTTGGAGAACACGACTGAGCTGATTCTTCTGACGAATCATCCTCAGATGAGGAAGACACGGCCTATCTCTGTCTTATGGCCAAGGATGTAAAGGAATAAACTTCTAAGACATAAACCTCTTGTGATCCCTCATCATTCACACTTCCTCAGGTATGTTCCCTGAATGAACCATCTTCTTCTTCTGTCCCTGATAGCCTATCAGCATTAGATACGTTGACGGTTGATCTTTACAATGCCCTAAATGGCAAATCCAATGCAGAAATGCTTAATATTGATCTTCAAGAACAGCTGAGGATATGTCATTCTAAGATCAAAGAGCTGACCAAGATCGAGGAAGATCTCAAGGATCAGGTCATTGTAAACTAGGCCATTAGTATCGAGCGTGAACAGGCAATAGTTAAGCGTGAGCAAGCTATTGTTGAACTCAAGGCTGCGAAGGCTACCATTGATGGGTGGTGCAAAGCCTCTGAGATCATCAACACTTAGATTCCCGCCAAGATTAAGAATGGTCTACGTTTCTCCTATGATCAGGAAGAATGTGTCACTAAAAGGTTCATGCTGAAGTTTGGCACCTTCGTCTCCTCTATTCCTGACACTTCTTCATCTCAGTCTTCTATCACTAAGAGTCATTGATCGCTGGCGTGCTAACACACCACAGACTACAATCAAGACCAAAAGCAAGTATACAAATAGTCCAAATATCGTTTTTCAAGTAATAAAAGTGGTACAAGTACCGGATATCGTCCACAGGGATCGTAGTAAAAGTTTAGAAAAAAGTAAAGTTAAGGAAATGATTTCAGAAGGCGAATTCGAAGACTTTGATTTGAACAGAGTTAACACAACTAAAAACAGGAGATAACAGAATAATAATAGCAAGCTAGGGTGTATGACTTTTCGGGTGAGATGTAAACACTATTTCTAGTCGACCAATGTTGTCAAAATGCTACAGCATTAGACCATGCTGACAGAATGCTATAGCATACAATCAGTAACAACTATTTTTACCAATTATTTTGAAAGTATTCCTCTCGGACTTCACCAATGCACTGATATTATAGCTTTCAACCCATATCTCTATGAGGTATCCAGACCAGTGAAAGTGACAAATGGYGTCTTCAAAATATATGGATAAACAAATCTCTTTGTTAAAAATCACTCTCTCGAGTGGATTCCCATATCATTCAAATTGACATGTTCTGAATGGCTCATCTCTGAGTCCATTCCACTTTAACACTTCAGAGTGATCAACCCGTCGAGAATTAACAATTTAGAAAATATGGACAACAAATCTCTTTATTAGCAACTCTCTCAAGTCTACTTCTCATATAATCCAAGTTGATGTGCAATCAATGGCTCAGCTTAGAGTCAATGGCACTTTAACACTTTCAAAATGATCAACTCATCAAGAAGTGTCATTGATTTTATAAAACTTGGAATGAAAAAGTTAAACATCGTTGTTACATGAAAGGGTCGACTATATTTTGGTTTAAAAACTCACCCTTTTCGTCATACACCCAAGCTAATAAAATTAACTACTCATAACGAAAACTAAATGACAAGAAATATAAAGTGCGATAAATAAAGACATAATATAAATGCGTAAAGTAAATACAGAATACAAATGACGTAATAATAAAGATGCAGAAAGCGTAATAAATAAATGACAGAAATAAAATGCGAGTAAGCGTAAATAAATAAATGACGGAATATAAATAACGGTAATATAAATAAAGCGATTAAATAAAGCGATAAAAGAACTTGAAATGTAACAAAAAGATTTATAATATTAAGAAACTTGTTCTTCAAGTAGCATGCAAACTACTTGAAGAGAGAACAAAAGATACTAGAGAGCAAGTAGCAAGGTATGGTAATGAGGTGTTGAGGTGTGTTCAATACTCCTCCCAACATCCCTTTTTATACTAGGGATGGAGTGAGGGCAAAATGGTCAATTTACACCCACTTAGTTCAAAAGAAACCAAAAAGTACATAATAACAAACTAATATTTAGAAAGCAACTACATTAGTCTTGTAAACTCCAGCTAATCTGATTAAGCTACAGCTGGTTCAACTTTAGAAGGCTTTCAAAGGTCTTCCCATTGTCGTGTCAGTCAACTCCAAGTCTTATCTTTCTCTTCATCTACCTTCAGGTCATGCTACCACATTCCCACAACATCGACATGCTCCAATCTGTCCAAAATGAACTCAATTTAGACCAAAATCCACTAAAAGTAGGTTCATCATTTACTTCAGCATAAAACAGAGAAAAGAGATAAAATGACTCAAAGTTGGAATATAAATGCAAAATAACCTATCTAAAAGAGAATAAAAAGGTACTTTACGTACTAAATACTTAGTACGTATCACACCCCCAAACGTAAACCATTGTTTGTCCCCAAGCAACCAAAAGACAACTAAAAAATGACTCCATTTTGAAAATTTTGCAAGAAAATGCAGTAAGTGCATACACATGTTGATTATGCCAAAATGCACTATATAGCTTTCATAAATCTTAGGTAAGCATGTCCTATCTAACCAATAGCATGAACCATAAGCTAGCTTTATTTGCTCTTTGTTATGCTCAACACATCATATGTCTAAGATCAATATGACTTGGAAGTAACTGGCTTACTCTCATTTGGCATTTTTTTTTCCTCTCTTTGCCTTTTCTCGCTTTTATGCATCAACATTGAATTTTTTTTTAATTTTTTTTGGCACTTTGTGCTCTTTTGTTGAATGCATTTACACCTGCCCCTGTGGGACATTTGTGGTGTTTTATATCTCAAATATGGCATTGAAGCTTTATGCACTTTGATCTCCACTTTTGGCACTTTGTGCTCTTTTGCATTGCTTTGATCAATATGTCTATGTTGGTACCCACCCCCAAACTCAGATTTTTCAATGTCCTCATTGGAAGTATATAGGGGGTTGTTTATGCAATGGCTACAAGTGGCTAAAATATTGAGAAAAGAACAAAGGGCCTATATCCTTTCTTAGTTGAGCATATGATGTGGACCAAAATGTGTTCCCAAGCAAAACAAGCTAGTTCTAGTGATACCAAGTCATTAGAAAGTATAACTAGACTACAAGAATTATTTTGGCTATACAAGTATATGGCAATTATAAACATTTGTGTTCTTTGCAAGAGAATAAACTAAAAAGTGTAAAAGACAATCCCAGACTCAAGAAAAGCAAAACAAGTTGAAACAAAATAAACAAAAGAAGCTAAAGAGGGATGATAGAACCTGTCCTACTCCATAGGAGTAGGTGAAGTGGAGATGTTGTCCTTCAACTTCTTGCATTCCTCCTTCAATTTTGCATTCTCATCAAACAACCTTGCATTTTCTTCCTTTAATGCCTTCAACTTCTTTCCCAGTTTCTTCACTTGAGCACTTGTCTTTGCTTCCAACTCTGCCCTTACCATCTTGATGTCTTCCCTTGTCTTCTTTTCGGCAGCCCTTACTTGCTCAACCAACTCTCCTTTTAACCTGTCTATCTTGTCAAAGAATTCATTCCTTTGTGCTAACAAACTATCCATCAAACTGTTGTTTTGAGCAAGCAGGTCTTGCATCAAACACAGCATATCACCAGCCCCATTCACCTTTTTCTTCTTCTCCCTAAGCCTAGAAACTGTCTTCATATCAATCTTCCATTTCTCCCCTTACTCTTTCACCATTTGATCCTCACAATACTGAGGAATTCCATTCTCCACTAACAACCATGTGATCAAACAAGGAAAATAAATCTTCCCTTTACTTCTGCCTGAACATGTCCTAATGTTCTTCTCTATCACTCTCCCAAAGTTGATGGACTTAACTGTAATTAGACAATAAAGCAACAACATTCTCTCCACTGAGACTGAGCTGTCATGTGTGGTGGGAGCAATGGAGTGCCTCAAAAAGTTAATCCATACATTTGCATTGGCCGTAAGATTATAGGCCTTAAAAGTCCTCAACATGTAGTTCGAGTGATCATCCCAAACAGCCCCTGGTTTCCCTATCTCATCAACCACCTTAGTCAAATCTTCTATGGTCGCATGCCTCACCATTCTAGAGTAATCTGTCTTCTTAGGGGGGTCTAGGCCATACAGCCGATTGATGATTTTAGAATTGAACATGAAAGTCATCCCCCTAATCGATATCTTGGATGTGCTATTTGCTGCTAACTCAGCATAGAACTCCCTAATTAGAGTCAGGTTATAGGAAGTTGGAACCATGCACATCTGTTCTATACCATGAGCTTCTACCACCTCCCTTATGAATGCAAATTCCCTAATGCTTTGCCTATCAAATTCCTTGTCTGGGAATCCAACCCTGTTCTGGAACCTAGCATGCATCTTTTCAGCAGCCTTAGAACTAAAACCATTGTGGGATCTGATCGGCCTTAGAATGGTAGCTGGCCTTTGGGCCATAACCACCCTCTTCCTCTTAGGTCTGGAGGAATGCTGTTGTGATGTTACAGCATCAATCTTAGAGTTTCTAGGAGACTCAATCACAACCCTTTGAGACCGGGTCTTCTTCCTAGGTGGTTCCTCATTAACTACTGCCTTTGACTTCTTTTTATTACAAGCCTTGACCAACCTTCTTTTTTTAGACACAACCTCAACAGGGGGTTCTTCATCCTCTTCCCCAAAAAATTCCTCATTGAGGTTAGGTATGGGATCATGAGGAGCATCATGAGGCATATCATCCTCATCATCCGTATCTTGCCCAGAGGCAGTCAAAAGTAGAGGCTTCCTTGGTTTTTCAATAACAGTGATGTTTTCAAGACTGCATGCCTCATTTTCCATCCAAATCTCCCCTGTCTGTGCGTTAGAGGCAGGGTCCTCCTCTTCCTCAAAATCAGAAGTGAAGAGGCCCTCAGGGGGTGTACTATCAGATGAGTATTGTACCTTTTGAGAAGTATTGAGTGATTCCCTGTTGGTGGTGGTCGAAGATGGAGTTGTGGCCTTCTGTGGAATCGGCACAATGGTTGGTTTCACCATTTCCTTTACTTTCTTTAGAGGGTATGTAAATGGGATGATGGCAGCGGATGGCACCATTTGGAGAGGAGGCGCGGCAATAGGCACTTCTGCCGGAATAGTTTCAACAGCGACTGGGGTGGAAGACGGTGGCAGCGACGGCGACGGTGGCGGCGACAGTGAGTCTTCATCGATAAGGGTAGTAGATGACTCACCCTTCTTCTTTTTTGCAATAGGGAGTCTCTTCCCTTTCCTCGTCGGCTGTCTTCGCGAGGAAACGGGAGTGCGCACAACGGCAGTAGCCACCGGCGGTGGCGGGTTAGGCGGTTGCGTCGGCGTCTGTTCGGCTGCACTTGACGGTGGTGAATCGCGAACCGTGGCTCTCTTCACTCTTGCCATTCGAACGTTGAAGATGGTTGGGGGTGGTTACCGGTCCGGAGCGAGAGACAGTTAGAAAATGAGAGGGAAATGAGAAGGGAGAAAAGAAAGGGTTTTCTTGGAATACAAATGGGTTTATCACAAAAGGTAAGGGTAAGATGGGAAAATAGGTGAGGTACCATGATGTAAGCATTTGGAGCATGCAAAAGGAAAGAGTACTTGAGTGCTTTTGATGGAGGCTTCCTTTTCTTTCAACCAGGAGCTTTCAAACACAAGTCACTATTTTGAGAGTTAATTAATTTTTGACCACATGTGATGTGTTTGAAAGGTTGGTAGCAATGTCCTCTCAATGACAACTTAGTACTTTTTCTCTTTGCATATGGTACTAAACTCGGCTGACATTAAAAAGAGATGACCATTTTCTTAAAAAAATAATTTTTTTAAGAATGACATCATTTGCACTCAAAATTTTCAGATTTTAAAAATTTCCAAGATTCTCCATGAAAGGCTAGGGTTTTCAGATGCTGCAGCAAGACTTCAGACTCTTTGTGATGACTGACAGGACTGCAAAACACACAAAAAGTAACGACAATATTATTAATAATATTAATAACTATAAAAATAGAATTTAAAGCAAATATAAATATTTACACATAAACATTTTGGACTTCATGAAAAGTCCAAAAATACCGAAGCTTTTAGCAAAGGGTAACAAAATTCACAGAGTATAACTCTGGAATTTCTACTGGATCATGAAACAACTTCACTCTTTGACTGTTGACTTTGAACACAGAATTGTCCTCGGGATTTATTAGGTCAACTGCTCCATACGGATAAACTTTATGAATGAGGAAAGGCCCAGACCAACGGGACTTGAACTTTCCCGGGAACAATTTCAACCTAGAGTTAAACAAAAGAGCTTTTTGACCAGCTCTTAACTCCCGGCGTTGAATTCTTTTATCATGCCATTTTTTTGTTTTATCTTTATAAATCTTGGCATTTTCATAGGACAAATTCCTATGTTCCTCTAATTCACACAACTGGACTTTTCTTTTACTGGCAGCCATATCTAGGCACATATTTAATTCTCTGATGGCCCAATATGCTTTGTGTTCAAGTTCCAAAGGTAGGTGACAAGCCTTACCAAAAAAAAATCTTATATGGGAACATATCAATGGGTTTTTAAAAGCAGTCTGGTATGCCCATAAAGCGTCATCTAACTTGAAAGCCCAATCCTTTCGGTTTGGCTTGACAACCTTTTCTAAAATTCCTTTTATTTCACGGTTTGAGAGTTCAGCTAATCCATTGGTTTGCGGGTG
>NC_037541.1:7480448-7486048 GCF_001531365.2 Cynara cardunculus var. scolymus
ATACGACACTTTCTTTATTGATAAATTCCCAGAAATTACGTCACCATATCCAAGGATAGGCGCGTATTGATTGTTCCCAAATCTTACCGTTCCACCAAAGGATTCAACAAAGTTAGATAAGAGTTCTTTTCGACCAGTCATGTGGTTAGAACATCCGGAGTCTAAGAACCACACATGACGGTTAACCTGCAAAATTGAATCAAGTGGGTTTTGGTACCCATTTTAGTTTGGGACCTTTATTCACAAATTTTGTTGGCGGTATGCTGTAATTCACAAAAATCTATCTCTCCACTGATTGTAATCTCCTCTAAACAATACTGGTGGCTTGGTATCAGTACCAATCGCCATCGCTTCTTTTGAGCTCATCTTTGTAGTATGAAAATATAGGATCTACTGCAGTTCAAAGTTTGAATTTGAAAGATCAGTTTACCAAAAAATGTATCTGATAAAATGTAAACTGTAATATGCACACATTCAACACATGCAAATAAGCACAAAACTTGTCCGGATTATCAATCCGCACAATGTTGTCCAGTTTAGAAGTCTGATCAACAATATATCCAATATGAACAAGTTATCCGGATTATGAATCCGGGCAACACACGAACGTAAACCGCACAAAAACCGTGCAAAGATTAAACACTAAAAATATACAAGTATAAACCGCACAAATCTAAATCAATCACAAAGATAAACCGGTCAACAAGTCAAACTAATTAAACCGATCAAAATTCAAAGATATTCAATAGATCAACAAAAGTCAAACACCGTTCAAAGTCAAATACCGTTCAAGAAACAAATACCGTTAAAGAAACAAATACCGTTCAAGATACGATTTTAGGATAAACCGCTTACTTACCAAGCGGATTCCTAAACCGCACACTTACCTCACGATTGGTTAAACCGGTCAAAATCCGATCAAGGTATTAAACCGCTTACCATGTCTTCTCAAGTGTTATCCGATTTATTATTAATCCGCACAAGCTATGTTCGGTAACTAGCCGGATTAATAAACCGTTCAAGCAATCCTTCCAAGTGTTGTCCGGTTTTACCTATATCCAAAAACAACTAACACCACACGGATTGTTATACCGCATAAGTCTTATCCGGATAAAATTCAACAAAAAACATAAAATTTCACACTTTTTCCTAAAAAATGGATCAAAACATGAAAAAATATGAGTTTTTATAAACTTTTTCCAGAAAAACTAAAACTCGATTTTGGTCATTTTCAGCATCAAAACTTGTGAAAATCATAAAATGGTGTGAATCAAAGTTGTATAGAATGCAAAACCGAAACTGGCGATGTAAATCTTGATTAACAACACTAAAAAATGAGCAATTTATGACCCAAAAACCAATCTGGTAAAAAACATTTCTCAAGAACAGTCAAGAACAGTGATGAACAAAGACGAATCAGATCGAAAAATTATAAAGAAATTCGTGCAAAATGGATATCTTCAAATCCAAACTGCTGCAGCTTGCTCTGATACCAATTGAAAAGTCTAGATTTCATACAAATCTTGATGTAATCATCATCAAATCTCAAGAACAAAGATGAATGTAAGATAGATTGGAGAGAGAGAATTACTTTGCTGTCAAATCACCTTTTCAGATTAGTGATGTAATCAATTGTGTAATTACAATTACAAAGGAAAGACTATTTATACTATGGAAAATAAAACTAAACTAATTACAATTAAGCTAAGTAAATGGAGAAACTTGAATACAACATTTTAGCTCTAATCTTGAACCCAGCAGGTTGATTGCTAAGGTAAGTTTTAGGTTGTCCAAAATGAGAAAACATCCAGCTTTCTAATTCTTCATCATCATTACTGATGGGTTTAGAATTAGCTGTTGAGATTCATTAAAGGTGAGATGGATTGTTTCTTCTATGGTTTGTCGATGTTTGTTGATTACTCTGAAGGCTTTGGATGTTGAAGAATATCCAAGAAAGATTCATTCATTAGCTTTGGAATCGAACTTTCCAAGTTGGTCACGGTCGTTGAGAATGAAACACGTGCAACCAAATATATGAAGAAAGGTGAGAGAAGGGTTTCTGCTATGGAAGAGTTCGTAAGCTGTCTTCTTGAATCTCTTAACGATCATCGATCGGTTTTGAGTGAAACAAGCAGTATTGACAGCTTCGGCCCAGAATTGAGTAGAAAGATGATTTTCGTTGAGCATTGATCGAGCAGCCTCAATGATTGTTTTATTTCTTCTTTCAGCGAATCTATTTTGTTGTGGAGTTCTCACAGAAGAAAAGTTGTGAGAGATTCCCTTGTCCTTAAAGAAACTATCCATAGTACTGTTCTTGAATTCAATTCCATGGTTACTTCTGATAGATCGTACTTTAATGTTGTTGATTACTTCTATCCTTTTGATGAACGAAATAATTTCTTCAGGTTCTTCACTTTTGGATCTGAGAAAGAAGACCCAAGTATATGTAACACCCCCAAATACCACATTTGCATATAACACATATTTCATTACATAGAAATATAGTTTACATCACAAGGTCCCACTAGCACAAGGATTCCTATATGTACACAATCTACATATGAAAAATTCCAAAACAAATCCTGTACTAACACATGTAATACAACATGTATCTTCAAAATAAGCAATCTTAAGCAGATCTCCAAAAGAAGATAACATGTTAGGAAAATAATCATATTTTCCCTTTCCCTTTAATATCCCTGGACCCCGCCATTCCTGCATTGCATAATTTTAAAACAGAAAATGAGGGTTAGACCAGAAGGGTCTATTGAGTAAATCCCTTCCTTGCAAATGCAGGGTAATGAACATCAAACTATAATAAAGTATCTTTGCTCTGAAATATTTGTAATACCATCAACTAATGCAGTCCTTAGTGACATGTATAAAAGGATAAACTTAAGAACCTCAGTTCTATTAATAAAATACATCTGCTTAATGATCCAACGTTCCCAATATGAAACAAATATTGTAACCAAAGATTCTCTGAATCATTAGACCGTTCCTTTGTAAATATTTAACGGAAAGATTTATGGCAATACTTGCCCTTTATGACAAACCATTTTCCTCTTCTCAATAACAACTAAATTATTGTTTCTTATAGGAATAATATCTCTAATTCATCAAGTCACAAAGAAATGATGATTCAAAGTTATTAAATCCAATTAGTAATAATAATAAGAGTTATAATATTATCCACATATGACAATGTCTCTCTTATTCCAAGTACACCTCTCCTTGATATGCCACCCTTATTCCTTCATCAAAACAGGGCTACTTATCAGAACAGACAAAAGTCACCACGTCTGAAAGTATCAATTCCCAGTTCCAAGCCAGAACACACAAAAGTCACCACGTCTGGGGGAACTACCACTTAAAACAAGTTTCGTACCAAAACAGACTTACGTCACCATGCTTGGTAGAAACAGTTTACAAAATCCAATTCCATACCAAAACAGACTTACGTCACCACGCTTGGTAGAAACATATCTTTTTATTTAAAAAGATAAAATACCCCTTTTTATAAATCCATAATTAAACCAATAATTGACAATTTTAAATTATATAAATATACAAAATATTCAATATGCTCACCCGGATAAGTCATCCGGATATACAATCCGGACAACACTTAGTCGATTTAAGACTAAATCGCATGACTCATGTCCGGTTTAAGGCAATCCAGACAACACATGATCGATTTAAAACTAAACCGCTCAATACATGATCGGTTTATGACTAATCCGCACGACCTTTAAGCGATTTAAAGCTAAACCGCACAATGCTTGGTCGTATTCATACTTCTCCGTTCAAAACCTTTGTCCGGTTTACATATTTCAAAATTCTCACTAACACCCTAAATCGCACAATGCTTGAGCGATTTATGCATAAATCGGATAACTCCTATCCGGTTTAAGAGTAATCCGGACAAGCTTTGTCCGGTTTATAATTAATCCGGTTACCCCTTGTCCGGATAAAAACCTTAATTGAATAACTAGTTTCTTTCCAAAAATAAACAACATTCAAGTAAAAACCAGTAACAAATTTTATGCAAAAAGGGTTTAGAAATCACTCACCTTATGCAAAAACTCTGATTTTGAAGAAGATGAAAACCAAATTGATTCCTCTTGAATCTCTGGACGAGTCCTCTCTCTAAATTTCCCCAAAATTCTAAATGAGGCAAGAAGCCTCACCTCATACCCCAAACCCATATTTATACCTTTCCTTTTTAGGGAAGTTGGCCAAACAACCCTCCCCCACATACATGCACATGCATATATATATATTTCCTACATACATACATCCACATATGCCAATTCATACATGCATATTAATGTATACATATTCATATATATATATATATATAACACATACTCATATATATATATATATATACCCACATATTATGCATGTATCCCTATGCATAAAATACACATACTCACATATTTAATTTTTATGTAAGCATGTATCCACATAAACAATTAATTCATATAACAAATACCTTGGGTAATAACCTCGACCCAGTTGTTACAGTATACCTGGAGTACTTATCAACAATGACAAGTGTATATTTCTTTCCAGCTATAGATTGTACGTTGACCGGACCAAAGAGATCCATGTGCAATAGCTGAAGTGGAGAGGTCACTTAAGAGATTTGCTTAGACTTGAAGCTAGCTCTTGTCTGTTTTCATTTCTCACACGTTGAGTAAAGAGATTCCTTTGCAAAGGTGTGTTGAGGAAGACTAGTGACGAGATCATTTTGAGACAGGTCACTGAGTGTCTTGAAGTTGAGATGAGAAAGCCATTTGTGCCATAGCCAGTTGATGTTTGATGAAGCTTTTGAGAGAAAACAACTGTTCTTAATAAGAGGAGAATCCATGTTAATGATGTATACATTCTCTAGGCGAGAACCGGTTAGAGCAACCTTATCATCCTTGTCGAAGACGTAACATGAATTCTTAGAAAATTTTACTGTGAAATCTTTATCACATAGTTGACTGATGCTAAGAAGATTGTACTTCAATCCTTCAGCATATGCAACACGTTTGAAGGTAGTTGCGTTGTTGGTTAATACACTAAAGCCTTGGTATATCTTTTTCCGTTTCCTCCAAAGGTTATGGAAGGGCCTCTTTCATCCTTGTAATCAATGAGCATAGATTTATCTCCAGTCATATGTCTTGAGCATCCACTATCGAGATACCAAATGCCTTTGACTTCCCACACACAGAAACAAATTAAGATTTCTTTGGTACCCATTTTTCTTTGGGTCCTGCTGAGTTAGATGCAACATCCACTGAAACTGAAGACTCAGAGTCAGCAGAAGTCTTCACTAAACCTGAAGAAGAGGCTTCAGTGGTATTAGGAGCAATAACCCCTGACGCTGAAGACTTAGAGTCGGTAGGTGTCTTTATTGAGCCTAAGGAAGAGGCTTTGTTGATCCCAGATCTCTCAATAACACTAATAATCTAGTTATAAATAACCAAATTATAGTGATTTTACGAAGAAAGTTATGAAGACTCAAAAATAAAATAAAAACATTCAAGAATAGTTTTGAGCTTCAAAGGTTTTACTTTATAAATAATGATATGAAAAACGTAAAAGAG
>NC_037541.1:7487018-7488650 GCF_001531365.2 Cynara cardunculus var. scolymus
GCTTCAGAGGCTGAGTAAGTGAATCGGATGTGTGTACCATCTGGTAGATCAAATACTGAGGGTAGTGGTGAACGAAATGAAGATCGCTCTGAACGATCTATGGGTTCAACATCAAAAGCAACGAATGCATTTGTGTGTGTGAGAGGTTGTGGCGAGCCCTGAGGCGAAGGGGCTCTTATCTCTTCATCACCTCTTTGTTGAGAGAGGGGTGATGAGGTATGAGATTCCTCGTCTTGTTCATCTCCACAGGCTCGAAGAATGGTCTATGGATGGCTAGCTTGGGTTTGGATTAGACTGGGTCGTCCTGTTTCAATATCCCTTTGGCTTTGATCGCCAGGGATAGTGGATGTGGGTGCCCTTTGGGTAGTAGGTAGGGAAATATGTTGATGAGGGCCGGGGGAAGCACGATGGTTGTGCTCCCTCGCTTGGAGGGGGGGACGGTTCTAAGTGAGCGCATAGAGAAAAAGTCTCTTTTACGTTTTTCATATCATTATTTATAAAGTAAAACTTTTGAAGCTCAAAACTATTCTTGAATGTTTTTATTTTATTTTTGAGTCTTCATAACTTTTTTCGTAAAATCACTATAATTTGGTTATTTATAACTAGATTATTAGTGTTATTGAGAGATCTGGGATCAACAATTGGTATCAGAGCCTATTGATTGATTTTCCAATCAAACGATCATTTAAAAATCTCTCAATTTTTAAATCTTCTTTCTCATTAAAAATTCTCTCTTCTTCAAAATTTTCAATGGCCAACTGGAATTCTGCTTACAATGTTGGTTCTCTCACAAAACCTCCAACTCTTCAACGATTTTTTTCAGAATCTGAAGAGGAAACTTCWGAATCAGATGATGAGATTAAAGCTTTCGCCAAATCATTGGCCTTAATTACAAAACAAATTATCAGAAAACCCAACGAGAGAAAAGAGTTCAGAAGGGAAAAGTTCCAGTCATCCTATGATAGAAAGCCATCCAAATTCTATCAAAGGAATGAAAAAGAAGAAAGGGACGAAAGAAGAGAAGAGAGAAGAGAAGAACGAAGAGAGGAAATAAGAGAGGACGAGGAAGGAAAGAAAAATGACCTTCGATGCTTTAGATGCAGAAAACTTGGTCATTTTTCCAAGGAATGCAAAGGACGTTTGATCAAGGATGCTGATTACTATAAAAACAAATAMAAGTATAATTCAAGAGAGCGAAGCTTGATGGCCGAAAAAGAAAACTGGGTGTCCGACTTTTCATCAGATGATGAAGATAAGGCGCTCATTTGTCAAATGGCCACGTCAAATGTAGAATCCTCCTCCAACTCTGACAATCAGGTATGTGAGTCTTACACAAATGAAACCAACTCTGTTCCATCAGAACTAGAGTTAAGGGTAATCCAGCTTTCAGAAGATTTGTTGAAATTAAAAGAAAAATTAAGTTTTGAAAAATCTGAAAGAATAAAAGCGGAAAAAGAAGCAAGTTTCTACAAAAGAGAAACTGATCTTCTAATCGCAGAAAAAGAGGATTTAGCAAAAGAAAAGACTCGTATAAGCACCCTTAAGAAAACAGGAGAAGATAAACTTCTGGAATTGAACAAGCGTATAACTAAGGACCTAGAAAAGAAAACTAAGGCCTTAAAGGAATCTGAG
>NC_037541.1:7493910-7500700 GCF_001531365.2 Cynara cardunculus var. scolymus
TGAAGATAACAAATCAACAGCTGGAATTATAGTTTATCTTGTTAATAATGCTTATCCATGTAAAAGATAAACTTTATCTGTTARCTAGACTATTTGCTAGAAAGTAGCAATATATAGTTATCTTAGTATTAGCCAACTATTATAAATAGATGATTAGGTCTATTGTAAAAGCGTAAGTGAGCGCATAGAGAAAATGTCTCTTTTACGTTTTTCATATCATTATTTATAAAGTAAAACCTTTGAAGCTCAAAACTATTCTTGAATGTTTTTATTTTATTTTTGAGTCTTCATAACTTTCTTCGTAAAATCACTATAATTTGGTTATTTATAACTAGATTATTAGTGTTATTGAGTCATTTTATCTCTTTTCTCTGTTTTATGCTGAAGTAATTGATGAACCTGTTTTTAGTGGATTTTGGTCTAAATTGAGTTCATTTTGGACAGATTGGAGCAGGCCGATGCTGAGGGAATGTGGTAGCATGACCTGAAGGTAGATGAAAAGAAAGATAAGACTTTGAGTTGACTGACATGACAATGGGAAGACCTTTGAAAGCCTTCTAAAGTTGAACCAACTGTAGTTTAATCAGATTAGCTGGAGTTTACAAGACTAATGTAGTTGCTTTCTAAATATTAGTTTGTTATTATGTACTTTTTGGTTTCTTTTGAACTAAGTGGGTGTAAATTGACCATTTTGCCCTCACTCCATCCCTGGTATAAAAAGGGATGTTGGGAGGAGTATTGAACAAACCTCAATACCTCATTACCACACCTTGCTACTTGCTATCTAGTATAAAAAGGCATTTATATTATGACTTTATTTATTGCACTTTATATTTCTTGTCATTTACTTTTTGTTATGAGTAGCTAATTTTATTAGCTTGGGTGTATGACGAAAAGGGTGAGTTTTTATACCAAAATATAGTCGACCATTTCATGTAATTATAAAACCAATGACACTTCTTGACGAGTTGATCACTTTGAAAGTGTTAAAGTGCCATGGACTCTAAGCTGAGCCATTGATTGCACGTCAACTTGGATGATATGGGAAGTAGACGTGAGAGAGTTGCTAACAAAGTGATTTGTAGTCCATATTTTCTAAATTGTTAATTCTCGACGGGTTGATCACTCTGAAGTGTTAAAGTGGAATGGACTCAGAGATGAGCCATTCAAAACACGTCAACTTGAATGATATKGGAATCCACTCGAGAGAGTGATTTTTAACAAAGAGATTTGTTTATCCATATATTTTGAAGAMACCATTTGTCATTTTCACTGGTCTGGATACCTCATAGAGATATGGGTTGAAAGCTATAATATGTGTGCATTGGTGATGTCCGATAGGAATACCTTCAAAGTAATTGGTAAAAATAGTTGTTACTTATTGAATGATGTAGCAATCTGTCAGCATGGTCTCATGCTGTAGCATTTTGACAACATTGGTCGACTGGAAATAGTGTTTACATCTCACCCGAAAAGTCATACACCTTAGCTTGCTATTATTATTCTGTTATCTCATGTTTTTAGTTGTGTTAACTCTGTTCAAATCAAAGTCTTCAAATTCGCCTTCTGAAATCATTTCCTTAACTCTACTTTTTTCTAAACTTTTACTACGATCCCTGTGGACGATTTCCGGTACTTGTACCACTTTTATTACTTGAAAAACGATATTGGGACTATTTGTGTACTTGCTTTTGATCCTGATTGTAGTTTGTGGTGTTACCACCCGGTCAAGTTTTTGGCGTCGCTGCCGGGGATTAGTTAGTTAAAAGTTTTCTTTTTAGTAAAGTAAAAAATTTGATTTTTCTTGTCCCGTTTTAAACCGTGTTGAAAGTAGTGTATGTCACGGAGACATCACGGGACATTTTTTGAATTGGATCCCGATATTGAGAGAACGTTTCGCCAAAGAATTTGAGTAATTGAATTCCGGGATAGTTAGGCCACATATGACCGCTCTCCATTTCGAACTAAAACCGATTATGTTTCACATGTTGTAAACAAACGGACAATTCTGGATTTCCTTCGGAGAAACCACACTCACATTTGAAATCCTTTATGGAAATCACTGATACTTTCCTGATCCCGGGAGTGTCTAATGACGCTCTGAGACTCACTTTATTCCCATTTTCTCTGAGGGATCGGGGAAAGGCATGGTTTAATTCATTACCGCCAGGTTCTGTGCCTTCATGGAGTAATATGGCGGAAAAGTTTTTGCGAAAATATTTCCCACCAACCAGGAACGCTAAGTCCAGGAACGAAATTTTCCTTTTTAAACAAATGGACGATGAAGTTGTTCCTGACGCTTGGGAAAGGTTCAAAGAGTTGTTAAGGAGATGCCCACACCATGGCATCCCGTACTGTATTCAACTCGAGACGTTTTACAATGGGTTAAGTCCCATTGCTAAACAGATGCTTGATGCGACTGCGGGCGGAGCCTTTACAGCTATGACCTACAATGAAAGATATGAGATCCTAGAATTTTTTTTTGCTAATAATGGACATTAGGCTGATCCACGTGCTCAACCACAAAAGAAGACGGCAGGAATACATGATGCTGATGCATATACTGCAATAACAGCACAACTCTCTTCTATGGCCAATATGCTTAAAAATCTAACTTCTGGCCAAGGAGTGCAGTCAGCTGTCACATCACCTATTCCAGCTGTCCTCTCAATGCAATGTGTCTGTTGTGGAGGGGAACACTCTTATGAACTCTGTCCACATAATGTTGAATCTGTGAATTATGTTCATAACAGATCGAATTCCTACACTAACACATACAATGCCAGTTGGAGACAACACCCAAATTTTTCATGGAATAGTCCAAGTTTGAACCCCCCAGTCCATAAGCAACATGGAAACCCTAATTTTCATCAACAGCAATATGCAAGCAATTCTAATTCTCAGAATCACCATCACCAGAATTTTCAAAGTAATCAACCACCTTTTCAGACCAAGCCACCTCCACAGTCCAAATCATCATCTTCCTTGGAAGCTATGATAAAAGGACTGGTGGCTCAGTCCCAAGCACATCAGCAAATGATGACTCAAAATCAATCTTTGTTCAATCAACAAAGTGCTGCCATCAGAAACCTGGAAACGCAAGTTAGCCAACTTGCTCTTAATCAGAATAGTAGAGCCCTTGGTACTTTGCCTAGTAACACTGAAGTCCCTAGAGATCTAGGAAAAGAACATGTGAAGGTAGTGACTCTTAGGAGTGGTAAAGAATTAACTGAGACCATACCAAAAGAAAGTGAACAGGTTGTGTCTAAACCTGAGACTATACCCATGGTCCCTGTTACTGAAAGTCCACCAAAACCTTTGAATGACCAACTACCTGAGACCACCACTTTTGTTCCTCCTAAGTCGGACTATCCTTTGTTATTTTCTGAAGAAGTTTCTAGGAAAAAGCCAATTGAGGATGAGGTTATAACAGGTCCAAAAACCAAAGTTGTAATCCCATATGAACCTCAAGAAAGTAAGACCAAGACTCTAGGTACTCTGGACCCATCTTGCTCAATATAACCTAACAAAGCTATCATAAAGCCAGTTTCTCTTTATGTTCCTTTTCCCTAAAGGTTAAGGAATCAAAAGGAAGAACTGCAATTCAAAAAGTTTTTGGAAGTGTTTAAAGCATTGCACATCAACTTACCTCTTGTTGATGCAATTGAGCAAATGCCCAGTTATGCCAAGTTCCTTAAAGATATTTTGAATAATAAGAAGAAGTTAACCGAATATGAGACTGTAGCTCTTACCGAGGGATGTAGTGCGCTTCTAACCAACAAAATACCCCCTAAGCTTAAAGACCCAGGGCGTTTTACTATTCCTTGTTCTATAGGTGGAAAGAAGATTGGTAAAGCTTTGTGTGACYTAGGAGCTAGTATCAACCTTATGCCCTTATCTGTTTTCAACACCCTAGGCATAGGAGAAGCTAGACCCACCACTGTCACCTTGCAATTAGCCAATAGAAGCATTGCTTATCTAAAAGGTAAGATTGAGGATGTCTTAGTTCAGGTTGACAAATTCATCTTTCCGGCTGACTTCATCATCCTTGATTTTGAGGCTGAYAARGAYATTCCCATAATCTTAGGAAGACCTTTCTTAGCCACTGGTGGAACCTTGATTGATGTCCAAAAGGGAGAGCTAACCATGAGACTCCAAGACCAGAAAGTCACCTTCAATGTCTTTAATTCCTTAAAGCACCCTGATTACTTAGAGGAATGCTCAGGAGTTACTGAGATTGAGACATTATGCTCTGATGAAGGAGTAAAGAAGGCCTGTAAGTTAGAAGAGGAGGAAGGTGTTGAAATAGGTGATGAGACTGTTGAGGATTTAGAAGGTAATGTCCCATCTGATGTGCAGCATTTGAGTTGTTGGACAATAGTGAGCTTAAGAATTTTACCCCGTCTATTATTTCACCACCTGTTCTAGAGTTAAAGCAACTCCCATCTCACTTGAAGTATGAATTTCTAGGAGAAGAAGGTAAATTACCTATCATCGTATCATCTACCCTAGATTTACATCAAGAAAAGAAGCTTGTAGATATGTTGAAGTTGCACACCAAAGCCATAGGATGGACCATTATTGCTGACCTTAAGGGGATTAGTCCTTATATATGTCAACATAAGATCATCCTAGATGAAAACAACTTCAAATCTATAGAGCCTCAAAGGAGATTGAACCCGGTCATGAAAGAAGTAGTGAAGAAGGAAATTTTGAAATGGCTAGATGCAGGAATAATTTTTCCAATAGCCGGTAATTCTTGGGTTAGTCCAATCCAATGTGTCCCAAAGAAGGGAGGGTTTACTGTTGTCACCAATGACAAGAATGAACTCATCCCTACAAGAATAGTGTCTAGTCTCGCTGTTTTAACTAGGACTATAATTGTGGAATTTCTACGCGAATCAAGATCTAGAAAAGGAAGTTTTTCAATCACTGACTCAAACCCATTGTAAACTTCGGCGAATATGTATGGACTACCGTAGGCTAAACAAAGCCACTCAAAAGGACCATTTTCCCTTGCCTTTTATYGATCAGATGTTAGACAGGTTGGCTGGAAAAGAGTATTACTACTTTTTGGATGGATACTCCGGATATAACCAAATAGCCATATCACCCGAGGAAAGACCACTTTCACATGTCCCTATGGTACTTTTGCCTTTAGGAGAATGCCATTTGGACTTTGCAATGCTCCTGCAACTTTTCAAAGATGCATGATGTCCATATTCTCTGACATGCTTGAAAAATCCATAAAAATCTTTATGGATGATTTTTCAGTTTATGGCTCATCTTTTGATAATTGTTTGGAAATTTTAAAAAGGAGTCTTGAAAGATGTGAAGAAACTGATCTGGTTCTCAACTGGGAAAAATGTCATTTCATGGTCAAAGAAGGAATTGTTTTAGGCCATTTGATTTCCAAAAAAGGAGTTGAGGTAGACAAAGCTAAACTTGAAATCATTGAAAAACTACTTGAACCAACTACTGTCAAGGGAATACGAAGTGTTCTTGGTCATGCTGGGTTTTACCGAAGGTTTATAAAAGACTTTTCAAAAATCTCAAAACCTTTGTGTTTACTTTTGCAGCATGATCAAAAATTTGATTTTATGGATGAATGTAGAAATGCATTCAACACTTTAAAGAAAACTTTAGTAACCGCACCAGTAGTTGTTGCTCATGACTGGAACAAACCCTTTGAGATCATGTGTGATGCTAGTGACTGGGCTGTTGGAGCTGTCTTAGGTCAAAGAAAGGAAAAAGTTTTTCATTCAATTTATTATACAAGTAAGACATTGAATGAAGCACAACTTAACTACACAACAACTGAAAAAGAACTTTTAGCTGTGGTTTTTGCTTTTGAAAGATACATATCATATTTGATGGGAACAAAGGTCATTGTTCACACTGACCATGCTGCCATCAAGTACTTGATTTCAAAAAAAGATGCTAAACCTAGGTTAATAAGATGGGTTTTGTTGTTGTAAGAGTTTGACCTTGAGATAGTGGATAGGAAAGGAGTTGACAACCAAGTTGCAGATCATTTGTCAAGATTAGAGAAGCCTAGGGAGACCCTAGAAGAAGGAGAGATTGTTGAAACATTCCCCGATGAGAGAATTTTAGTGTTAGAATTAAAGCCACCATGGTTTGCTGACATAGCAAACTATTTGGCTTGTGGAATTAGATCTTCTGATATTTCTGGCCATATGTTCAAAAAGTTTCTCCATGATACTAAAACTTACCTTTGGGATGACCCTTACTTGTTTAAGATAAGTGCAGATCAATTTTTGAGAAGGTGCATCCCAGAAACTGAAGTGGCAGCAATTCTACAGCATTGCCACCAAGCAGCATATGGAGGACACGTTGGAGGCCAAAGAACAACGGCTAAAGTTTTAAAATCTGGTTTTTATTGGCCTACTCTCTTCAAAGATGCCCACAATTTTGCACAAAGATGCAATGAGTGTCAAAGAAGTGGTTCCATTTCCAAAAGAAATGAAATGCCACTTAATGAGATCTTAGAAGTAGAGTTGTTTGATGTATGGGGGATAGACTTCATGGGTCCATTTCCCCCATCAAATCATTGTCAATACATTCTAGTGGCTGTTGATTATGTGTCTAAATGGGTAGGTGTGACATCCGGAAATTCGAAATCCCAGGTTAGCTATTATTAAGATTATATTAGTATTATTGAAGTTATTTTATAGATTAGGAGTTAGTTAGATTAGTTTAGTTGAGAAATTTTTAAGAATTTCCGGCAGTTGCTTTGAAAGTCCGGTTCCGGCCCGAAATTATCTGAAAC
>NC_037541.1:7500800-7520319 GCF_001531365.2 Cynara cardunculus var. scolymus
CAAACTTGAATCCAAAGGGGGAGAATGTTGGGTTCAAGATTAGAGCTAAAATTTTGTATTCAAGTTTCTCCATTTACTTAGCTTAATTGTAATTAGTTTAGTTTTATTTTCCTTAGTATAAATAGTCTTTCCTTTGTAATTGTAATTACACAATTGATTACATCACTAATCTGAAAAGGTGATTTGACAGCAAAGTAATTCTCTCTCTCCAATCTATCTTACATTCATCTTTGTTCTTGAGATTTGATGATGATTACATCAAGATTTGTATGAAATCTGGACTTTTCACAACCCAATGCTAATACTCTAGAAGTTGATGATAATCCACTTATTATTCCAGTTGCAACTAATAACCAAAGCGAATCTTCTTCAAAGATCGTTGCAGTGCCCATTAGTTGCATTCCTCCCTCTACTTCAAACACTAACTAATCAGTGAATGAAATGCCTTCAGCATCTGAACCTCTATCAGTCACTGAATCTCTCTCTAAGGCTCCTTTAGCAATTCAACTCATTGCTGAAGAATCTGCAGCTGAATCCTCATCTTCTCTACTTGAACATCAATGCTCCGATGACAATCCTCTACCAGCTCAGCGATGGACAAAAGACCATCCAATTCATCAAATTCTTGGTGATCCAAGTGCAGGTATTCAGACACGACGTGGTCTAGGTAATATATGTCTCTTTGTCAACTTTCTTTCTCTAGTTGAACCCAAGAAAATTAATGAGTCTATCTCAGACCCTAGTTGGGTCATTGACATGCAAGAGGAACTCATTGAGTTTGATAGAAACAAAGTCTAGTACTTTGTCCCACGTCCATCTGACAAAACTATGATAAGGCACCAAATGGGTTTATCACAATAAGTTAGATGAACAAGGTAGGTAACCAGTAACAAGGCTCGCCTTGTTTCTCAGAGGTATAGACAAGAAGAAGGAATCGATTATGACAAAACCTTCGCACCAGTGACTAGACTCGAAGCTATTCGTATCTTTCTAGTCTTTACTGCCCATAGAGACTTTATAGTGTTCAAATAGATGTAAAGAGTGCTTTCCTTAATGGAAAACTCTAAGAGGAAGTTTACATTGAACAACCTCCAGGGTTTCTTGACCCTAAGTATCCAAATCATGTCTATCAATTGGATAAAGCTCTTTACGGGTTAAAATAGGTCCCTCTTGCTTGGTATGATACCCTCTCCTCATTTCTCATCTCTAAGAAAAATTTTCATGGAAAGATTGACCAGACCTTATTTTTTAGGAAAGTAAAGGTCAAATCATTCTAGACCAAATTTATGTCGATGATATTATACTTGGTTCCACTAATCCCTTTTTGTGTTTTCGGTTCGTTGATCGCATGAAGAAAGAATATCAAATAAGTATGATGGGAGAACTAACCTATTTTTTAGGTCTTCAGATCAAGCAATCAGATAAAGTATCTTTATCAGCCAAACTAAGTATGTCAGAGATATGCTGAAAAAGTTTGATCAATCCAACAGCTCATCTATGAAAACTCTGATGGCTTATCCTCTCTCACAAAACAAGGATCCAAACGAAAAGCCTATAAACGTTACCGTTTATAGAGGAATGATTGGCTCTCTGCTGTATCTCACAACAAGTCATCCAGATATCATGTACTCTACATGTCTATGTGCACGATATCAATATGAACCTAAGAAATCTCATCTGATTGTTGTAAAACGCATATTTAGATACCTCAAGCGAACTCCTAACTTGGGTCTCTGGTATCCCAAGGGTTCAAGTTTTGACCTAATAGGTTACTTGGATAGTGATTTTGCAGAATGCAAAATTGATAGGAAATGCACCATTGGAAGCTGTCAGCTTCTAGGTGGAAAGTTAGTAAGCTGGACAAGTAAAAAGCAAAATTTTGTGTCCACATCAACTGCTGAAGCTAAATATGTTACCGCTAGAAGTTGTTGTGCCCAAATTCTTTGGATGAAAAACCAGCTCAACGACTATGATCTTCAGTTTTCCAAGATCCCTATCTATTGCGATAGCACCAGTGCTATTGCTATTGCAAACAATCTTGTTCTTCACTCCATGACCAAACATATTGACATCAGATATCATTTTATCAGAGATCATGTTATGAATGGTAATATTGAACTTTACTTTATTCCAACTGATTACCAACTCGCTGACCTTTTTACAAAGCCTCTTAATGAGACAAGATTTAACATCTTGATCAGCGAACTTGGAATGTTGAACACTGAGGATTAATTTCCTTCAACTATAAGCATTACTCAGTAAGTGAAATGATTCAATGTTCTTATTCTATCATTGAACTTCTGAGTAAATATAACTTCCTTCTCCAAGGTATGTACACTTACCTTTTTCAAAACTTAAAACAATCACTGAACCTTTTCGTATTCAGTGATAAAAATGTTTTAAAAGATTGTTTCAGTGTTTCTTCCATCACTGAACCATTTAAGCAACTATATCTCTCTGACATATACTTTTCTTTTCTTAAAACAAAAACCATCACTATACTTTTTCTTATTCAGTGATCGATGTTTTAAAAGATATACTTTTCTTCAGTGATTCTTCTTATCACTGAACCTTTTCAAAAACTTTTCTTTAAAAAGATATTCTCTCGAATTCATATTCTTCAGTATATGTTTTTGAATAACTTAAACTTTTTGTTTAAAAAAAATGGAAAATGAAACGTCTTATGACGTCATTTGTTTTAAACGATACGATTTTTCTTAGACGCACGTACCGATCTGACACACGCGACCCCTCAAAATTCCATCCAATCGTGAATGAGAACGTGCTAACTTTTTCATCATTGCAAAACTTTTAATTCGTATTTTTCTATCTCCTCTTTCCTTTTCTCTCTCCTTTTACCTATAAATATGAGACCTCTCCTCTCATTTTTGCCTTACGCTTACAAATACTTTTGTCAAACCTGTGCCTCAAAAACATTTGCAAGCAAGAACTCCAAGAAATCTCAAAAACCTTCAATCTTCTTCTAAAATCACATGTTGATAACCCTTTCTTTCTTGTTTTGATATGTTCTTCTTCTAAGAAACTTATGATATGTTACTTAAGAACTTGTTCTCTTAAACAACTAACATACAGATTATTAACACATTCTTATACTTGGTTACAATCTAAAATTTCTATACACTTGCTCTTCTTGAAAAACCCTAAATTTTCTTTGTGGATTTTTCAAAAGAAGTTTTATCATTTCAAAACTTAGCGTTTACATTTGTATCTTGGATTTCTAACAAATCTGTTATTCTTTATTTTCCTCTTATTTATAACAAAGATGTCTGCCAAAAACATGAACTTCTCCATTGACAAAGTGTCTTTCAAGCCCAACAATCATGTGGCGCTTCTAGACATTCCGACCAATAAATCATATTATGAGGATGCCGCTAGATTCCTCAAGAACTCTCCCATCTCCTTCGCTATATCCCATTAACCTGTTATGGTGAAAGAAACCCTTCAGCAGTTCTGGCTCACTGTTGAAGTGGTGCAAGAGACTGACAAGACTGGTAAACCGGTGAAGAAAATATCCTTCACCTTTAACAGGATGACCGTCAGTTTTGGTGTAGCTACACTGAGGACCGTTCTCCATCTACCAAAGTGTCCCTATACCAGTGAACCTTCCACTAAAGATATCATCTCCTACTTAGATGATATTGGCTATGCCTGGCCAACAAAGAAGGACTCCAGCGATCCCCTCAAGTCGCTCTCGAAGATTGAGAAGAACCACATGTCAGCGATATGGCAATATTTGTTTTCTCATTTCATTCAGTATATGGGAAGTAAAACTGGTGGACAAGATCAAGCGTCCAGAGTTGCATTGAATATTGGTGTTTCTATCATTTGCCAGAGGTCAATCAACTTTGTTGGAGTTATCTTTGAAGATATGGTGCTAAAGTTGAACAAGTGCCAAAAGGAAAAAGTGGTACCTTACACCAGATTTCTATCTATGGTGTTTGATAAGATCTTTAGCAATAAGTACTCCACGAAAGGCAACCTGGCTATCTGTAGGCCTGGATCCAGAATCTTGGATCATAAGCTTAAATCTGAAGATGTTGCTCTTTCCTCCCTCTACCCCACAGAACACATTGCAGAATTTATTCATCTTCTCCAACTGTGCCTGCATATCCTTCTTCTTCATCTTCTCCAACTGTGCTTGTATGTCCTTCTTCCCTTTCTCCGGTGGTCAAGAATACGGCAAACCCCCCAAAGTCTATCCTAACCACCACCACCCTCTCTTCTAAAAGAGCCTCCTCTCAAACCACTATTGGTTCTTCATCGAGAACCAAGAAAGCCAAAAAGGGGATAACCACATATCTGGTTGTTACCTCTCAAAAAGGTTCCAGCCATTGAAACAAGCCTTACCCCCAAGGCAACTTCAGTTATAACCCCTCCTAGCTCTTTAGTGATTTCTTTAGTCACTGTCGTACATGTGGCTTATCTCCCAACCACCTCAGTGACCCAAATCACTGAAGGTGTGAATATCAGCATAGTCACTGCTGAACACCAATTTCCACCTCTCTTAGCCATATTTTCTTCTCCTCCTTCTTTGGTCTCGACACATGCTAGTGATTCATAATAGATTATCCTCGTTGATGATGAAGCAATCACAACAGGACCTAAGGTTGCTCCTATCGAAACACCTCAATCAAAGGAAGCCTATCCTCTCGAATAAAACCTAGAGAGAACCAACATCAATCCTTCAAATGGTGCTGATGACCCATCAGGTATTCTACCAACCTACCCCTTTATTTCTTCTAACCTTGAGCTATCTTATGCTCAACCCTCTTCTTTTTCAGTTCCTTGCTATGAAGGAACGTTAGCCATGGAAGAAGGCTACAATATGGCTTATGATGTGAAGCTGCTTCCCCCAGCAGTAGAGACTGTCTTAATCAAAATGGACCAAGTCCATAAATACATGCCTCTTAGGGATGAACTTTCCTCTGACCTCTTAGCTGTGAAAGATGAAGTCATTGACGTGAAGGAACTACTATCTGTGTTGCAAGCCGATGTATGCACCAACGTTGAGGCTATCTTTGCTCTCAAGAACAAAGTCGATAAAGCGCAAGCTCAGCTTACCAAGCATAGTGAGATGTTGCAGCAGATATAAGATCTTCTCCAACATCCAATGCTAGTTCCTACACCCTCCTTCACAGCTATGAATTGCCTATCGCTGGATCAAGCTCTCGAAGTCGGTCTTCTTCAAGTTCGATCTCTGGTCGTGCTTGAACAACGAATGGACATTATAGCTTTAAGTCTTGATAATCTCTTCTCTCGTCATGTTGATGACAAAGAAGGGGAAAAAGACTTGGCTGCTGCTGTTGTTGTCCCTACATGAGCAAACATCCTTTCATGGAGTTGGTGGGCACTAGAGTCAACCAAAAGGCTCCATGCAGTACTATACTCTTGAGAGGGTATGGGTTTGTCCTTTGTGTGTGGAAGGACAAGACAAAAACAATCGTGCATGGAAAGCTTCACTTGATCACGGAATGTTGTAATAACGCTGGAGGTTTCTTCAGCGTTCACCGAGGCTTGTGTAGTCTTCACACGTATTGACCAAGTTGTAATCATTGAATACCGCTTCAGATCACGAATGCACTAGTCACTAATCTTTAGTTTCAGTCTTCGACAGTCACTGAAGGTTCTTGGGTGTGAGTTTTGTCTTCTTGAAGTATCGCTATCGCTGTAGGATTACAATACATGTTTCAGTGATCACTAAACAGACTCAGTGATGATCGTTGGAACTGAATAGACAGAAATATAATACTTCGATAGGTAAAAAGAGATTATCATCAAATCAATGAGAAAGAGGATCAACATAATACTTTTTTATAACTAGTATAAACCTTAAACATTTACTTTGTAAAAAGGATAAAATCCTAAATCTCCCAAAATATTCAAACTACGTCAAAATCCATAAATATGTATAATACATCAAAATGAATGTTCAGGAGACTAGAATATGTCATTTTGGCATGTATAAAGTTTAGTAAAGAGATATAATGAACTCACAATGCTTGGTTTTGGTAAAAAAAAACCTAGAAACCAAGAAAACTCTAGAAATGGTGGTGAGATCTTGGAGCTTTAAACTCCAACTTGGTTTTTCTAGCTTAGGAACTCTCAAATGCCTGAGAGAATGGGAAATGTGACCTTCAATGCTCACCAACCGGAGTAAATGAGGAGAGGTGAGTTAGGTTGAGAAATAAGTTCAATGAGCTAAAAATCGCATTTAAGGCGTCTAGGAGTTCCTGCGATCTTGGCTCCCTGCCCCGTACCCGTTATTTATATTAATTAATAAATTAAATATATATTATTTAGTTCAACTGAATCGGTAATTCATAACGTCTTATTTACTGACTAGGTTTAAAATCTAGAATTGTTATTTTTTTATGTTACTATGTAATATTTTGGATGTCAAGTCAAAGTACAATTACTCGATATGTTTTAGATATTACTTTATATGGTTTTGGATATTACTTGATATGTTTTAGTATGTGTGACATTAAGTTTTTCTTTAATTAAATTGAATTTCTCTTGGTTTTAGCTTATTAATTATCATATGATGTTGTGATTTTCTTTTTTGTATCAAATTAATTTTCTTTTGATTTCAGGTTTATTAGAAATTTATGAAATTTAAACATGTGTGGTATCTTACATATTCTATTTAAAATAGCTTATAAAACAAGGAAAAAAAATCCTTGTTTCCCCATTAGGGATCCCCGTTCCCTGTTTGGGATGAGGACGGGGATGTGATCATATTCCCGACGGGGATGGGGACGAGGACAAAAATGAGGGATGAGGATTGAGGTCCCTACTTCATTCCCATGCCTAACCCAAGGATCCTGGTGCAAGAGTCGCCCGCGTACAAAGTTCACAGCTATAGAGGTTTCTCACGACCATGGCTTGCTATACCAGGCTCGCTATTCAAGTGTAGCCCCAACTCTGAAAGGCATCCTACTCATGATACACCAAATATGACATTGGATCACAACCCAAGGGTCACCACACTTATCATAAGTGTCGAATGCTACAAGACCCTAAAAAAAGGCATTTTCTTAATTCAGTCGTGATTATATTCCGAAATATCCATATAGCAAAATCTTAGGTGTTTCAATAAACGAGGTAATTGACTTAGAGTTCGAGCCCATAAACGAACTTATAAGGTTGAATTTTATGTTATACACTAGTAACACCTAAAATTTTAAATAAGCATCGATCTCGAACATTGAAAATACTCGAGCTTGAACTGATCAAGCATTATTTTATTAAAAATATTTAAGCTCGAATATGATATTAATTTTTGGAGTCGAATCCCAACAACTTATTACTAAACACCTATATTATGTGAAAGTTAGTTTTGTTAGAATAAATTGCATATTTCTTCTAGCTCGTAGTTTTAGTTCACGATTATCATTCAAATCGAAATCCATAACTATAAGATCCAGATAAAATGTAGAATCAAATCTTAAATATCAAATCAAAATCTATATCAATACCGTTCAAATATTTTGTAATGAGGTGATTATAATTTTTAACTCTACGTATTTATAATTTCATAATTTTTAACTCTACGTAATAAATTGCATATTTCTAATGTTTTCACCTTTTAAATTCGTTTCTTGATTATTAAGAAAAATCAACACAAGAATTTACAGATTGTTGTGGAATAAGAACAAGGAAGATCCTAATCTAAACAATCCAAATCTTAATCTTAGAACACAAAGAGTTTCTAAAGATCAGGAGAGAAAGCTGGAAGGTGTTTGTTGCATAAAAGAAGTTTAGAGAGAAATGTAGAATAAGGCTTGCTAAGAAGAAGGATCCACATGTCAAGAAAGGGATGAAATTAATATCCTTGTTCATCAGGTAATGCAGTCTTTTGACCACATATGAACAGTTGCCTCAGAGAGTTGATGAACATGTTTAGAGACAAGAAAGTAAATCGTACTATACTATTGCCGGATTGAGGCATGGGGTATGTACTTTGTTCAAGAGGATAAAACAAGATAATCTTGATGAACAAGATATTGATCCATCTTTGAAGGAATCACTTAGGACTTCTTCAGGTAGTTGATAACTTGGTCAACATTCATATTTCTTTCAGATAGTCATAGTATCAATGAACACCACTTTCAGACCACGAGTAGATATATTTTTATTTTTCACTACTTCTTCGATATCGCTGAAGTTTCCTTGATATCGAAGGGTTCAAGGAACCCGTTGGTTACCTATTTAGTAAAAAAAAACGTATTTTAAAAATTAAATTTATTTATCATTTAATAATAAATATATACATATCTATACTATATTATAAAACATTTGATAAAAACTCTTAAAAACCATTCTTTATGTATAAAGTACTGTTTATTAATGCATATTACTTAAAATTTAAGATTACAAGTAAATTGTGCGTAAGTACAATTATTAAAACTCCATTTTTGAATTCGTATAACTAATTGCAGATAAACATAATCAAATTCCAGATAAATATCTTATTTTAAATATAATTTAAAAAAAATATAATTAAGATAATCATTGAATTCTAACAGAATTCTTATAAAAAAAATCATATTATTAAATAAATTACTTTGTTATTAAATCTAAATTAAATTATAAAAAAAATGAATTAAAGAAATTACACAAAATCAATAACTTTTACATAGTTAATTTGATATTAATATTGATATATTTATTTTCGAAATTTTATGATATTTTCAAATTTATATTTTATTCAAAAATAAAAACATTATTCCTTCTTAAAACCACATAAAAACCGTATTATAACATCTTTAGATAAAGAATAAAATGAAACATTAAAATCAGAATATATCTCGTTGCATTACGCGAGTACCCTTCTATAATATATGTACACTGTATATACATAGATTAAATAAAATAAAAAATTTGATCGAGATCAAACTAGGAACGAGTAATATCATCCCCAGGGCCGTTCCTGAGGTTTTTGATGCCCTGTGCGAAGATGCTAAAAATATGCCCCTATGCCTTTTTCTTAAGCAAATGAAACGACAAAACATACAATTTTACGACGAAAGATACGATTTCATTAAAATGAAAAATACAAAGGGGACATAAAACCAAAACCCCAAATATAAGTACATCATCTAAAACGATGTCTTCGTGCATTTCTTGAAACAAAAATATCAATTATTTTTTCATATTCAACATTCGTTAAAAATTTACTTTCAATACTCAAAATTGCTAACCCGTTTAGCCTTTCTTGACTCATGGTAGACCGCAAATATGACTTCAGTAACTTTAGCTTTGAAAAACTTCTTTCAGCAGATGCTACCATGACGGGTATAGTCAGCAAAATCCTATATGCAAGCAACACATATGGAAACATATCCATCTTCTTTGCAAACTCCAAAATCTCAATTGATGTCCATGGCTTTTCTCCTTTATATGCTTCCGACGGTAACATTTCTTGTAAAATTTGTAATTCCATAAACAAATATTTCCCATCAATATCACAATCATCACCATTTGTTAATGCAACTTCAAGATTCATACAAGAGTTTTTCAATTCTTCATCATTTAAATTAACCAACCTCGACCCATCAAACATAAAACCAAAAATCGATTCAAAAATTTTCATTTGCTCAAATCTAGTCTTCAATTGAGATAAAGCCATATCAACCAAAACAAGAAAATAATCAGTTCTAAATGTTTCTTGAGCAGATTGTTGTTCTCTTTCCGTATTTGGAATCTCATCAAACTGTTTTTTTTCTAAAATAAGAACGTTTTATCAGAAATTCAGGCTCAATTCCAATTTCATTTGCAATATGTTTAGCTTCAATAATGGCAGAAGTAAGTCCAGTCTCCCTATACTTCTTAAAATAACAAACCAATACCTCTAAATTTTTTACCGCAACATCAAGTAGCATATCTTTAGATTGTAACTTTTTGCTAACTAAATTGATTTTATACAAAATTTCATGCCAAATAACCAAACTGACAATAAATTCAAAACTTGAAAGTTCACCATTTACCAAAGATTCAGCATCTCTACATAATTTTCCATCATCGCTAACTTGAGATAATTTCAACAAAGCTTCCCTTATTTGAGCAAATTGACTTTTTATAGCTTTAACACTTTCTATATGACTTTCCCAACGTGTAGTAGACAAAGATTTCAAAGTCAAATCATCAATAAACTCAAGTAAAACATTCCATCGCTTGGTAGAATTAGCAAACACATTGTATATTGTTTGACATGTTCCAAAAAACGTTTTTGCTTTATAACAAGAATTTGCCATATCACACAAAACTAAGTTAAGACTATGGCAACCACATGGCATATAAAATGCTCTAGGATTTACATCAAACAATCTTTTTTGAACACCTTGGTGTTTTCCTTTCATATTAGATCCATTATCATAACCTTGTCCTCGCACACAATTAATGTCTAAATCTAGAGATTTTAAAACATCTTGTAACACAGTGAAGAGACCTAAACCAGATGTATCCTCTACAACCAAAAATTCTAAGAAGAACTCTTCTACACTTACGGGAGCACACGACATATCAACACATCTAATAATCAAAGTCATGTGTTCCTTGTGACTTGCATCAGGAGTGCAATCAAGAATTACGGAAAAATACTTTGCCTCTTTGATTTTTTTAATAATCACACTCTTAACTTCAGATGCCAACAACTGAATCAGTTCATTTTGAATTTTATGGCTAAAATAATGATAATGAGTTTCTTTGTCTTTAATTAGCCGAAAATGTTGTTTCATGACAGGATCAAACTCCGTAATCATTTGAAGTATACCCAAAAATTCCCATTAGAATTTTGATAAATTTTTTCATTTGATCCACGAAAAGCCAAATTATATTGTGCTAGACACTTCACAACAGCAATTATTCTAATCAAAACTTCTTTCCAATGATCTGTATCTTTCTTAATCAATTCTTGTAATTCTTTATCAATTGTTTGATTTTTATTCAATCTCACTCGCAACTCAGTCCAAGTTCTCAAGTTAATCATATGCTCAAAACTATTTTCATGCAAACTTAATGTTTCACCTAAATGCCTCCAATCATTTATCCCTTCGGTAGCTAATTGACTTCTAGACCAAGCAGTTTTGAATATCTTACAACAAAAACAAAAAAACTTTATCCAACTCTTTTGAATAAACCAACCATTTTCTATCATAAGAATCACCATTTCATAATTTGCGGACATAATGTTCACAAGAAAAATGTCAATCTATTTTATCATTTGGAAAGTTGATGTTGGTTTCTCTTATAGGCCCTTTTTCAACAAGTAAATCTTTCATTTTTGAATCTAAATCATCCTAAACCCTTGGATCAAAAATATTCAAAGGAACTTCATCATTACATGGATTTTCATCGTCCCCAACTTCATTAGTACACAGATTTTCAATATTTTCAACAAAATCATTGGGATTTTCAGAAACATTCTTAGTGGGATTTTCAAAAACATTTTCATTGGGATTTTCAGGCACATTTTCAATGGGATTTTCAGGCACATTTTCAATGGGATTTTCAGACACATTTTCAATGGGATTTTCAGACACATTTTCATGCCTAACAAAATATCGATTTAACGATCCCTGTAAAGATTGGGCAATTTCTTGTTGTCTTTTTTTTCTTTTTCTATTTTGTGCACCTGATGGTTGTGATCTCGGAAACATGTTTAATATCTTATGAAAATCAAGCAACAAATATCCAAGCAATAGTCAAGCAAGTAAGCAACAAGCATAGAATGATAGAACCTGGATTAAGCTCGTGCTTCCTTTCCAACTTGAAGACTCGTTCTTGAAGACTTGGCCCTGCTTCCAAATTCCAATCCAGACTTGTTTGACAGTTCTAACTTGGCAACTTCGGACATCCAATTTCCTAAATGGCAAAATCCAAGCTTCCAATTAACTGTATGATTGTATCTACTATTAATCTAGATTTCAAATTTGAAGAATGAATTGAAGGATAAAGATTTGATAAACAAATCATTAATCATTAAATCTAACAATCTGGTAATGTCACTACTGTGGTACATATGCTCAAACATCTAATAATATGTTTAGAACTTAGAATCATAGAATGTGGGAAAGTGAGACTTCGAGACTCTAGTATACCTGTATATATAGTGGAGAGTAGGAAGGGGACTTACCAGTTACTGAGTTACCACTCTCGAGCACGACAAGTAGATGGCAGTCGGCACTCGGCTCCTCGATTAGATGGCAGTCGGCACTCGGCAGTAGCCAATCATCGGTCGTGTCGACTCCTCGATTCAAGGCCATGGACATAGCGTCACAGCCGTTGTCCTTGCCTTGCGTCCTTGCCCGTTAGAGAATAGAGAAGTTACCGTTGCCTTGTCTTACCGTTGCCTAAGTAATCCCCTGCGGCTATGCGCCTATGCCTCTGGAATCGGAACGTCTCGCTCGTTCGGCAAACTCAAAAGAATCGATTAATCGAATGGGGATTGGGGAAGTGCGATTGACCGATTGTGCGAACAGCAACGCAACGGCGAGGGTGAACGTCAAAGGCGTCGACCGTGAAGGCGTGAAATGAGGGGTCCAGTAGTCCAATTCAATCTTGGTTTTGAGCTTGTTTAAGTTTTAAAGCCCAAGTCTGTAATTTTTAAATCCAAAGAGTTAAAAGGCCCAAAAATAAAAACTAATAATATAGTCTATATAAAAATTTTGATGCCCCTTTGGGTTTTGATGCCTTGTGCGGCCGCACGGACTGCACGTGCCCAAGGACGGGCCTGATCATCCCTAATCTCATTGCTATCCCGTTTCAATATAATAATAAATCTTTGTCCCTGAAAAGAAGGGAATCCCCATCTTTTTATGGATAATATTATTTCCTCTCTACAAAATATATAAACTTCAAAACTTTACATTTGAAGAAGTTTCCAAAAATCAACATTAAAAGGAAATAAATATTATTTTAACCATTTATATTAATAAAGTTGTATGTATTTTTATTGTAAATTTAAAGTTTATTGGATGATAAATATATAAAATAGTTATAATTAATGATAATTGCATGAAAAAGTAACGTATTTAACTTGATTTTTATTTTGGATAACGTATTTTAAAAACTTTTATTTTGATACTTAAGATGTAAAATTTTAAATATTTAAGGACATGGGTAATTGGTTGAAGCGTTAACCGGTTACCATGCTAATGTAGCGTATAATGTGGTATCCAACTCAGTATTATTTGTTATTCAACTAATTTTATCACATCACTCATCACATAAGCATGATAATCGATTATTGCTTCAACCCGTTATCCAAATACTTATATGTTTAAATATTAAAATGAAAGTTTTAAAAATATGTCATCTAAAATAAAAATTAAATTAAAATACGTTACTTTTTCATACAACTTACCAAAGTGTGGATTGAACTTTTTTTAATTTTCAAAATAGGTTGTGTGAAATTCAAAATCAAATTAGGGCTCCATTTGCAAAATCCCCCAATTTCACAGTTCACGACGCCCATCTCATAGGAGCACCATCGTCCGTCGTTTGGCCCATGCTGCTGCCATTTCGCTGCTCCGCCTCTGTCACCGTCGACCACCGCCTCCCGTCGATTGTCCTTGCCGTGCCACAATAAAGCACACTCACCAGATCAATTTCAGTGTTTCTGGCAAGTAAATTTTGCAGCATCTCTGAAAGTTTTTTCTTGCTCATTGTTTTTGTTCGTGTTATATTCATCACTTGTTTTCCACACTGGGGCGAAGCCAGGCTTAATGTTCTATTTTTTAACTGTTGTTGAATCCATTATTGAGTAGATTTCATTGTTGAATCCAGTATTCTTCCATTATTGAGTAGTCTTCAATTTTCTACTTTTCTGTTAAAACTTGAAAGGAATCCATCATCCATGAATATTGAAGCTTAAAAGGAATCCATCATCCATGAATATTGAAGCTTAAAAGGAATCCATGGCTATTTACTTTTCTTCGCGAGAGTTTGAAATGAGTTTTCTTCAAGCCTAAATGTTAATTGTCAACTGTTAAGTGATATCACTGAGTTTTCTTTCTAACAGCCTAAATGTTAATTGTTAAGTGACAGAGAAAAGAAGTAAATTGTTAGGATATTTGAAAATTGCCATTGTTTGCAAATTGTTTGAGGTATTTGACAACTATGGATAAACTTTTAACAATATATGAACAGCAACTTGGTTTCTTATATTGAAAAAGATGTGTAATGCCGACCACGATGAAGATATCATTGATATATTTCAGAAAATTAAAACTCGTTGAAGTCATTGTTGAATCAGTACAGGTTAGTGCTCCACCTTTGTAATGTAGTTATGTACATTTATTTTTTGATTGACGTTGCTATCAATATCATATCATTATATTTTTGTTTTGTTGTTTTATTAATGAGGACCACCATAGACAATATTCCAGGCTCCACCCTTTTTCCACACTTTCAGAACTGTACTATTCTTGTATCTGGTGGTGATTATCATTTGAAACTCTTGTCCAAGAATGGTCTTGATGCCAATTTAATTGATCTATTTGGAATATAGCTTATGAAGATGTGCAATAGGTGTTACAAGATCACTGGTCACTGTTTTATTTCATTGATTATTTTGTGTAGGACTGTAGGAGATGGACTGGTTCCTGATTTTTGTTTCAGTAGCTATCATATGGTTGGCTTCTATCTGCAAAATTCTTCATGCATCGTTCTATCCATACCAATCCTCCTTCGCAAATAATGCCGGTGGGTGATCTAGAAAATATTTGCTATCGCATTTAAATTTCATACTTATGTTGGTTAGTTTAATACTTATTTTCTGAACATATCAGCTGGATCTCTGCAAAAGAAAAATGTCCTGCTAGTCATAGCCCATCCTGACGATGAATCCATGTATGGTTAAACCCCCATTACCTTCTTCTGAATTGTTTTTTTTCTTTTTAACTTCCAGTGTACCATATAGACTACTAGCTACATTTCTAGTATTTTGACCATCCATTGATCCATAATAGTCTGTGGTTGGATGATCATTGGGTCCACTGTGGTTGAATTGCTACTGACCCGTGATGTAATGATTACAAAATAAAGATTTCATATAATAATAGTCACGAGAGTAATAATTTATTAAAGACTAATATTTAACAGTTGAGATTTTGTACAAAATGCCAGAATTTTTTTTAAACAGAAATTTAAACTTTTAACATAAGAAAATCATATAGATAGCAATTAAAGAACACAAGGAGTCAAAGAAAACAATCTCTTTACATATGGTAAGCTTTTAGTCAAACAACAAAGACAAACAAACAAAGAGTATATAGAAGATATTTTACTGGGTGTTAGGATACTAAAGCTAACTGATTCTCAAATACTTGTATTATGGAATATTATTTTATTGGACCTTGTAAACAGCATTTGATGGCTCTGACAAAATGCTAATTCTACGTTATACACTGATAGCACCTGGAAACCATAACCTGCTATTTACTTCAAGTGGTTTTGGTTTCCTATATTTGAAATACTTTTCCACTACCCCCAATTGGAAGAGGGTGTGGAACCATCAATATTATTCTTTTAAGGAATAGGTCTATTGATAAAGTTTGGTAACTCTTGGTTTTTAGTTAGGTTTGGGGTGCTTAACTGAAAATGCAATGATTTCTTTTTCAATTTCCATTTGCTTGTAGGGCAAAGCTTCGCTATGATACGTAGTCGTTTACTTTTTGACTATGCTACACGTAACAACTTTACTCATTCTGTTTAGCAGATATAAGCATCCATGTCATTTAGAAGTCAATCGTAATTTATAGTATTGATAACAAGTTAACAACTATGAGGTACTACTTGACAAATGTTACAATATTCTTTTTTCAATATACTCCATGTCTCATTTCTTGACTTACCTACATGCATGGGTGTGGAAAATGTAAAAATGTAAAAGATTATGTATTTAATGTAGGAGTAATGGGAGCCGATTATAATCTCATAATATTAGTGATTGTAGGCAATCCCATAAAATCAGGGAGTCATAGAATAGTTTCCTTTTCTTTCCCTTTGCCTTGTGTATTTATATTGTATGCTTCTCTGTCAAGAAGAATAAGAAACACAACAAAATTCCTAAATCTGTTATGGTAGTAGAGCTATCGAAGATTGGGAAGCCTTTCTAGCTTTCATAAACCTTCTTTGATAATTTTGCAGGCCTTCATTGCCTCCTTCCTTTGATTCCTTTTTTGTGGCCTTCATTGCCAACAATTCTTAACCCAACACAGAAAGAATGAACAGAACCCAAATTAGAATCTGCCATAATCCATGTTTCTCAACCAGGAGATTTACAACACATCCATGCATCATACTGATTGGATGGAAAGAACTATCTCAATGGTGGATACACATTCCCAGGTGCTTGTTTTTTAACCTATTCAGGTGAGCATCCTTTTCCATTTGGATTTAATGTCTCAGGCTCAACCCTAAAATACTCATGGATCATTGATTCGGGAGCAACTGACCATATGACTCACTCTTCCAAACCTATGCTGTTAAAATCGCGATATATATCGCCGATATATCGGATATCGGTCTCTGGAAAAATATCGGTGGTGAAATATCAGTCAAAATATCGGTTCCGATAATATTGCCGATATTTACCGATATTTCATCGATATTTTGATGGAAAAATCGGTCCGATATACCGATCTTTTGTAAGGCAAATGTTTGGGCTTTTTCTTATTACATGTTGGGCTTAGTTTTTTGGACCTCTTTATTTGGTCAACTAGTCAACACATATTAGGTCTCATGCTTCTTCTCTTCTCGGTTCTTCAAAGTTTACGCTTCTTTTCACGAAGAAGTGAATGTATTAGCTGATGTTGACTCGTATGCCAAACCTATTGCTTGCGATTAGCTTGTTTTTGAACACTTTTCCTATTTTGTTTTATGACACTTGTTTATGTGATGTTTTAATTTTGAAACTATGTTTCTAAACTCTAATTAATGCATATAATATGTTTATGGATGCATACGTATAATATATATATATATATATATATAATTCTAAGAAATATTATATTAAGCTCTATTTTGGACCGATATATCACCGATATAACCGAAATATCGAATATCGCTCCTAACCGATATTTTGTATTTTGATCGCAGTAACATCATAGTTCCAAACACTTCTCCACATGCTCACCTTGTCCAAGTAACAAGAAAATTGCCATTGCTGATGGAATTTAGATCACTGTAGCCGGTATAGGAGATATCCAACTCAGCTTATCCATTCTTTTAAAAAATGTTGTTCACGTCCCAAAATTGTCCACTAATCTGATTTCCGTAAAGAAACTCGCACAAGATTTACCTTGTCAAGTGGTATTTTGTGACGAATATTGTTTGCTTCAGGAAAAGGATTCGGGGAAGACGATTGGACTTGCTAAGGAAAAGGATGATCTATATTGTCTTGAGATGCCAAAAAGTACTAGATTATCTCACTCTCTTGTATCAGAATCTGTTCTTTCCAATAAAGAAAAAATCATACTTCATCATTGTCGTTTAGGTCATCCCTCATTTAGGATTATTAAAGTTATTTTTCCTTATTTGTTTAAAACAATCGATGTTGAAAGCCTTCATTGTGAGGTATGTAAGTTTGCTAAACACAAGCGTATCCCTTTTCCTATCAGTGATAAGAAGCAACTCTCCTTTTTATCTTAGACATAGCTTCATGTATATGTTCAATAGTACGCCTAGTTCACCGGGTTCTATCACACTGATATTTGGGGTCCATCTAATATTTCCAATGTGTCGGGTGCAAGATGGTTCGTGACCTTCATTGATGATTGTACACGGGTTACTTGGGTGTTCTTATTAAAACATAAGTCTGATGTTAGCACTATTCTTCCTAATTTCATTTCGATGGTAAAAAATCAATTTGGAGTAAAAGTTCAAAAATTGAGATCTGATAATGCTCGCGACTTTTCTAATCAAACTCTCACCTCCTATTTTAAAAAAGAGGGAATAATTCAAGAATATTCATGTGTTAAAACACCTCAAGAGAATGGAGTGGCAGAGAGGAAAAATGGGCATTTATTAGATCAAACCAGAGCATTATTATTTCAAAATAACGTTCCAAAGCATTTTTGGGGAGAAGCAGTGCTCACAACAACTTATCTTATAAATAGACTCCCTACCCGAGTTCTAGGATTCAAAAGTCTTATGGATGTACTTTCTTCCTTTTACCCAAATGTGTCCACTTCCTACAATCTTGTACCCCATATTTTTGGATGTATTTCATTTGTTCATGTCCATAGCCAAGACATAAACAAACTTGATCCTCGGGCTATGTTAACTTTGGGATATAAACAAAGTCAAGGGGATCACACTCTGTTCATCAAGCACTCAAAAACAAGAAAAATAACAGTGCTACTAGTTTATATGGATGATATCATTGTAACAAGAGATGATAAAGAAGAGCAACAAGCCCTGAGCCTATGTCTAGCCAAAGAATTTGAGATCAAGACATTAGGAAGATTGGAGTATTTCCTTGGAATTGAAGTTGCTCATTCAAGAAAGGGAATTTTTATATCCCAACAAAAGTATGTTATAGATTTGCTCATGGAAACTACAAGGTGCATGCAAACCTGCTAGTACTTCTATAGACCCGAATCATAGACTAGGAAATGCAGAAGAAGATGCAGTTGTGAACAAAGAAATGTATCAACGGCTTGTGGGGAAACTTATATATGTCTCATACTAGGCATGGCATAACTTATGCTGTAAGCATGGTCAGCCAATTCATGCATAACCCAAAGGAAACCCATTTACGAGCCGCACACCGGATTTTACAGTATCTCAAAGGAGCACCAGGGAAGGGAATCCTGTTTGAAAGAAATAACTGTGCAACTCTTGAAGCATACACAGATGCAAGCTATGCTACGTCATCAGTTGACAGAAGATCGATAACAGGGTATTGCACTTTTCTCGGAGGAAATCTTGTGACATGGAGAAGCAAGAAGCAAAGTGTGGTAGCACAATCTAGTGTTGAAGACGAATTTCAGGCGATGGCACATGGTATATGCGAACTATTGTGGCTAAAAATCATCCTAAAAGATCTAAGGATCAATTGGGAGGGACCAATGAAGCTCTATTGTGACAATAAGTCAACAATAAACATAGCTCACAATCCAGTTCAACATGATCGAACAAAGCATGTTGAAGTTGACACACATTTTGTTAAGGAGAAGCTAGATAGTGGCTTAATCTATACTCCATTCGTGCCTACTCATAAACAACTAGCAGACGTTGTCACCAAAGGACTAAGTAGACCAATGTTCGAGAGAATTTTATCCAAGCTTGGAATGGGAAAGTTCCACTCACCAGCTTGAGGGGGGAGTGTGGGAAAATGTAAAAATGTAAATGATTATGTATTTATTGTAGGAGCAATGGGAGTCGATTATAATCCGATAATATTAGTGATTGTAGGCAATCCCATAAAATCAGGGATTCATAGGATAGTTTCCTTTTCTTTCCCTTTGCCTTGTGTATTTATATTGTATGC
>NC_037541.1:7521464-7525635 GCF_001531365.2 Cynara cardunculus var. scolymus
TTTAATAACGAAATAATTTATTTTTGGTTTAATAATATAACATTTTATAAAGATAATAATTAAGTATTATGTTAGAACTCAATGAATATCCTAATTATATTTTATATTTAAAATGATATGTTTATCCTGTATTTGATTATGTTTATCTGCAGTTAGTTACACGAATTCAAATATGGAGCTTTAATAAGTTGTACTTACGCACAATCTACTTGTAATCTTGAGTTTTAAGTAATATGCATTAATAAACAGTATTTTACGCATAAAAAGTAGTTTTTAAGAGTTTTTATCAAATGCTTTATAATATAGTATAGATACTTAATGCTTTAATAGTTGTATCATTGAAAAACTAAGTGTTTTTAAGAACACAAACACTAATGCATTATAATATAGTATAGATATCTAGCAGTAGCACACTAACAGCCATATAATGAAGGAATAACCACATACAATTCTAACTATAGCACTGTCTATTATTGACTGCTACTTTCCAAAATCAGTTCACATTGTGCTGGGTAAGTTATTGACTGTATTGCATTGAAAAATTCTATTGGCAGGTTCTTTTCACCAACAATCAATCAGCTGACTTCGAGAGGCCATAACATGCACATATTGTGCATGTCAACTGGTAATATGTTGTAGAAATAGAAAATTTAGTTGTTGGTTTGTTGCATGCATGCTTGCTAACTTCTCAATTTTAGTTTTTTTTTCTTGACATTACATAGAGTGAGTTTTAGTTGCAAGTTAAACAACATCTATGCCCCAATTAATTTCTGAGTTGTCTATAAATGGAGCTTGCATTGCATGTTCTTTCTAAATAATAAGGCCGAGCATATTTTGTCAGTTCCTTGCAAGATTTATCTAACTTCTCTTTACAAATAGGAATAGATGCATTTAGATGTTTTTACATGGAATATAAGATAAGCAATTAAGTTGGGATATAAAAGTGATCTTAAGTAGTCATCAAGTATACAGGTAATCAGGATGCCATTTGACGGGGGACTAGCATACAACTCAACGAATGGACATCCGCCTAGGGGTGTCAATGTGTTGGGTTCGGGTTCGGGTTCAACCCATTTATTAAACAGGTTGAAAACTACAACCCAACCCAACCCATTTGATTAAATGGGTTGAGATTTTCAACCCAACCCAACCTGTTACCTAAATGGGTTGACAACGGGTTGACTTGTTTATGATTTTCTCAACCCAACTTGTTCAATAAATGGGTTGAACCAGGGTTGACCCATTTAATTTTAAAATTTAAAATAAACAAATAGGATTAGACTATTTAATTTTATGAATAAAATAAAACCACAAATACAAATAAATTGTTCAAAGTTTGAATAAAAGACAACCACAACAAATACATTGTTCAAAATAAATTGAAAACCTTTAATTTCTAAGTAACTCGACTTCCCCCTTCACCAACTCCAATTTCACTCTCGTTATTACTTTCCTCTTGATCCTTTATCTTCTCTGTCATGATTGCTCCACATAGTGCCTCAAGATGCGATTCTATTTGTGGTACAAAAATAAATAAATTAATTAACTTAGTTATAGCAAATACATGGTTTTTATATAATACGAAATATACAAATAAGAAGTTAGAACAAACCTTCTCCATATACCCAATCTCTTAGACAAAAAAGAGAATGAATAAAGAAAACAATCAAAATCTGTGTGTTGGACGAGAGACTGGAACAATGGGAAGACTGGAACAATGAGAAAACTTACCAGTTACTATTTGAGATTAAGACTGGAACAATGAGAAGAAATCAGTGAGTTCCACCGATTTCGTACAGCCGCACCAATCAAAATATGTGTGTTCGATGAGAGAGAGACGAGAGGCGGAGACTGGAGAGGGAGACTATTGACTGTTATGTTGGTCTGTTAGAGCCTTGGAGGCGGACGAGAGAGAGCCAAGAGGGAGAGTTGGAGGCGGACAAGTAGATTATTACTTTATTAGGGTTTCAATGTTTCATAGATATATTAGATATTGTAATAAAAATAAAATAAAATTATAGAATATTTTAAATGGGTTTTTTTTAATTAACCTGGATATCCAACCCGCTATGCGAGCCGACTAATCCCAGGGCGACCACCTGCTTTGCAGATAGCCTGGAGTCACCGCATTTGAACCTCCGTGGCCACAAGGGGATTTTTATTCCTCCTTGGATTTGAACCTGGGACCTCCTGATACTTTTGACATTTGGAGCCAAGCTCAAACCAATCAGGCGCCACCCTTGTGGTTAAAAAATTTCAACCCAACCCAAGGGTTTGGTGATCAAAGCCCACTAGAGTTGGGTATAGTTTTCATCCCATGTAAGGTCGTTGTTATATGGGTTGCCATGTACCATATATATGATGTCGTATGCTGTTAACTGGTTTGCAGGCAACGCAGATGGTATTGGAGATGTTAGAAAAGAAGAGCTTTATAGGGCCTCTGCAATTCTTAAGGTGATATATTATGTTACACAACATGGAGGTGCATAATCTGCTTGTATATTATCATTACCTAACAGTATGAACCTTCTTTTATTGTTTGAATTAGTGTTCTATGTTTTCTTCTGCGTAATTAACTTCTGTCCACGACAATAAGCAATAAGAGTAAAAATGAACTTCTTTCATTGTTTTTCACCACCCAAATAGGTAATTGGATACTCAGCAGAACACAAGGGAGAAATAGAATTAAGATTGCTCTAAATACACTCTCTTCAAATATAACCTCTGCTGCATGAAAAGAAAACAGACGACATGAGTGTTGAGGGATAATAATTGATGATGAAGAACTTGGTCTGTCGTTATCGTTAGGTTTTTTATCAAGCTTATTGGCCTCTCAGAGTAGTTTATTATGTTAAATTCATGTACTTGATAAGAATGCTATAGTACTGAACTGTTTATTCCCTCCTCTCTTGAAATATGTTTGTGCGGTGTAGTATACTTTTACATAGGAATTGGTTGTTCTATGTGAGTCAGTTACAGATGAAATAGCGAAAAAGACTGTTGTCTTTTTCTTTCCACTCTTTCTCTTGTGGTCTTTTCTTGGTTTTGTTGGGGTAGCCCGGTAGGTTAGGCAAGATACCTGTAGCATGAAGATGAAATGTTACCCATCCTTGAAGTTGCCAACATATTTTTGGGTAACCTATCCTTTCTAACACACACAAATTGCAAGTGAGTCAAGAAGTGAAGATGTGGGGCACAATAATATCCCTTTAAAGATTTTCTGATTTGATAATTTTGAGATGCTTACCAACAACTTACTATGCTATTTTGATGACTGAGAATCTTACCCAGTAATGTAAGTGAGGGTGGTGACGCTTACTCGGTTAGCATCGGTAAACGGCCCCTTAGTCAGATAATCTTCTATTAAAGGAATGGAATGTAGTCAATGATTTCCATTCTTAAGATGGTGTAAATTGTAAAGGAAGCCTTATAGATTAGATCATCCTATTTGTCTACCTTATCACCTCTCATGAGATACAAGTATACTCCATATCCAACTTGTTACTAACCATACATATCCATTTGCTTTCGTGAACTTTAGCAAAAACTTCATCTAAGTGCACTTGTTTGTCATCTATGACAATTACTTGATCATACAGGTTCCTCTTCAACAAGTAACAGTATTGGATCATCCAGACTTTCAGGTTTATTCCTTTGCCTCCAAAAAAAATCCTAATATGTTGTTTAGTCCATGTCTATGAACAATATCTATTTGTATGTTTTTCGCCAGGATGGTTTTGGAAAAGTATGGAATAGTACTGTACTATCAAATATTGTGGAAAAGAAAGTGCTTGATCATGCAATCGACTTGGTAAGTTCTGATCTCCCATATTGGGCATGCTTTGCATTTAAATAAATTAAACCACATAAAGTTTATAAACCCGTGAGACCCGGTTAAAAATTTATTCTTTTGCATGATTTTTTCCATCAAATGTTAGAATTTAAGATATTGTTTCATGTATTTCATATATATTTGTTTCATAATATGTAATTTTCACATGCATTTGTTTCACATTGTGAAACTTCATTTTCCTGTATTTTTCGTTTCACTAAGTAAACCAAAAAAAAGTTTCACTTGGATTTTTTTCACCATATGAACACAAACATATGTGAAACAATAGCTAAAATAATAGTCTTTGATGAAAAAAAATCATGTAAAAAATATTCTTAT
>NC_037541.1:7525770-7536967 GCF_001531365.2 Cynara cardunculus var. scolymus
TGTTTCACATGGATTTTTTTCACCATATGAACACAAACATATGTGAAACAATAGCTAAAATAATAGTCTTTGATGAAAAAAAATCATGTAAAAAAATATTCTTATGTCGGTTCTCACAGGTTCGTAACCTTTTTTAGTTCTCATTTGATTATCGTCCTATATATATATATATATCCTTGTCTTTGATACAAATATGTAGAATTTCATGTTATTGTTATAAGCCTATTAAGGTTCTCCATGCTTCTTGTATTTCATTTCTGTTGAAGTTGATAAATTCATTTTCTTGGTAACTTCTCTCAGATTATTACTTTCGACAACTATGGTGTATCAGGTCATTGTAATCACCGTGATGTACATCGAGGGGTGCAGTAAGTGCCATTGCTTTATGAAGCTTTTGTGGCAAACTTAATATTAGCAAGCATGTTTTCCTCAACTACTTCATTTTGGTCTTTCTCAATTTAGGGGATGTTTGGATGTGCGCTTTGAAAGTTATTAAATTTCACTTATCAATTTCTAGTATTTGGGTCACCTGCTTAAATAAGCAGTTTTTGAATGATACCAGCAGCAACAAAACCGGTTAAGGGTAGGGGTAAATTACTTAAATATCCTTGTGTTACTTTTTCTTTTATCTATTTATTAAATAATCAGAATTTGCCAAAAACACAACTCCATCAAAGGTGATGATTACAACTTCAACCACAACATAAGCACATCCAAAGTTTTACCTCCTGTATCATGTTCTGTTATATGTGATTATCTGATTGTGCTTTTTCAGTATCACATAATCACTTTCAAGACAGACTTTCAAACACACCTTAATTAGTAATATGGCTTGCCATTGGTGAAAATAGTACTATTTGGATTCATAAAGCTTCAAAAAAGAATATATGCAGCAAATATGCATTATAAATAATGATATTAAAACGTTGGAAGTGATTGTTCTCTTTCTCTTCTATCAGAAGGTTCATGCTTGATACTTCACATCGAGAAATTGAAGCCTGGGAGCTGGTAATTTTTCTTTCCCATGCATTTTCTTTACATTCAGCTTTTTAGTTTTATATGTACCGGATTCAATAGGAAAACAATGTGCGACAAACCCATTGTTTTCTCTATAATATGTTTCCTATCCCAAATTAGTTGGGACGGACGGGCTGACAATGAAACCAAAAGATATTAGAAAATGGTGCGATTCAAAAACAAACAGAAAGAGGTGAGTCCCTCTAGATTTCAGGGACATCAATGATGTCTTTCCACACATTGTTATATAAGATCAACTCCTTATGAATATGACACTCATGAAAGTCCCTTTACACTATCTTCTTCCTGCCCCCAAGTCCCCCTATTTTATATGCTATGTGAAATTGCATGCTGTTTTATGTATGGTTAATCTCACCAAATATGTTATGAAAATAACGTTTGTTCGATATGAATGTGTTCATTTAGAACATGACACTTTTAGAATTGAAGCATGATACTTGTAAGCTATGCTATATTATAAAGCATTTAGGTTTTTGTTCTTAAAAACTCTTAAATTTTTCAAGGGTACAACTTATAAAACATTTACAAAAATCTTTAAATGTCAAGAAGAGAGTTTTTCTAAGGTCAATCAACCAAAGAAACAACAGAATGGACTACAAAATAATCTCTTTTGTTTAACTTGTGATAATGCTTTTGTGTGTGCTTTATAGGTGAGTACTAACATAGTCCGCAAGTACAGCGGGCCAATTGATATCTGGTTGTCCTTCTGGACTGCCCATCGTTCTTTGAATGGACAAATGCATTGCTTGCTAAATGAACATCCTCTTAGAAGCTATGTTGCAATGTCACAGCACCTGACCCAATGGGTATGGTACGTATCTTTACACGCGCCTTAATCGTACCAACTTCTTGCATTTAAACAAGAATGACTCAACCTTTAAAAAGTTGGGAAGTTGATGATGGTTCTTTTATTAGATATAATCATCTCAAAAGTCAACCTGTGATAAGGTTCTATACAAAATACAACTAATTGCAAAAAGGAATTGCTTTTATTTTGAGCTACACATTTGGTTTATTGCAGCACCAAATGTTGACTACATCTTTCTTTAGGCTTACTTTTGATCATGGTTGAAAATTTTCAGGTTTCGGAAGCTTTTTGTTTCATTTTCTAGTTATACATATGTGAATACTTTGAGGAAGACCAACAAATAACCAGTGGTGCCATTTAATTCTGGGGCATAGGTTAAGTTTTATATTGTGTTTTTCAAATAACACATGCTTATATATATATACATACATATATGTATACATACATATATGTATACATATATGTATACATACATATATGTATACATACATATATGTATACATACATATATGTATACATATATATACATATATATATATATATATATATATATATGAGACCGTCCTGTTTTTGTGAGACCTTTTAGACTACTTTTTTACACTTAAAACTTCACAACAAAACACTGTGAAGGTAAAAAATGTCAAACATTCACAGTGTTTTACTGTGAATTTTCAAGTATATAAAAGTGGTCTCATGAAAACTGACTGGTCTCATGTGATCCCAATTTTATATATATATATATATATATTATATACACAAAAGATCCCCTGTATCTATAAAATTATTTAATTTTGAGTTCGTTCATGTTGGCCATTTGTAGTAATGCAACTGTTATCTGATATAATCATTCAAATTTGATGCTCTTTTTTTTTTGCAATGTTTTTATATCAATGCGTTTTGAAGATATACTTATTTGCTTTCAAAGTTGAAAAGTGAAATGTAATTTTATTTTTCAATCTTTGTGAAGATTCCAATTTGGTTTCTTTCGATAGGGTCGGAAGAAACAAGATTTGTGGGAGGGTGTAGCCATTAACGCCTTCGTGACTTTTCCATAGATAGCCATAAAAATGTCGTCATTTTAGACCTGTAATCATTATTTTTTTTAAGTATATAATTTTTACATATGGCATAACTCAATAATCTAGATGTAGATATGCCATTGACCCTTTGGCTCCTATTATCAATCTTCTAGCACTGTATACAGTGTTCTAAAAGGCTCATCACCTCTGTGTTGTCTCGTAGTTCAAGGCTCATGTTTGATACCCCACTTCAAGCATGTGGCATGCTATGATCTAATATGCAGTTTTTGTAATGCAATATTTGTTTTTTTTTCTTTATATTTTTAGTGTCTAATTTCAATTATTCGTATATAACCTAATTCTATAAATCATACTTTGAAACATGTCACTTTGACTGATGCATCTTGCTTTAGAGTTCAGATTGTTTGTTTCATCAAAATCATAATTTCTGCAGAAAGCCAAATGTTCGTTTTTATTCATTAGTCACGTTGAAATGAAACTCAAAATCAAAATCTATAATTGACAATAGCTAATACATGTGAATTACAAAGAAAAAGTATAAAAAAATAACCTAACATTTGAAAGTGTTCGGTCAAATAAATGTCATAATGAAAAAGGCAAGCAATTTTATGATGAGTAATCATTTTTAGTTAACAAAAAGGACAATTTTACTCTTAGCTTTTAATTGCTTCGTTGGTGTGATCTAGTCGAGAGGTTATCCAGTCATCTCAGTGAGGGATTTCTCTACGTGAATTGGTTAGATGTGTAGGGTAGAGGGGTTGTAGTACCCCCTTTTTCTTGATCCAAGCCTTTAGTGTACCACTTCATGGGTACAAGATCAAAAAGAATGCGTTGGACAAAAAAAAGTTTACTTTCTCATCATCAAGAGTAGAATTAGACATTTACTTTTGAAAGTGAACACTTATTTTGAAACAAATTAAAATAATAATATTGATACTTGTTTTGAGACAAAGAGAGTATATTTGTAAATAATTGCTTACTAATTTCTTTTCCTCTTTTGAAACTAGTAATAATAATGACTTTAGTATTAGTATTTGTATTTGAAGATTCTGATTTTTTGGATCATGTGTGATAATTTGACTAAGAAAACATGCATTCGACTTTGGAGTTAGTCCTAAAGTCTGGATTTGGTTCAAACAATTGTATCTAATCTTTTACTATATTATATATTGTTATAAACTCTTTTTAAATTCAAGTGTACAACTTAATATTATTTATGTATAACTTTTGAAGCATAAATCCAATTGATACCAATTTTCAAATACAACAAAATATGTTCACTCCTTGACCAATTCACAGTTTCAAATCTACACAAAACAAAACTATAAAAATATAATGGAGATGAAGAACAAAACAAGATTAAGGGTTCGGTTCTTGGCTTCAAAATTGAGATGCTTACGTTGGTACATAAGAATTAGGGGCCGTTTACCAAACACGGTAAAATTTTACACCATCATTTACTTACTGGGTTAGACTCTTGGTCCTTGTCTCATTCTTATCGGGTAATATTCTTGGTTCTTATCATATTCATCCGGTAAAGTAATGTGACTTGGTGTTCACTTACCCAAGTAAGCGTTTGGTAAATGGTCTCTAATTCACTCTTTATAAGTTCAGGGGACTAAAATGAAACACCAATAGAGTTGAGGGGCTGTTTTTGAACTTTTGAAAACGATTGATCATTGAAGGGTCATCTTACAAACTCTGAAGTGGCCGTACCTATTTACCTTCACTCCACCAAGCAAGTAGCTGAGCTGGGCTGGCCATGGCGAAGACAGCTTCAGCGTCTACGCCTGCTGAAACTCCTGCAAAAACTGCTCATGAGTATGCTACTAATTCTTTTCAAATCTATAATCCCTGCTACAATTGCAATTCACTTTTGCTTTCCGAAATCAGACCTAGTATTTTAGTTGCTTACAGTAGTATTTAGTTGTTTATTTTTCTTCCTAAAACGGTAGCAAGTTGTGTCGATTTTGAAATGAAGAGTGTAGTGGACTTTAATCACGTTTAGAGACGTAAATTGCACCCACCTTCGATTTTCCAGGAAAATGGCGTTGAGGCCAAGATCAAAGTTGACGATGAAGCAAAGCAGTACAGCAAAGAGGCCTAAGATGGCAGCGGCTAAGAAGAAGGCATCCAAATTAGATGCTAATAAACCCAAAAAACCGCCCACCGCTTTCTTTTATTTCTTGTATGTCTTCTCTTAACTTCATGATTTTATCCCTAATTATGTGTTTGTGTGTGTGTGTTACTTTAGAATCAAATAGAATTTGATATAGAGGTTCAGAAAGCAACTCAAGTAAATTGGATACAAAAAATGATTTTTTTTTTCACTTTTTCTATACTTTTTCTATAAAAAAGTAAATGTCCTAAGAAGACATGGTCCCAAGCCGATACTTGGCATGTCCCCCCCCTTCCAGGCCCATCACAAGGAAAACGGTCACTGCGACCCCAAATAACGAGAGATATGTAAAAAGCAGGTCCGATTACGCCTATTCCTAATCCTAAATGGAATGTAACGACGTTACATAAAAGATTGTGGAAAGGGTATATGAGCACCTATATTGTCAGAAATAGACATGCCAAAAGTGTAACCCTTATTTGTTTGACCTTGGATTAAAGAAAGAGCTTAGTTGAATATATAATTTTGGTTTTCATTCCTGATATGTGCAGAAAACTATATTTAGAAATTTGATTTTTATTTGCTTATGTTGTAAATTCTATGCAATGTCTACAAGTTGTTTATCTTAAACTAGTTTGGGTTAACTGAAAACAAACGAGAAGAAATTTATTAAATGGTGCAAACAAAAAGCAAACACAAATAGATCAACTCCTATGGTTATGGGACAATAATGGCTCCTATATAAGATCCAACCTTTTTAATAAATCTACCAAACTTCTTTGCTTACTCCCCCATGTCAACATGGTTGACCTCTGTTCTCTGAATGACCTCTTCTTCATGCAAGTCTCTTCTTGCAATTGGTACACTCGAAAGAAAGTAATTTATGGGGTAGGTCTTGATGGAATTTGTAATTTGCATTCATGGCCTGGTAAATTGCCTCACTGATAACTGCTGTATGTTATTATGCTGTTTTAATTGTAAAGTTGAATTAAGGTAAAACAAAATTGGGCATCTTGGATGCTTTTCCAGTATGACAAAGTTTTGAAATGGTGGTTGGTGAATGAAATTCTGGTTATAACCATTTCGCAACAGTCCCGAAAGGTCAAATTGTCCAAGCAGTAGATCATGTTTATATAAATTTTGGGATTGTGTTCACATACTTCACTGCAGCTACCATGATCATAGCTGTCCCCACTGGAATAATAAATCCTAGCTAACAGCTGTTGCAGCTAGAACAACCCTACATCTATGCCCAGTTAACAAAGATAATTGGGAAGCACGGGGTTAACATGAAGAATAATCATACGGCTTGCTTTTATTTGGATTGCGAGTCACATCCCTTAGTAACTATGTGCTCATGGGATATGTTGAAAATAGTAAGGCTATATATATATTACATAGGGGAGGGAGCTTTGCGAGATGAACCTGTATACTTGTACAGTTAAGTGAGTGATCTTGTTGGTAAGCTTTTACCTTCTTGTAACGTTGTAGTTTCGTTCAAGTAAGGCATTCTAGCCAATTGAAAAGATCTGCTGATCAGTCCAGAGATCATTTTGATTCCTTCTGACTTCTTTTATAAGTTTCTCTAATTTATAAATAAAATATGATTTGGATAATTGTTTAGGTAGCACACATGAAGTACAATTTTCTTTCACTGTGGGGATTGGAACCCTCTTTATATCTTAGAACTAGTTGTTTAATGATCTGAGACACCATGGATAACTCTAACAACTTGCAACATTGCACTTGCAAAGTTCAATAATCTCTATTCGTCTTGGCTTAGTCGGCCGTTGATTACTGTTAACAAGAACATGAACTTTGTTTCAGGGCTGTATCATCATGTGGCTAAAACTTTGGTACACTTGGGATGGATTATCTTAGGTGCTAGAATTGGGATTTTTCTTATAATTTTGACAAGGATTCCTTATAATCGTGTGTGTTTTCAGAATATGCATGTAAAGATATCCTTCGTGGAGCATCCGGTTTAAAAGGTTGTGGTGAAAGATGATTGATCCCAGTTTGTGTCTTGTTGGTTCTCGGAAAATGGTTATGTAGAGGAGATACTTAAACACACAATATAATTTCAGAAACCTTTTTTATGATATGAAAATTTTGCTAGATGATAGCCTGTTACAGGGTTAAATGCTCTCATATTTGGGTTTCATGGTGAATGAAATGCGTCTTGTGGGCTTACTCCTGTATCAGATGAGAAAACCTGGAGTCCGTAGCTTAGCTATTCATCTGTTCTCTTTTGTTCGAGAGAAACCTGATTTTTTCCTTCTGATGTCAACCCTTCTATAGAGAACCCAAAGGCTGAAACTCTTTCAGGTCACCACTTGAATCCAAGACCTCTAGGTTATCATTAGGAAGTCTCCACCACTTAAGAAAGCAAAGTTGGGGATCCTAATGCAAATATAATGGCAGAATATTATCTACTTGTAGCATAAACCAAACCAAACCAACCCGGTAAATCCCATGCAAAGTAGGGCCTTTGGCTGCCCACCCCCGTTTTTGGGGGGGGGGGGGGGGGAATGTATGCAGGTCTTACCTCCACTCCAAAGAGTAGAGAGACTGTTTCAATGAAGACCCCTGCCTATCTACTTGTAGTATCTGCTATAAATTTTAGCTTATCAATTTTTCTCCCAAACTAAAGGAATTCACATGTATTTCGTAGTTTCACTAAGTCCTAAGACTTTCCAACCTCGTTGTATTCTTAGTTGAGAAAGTACTTGGTTGCTAGTCCCAGTCGTAAATTTATGTTAACTCTTGGTCATTGTAAACGGCTGCATCTGTTCCACTCTCTCTTTGTGTATGTAGTCTTCAAGTGTTACTTAGTTAGTCGAAGCTTTTATGCCCGGATAATTATTTTTCGTTCTTGAATTATACAGTTAACTTATAATTTAAGTGGACTTTTAAACTCGATGGTGAAGCTCATAATTGGTGCGTAGCAAAAGCACGATATAGTTTAACCTTCATTCTTTGCCAACTTAAGTAGCTATAATAAACTCTTTAAATGAAGTAACAACACTCTTTTCTCTTTGTTTGGTCTGGTTATATAGCATAATAGTTGAACTAGGATGAGGTACCTGGTAGCTATGTTCCTTCTGATATTCGTTGAGAAGACAATGATACCCTTCTTAATAATCAAAACTAAGTTTTGTTTGTTTGAAACAAAAAGGGTTTAAACTGATTCGCTTGGTTCACTTCCCAACAACTAAATATACATAAGCGATGCATGATATACGTACAGAAGGATGTAAATAGATATAAGACCATTATGGCATACCCTTATATCTGAACTGATTTCGAATTTGGAATGAGGTACCATTTGTTCATAATTTGATAAGTTGAAATAGTTTCTTCCTAAAGTGTTTGTAATGACCATTTGGCACTCAGCAGGGCTAATTTCCATGCAGCAGTGGTTAAGGGAACAAATAGTAAAACATCTGTTTGAATAATCATAAGAATCGAGCGTTGGCTCTTGCTTCTAGAATAGGATACTACATTGAACCAATTAGGATCATGTAACCAATTGATGTTTTCCAAAATGCTCTCCATCAATGCATCATTGTCTCCTCTTTGTGTAATCAATTATAATTTCAATTATTTAAGGGAGGATTTTCGTAAGGAATTCCAAGAGCAGAATCCAGATGTCAAGTCAATGCGTGAGGTGTGCACTGTAACTCATCCTTCATCGTACAACTTCTCCCTTTTCGAGACAAAATAATACTCTTTCCTCTGCTATCTGACTGAGATGCGTCTATGCTTTCATCTTTCAGATTGGCAAGGCTTGCGGAGAGAAGTGGAAGATCATGACTTATGAGGTTTGTACCATCTCAAAGTTATGCCTCGATATCTCCAATGCCAATTATTGATTATCTTGTCTTTAGATTTTGATTTGAAACTCTCTCAAGATTGATCAATACCTTTGGTGGCACATTATGATGTTATACAATCATCTTCTTCATAAATGTTATCTGAATGCTTGGATTGTGATCAAAGTATGTGTTTTACATACATGCATATATATAGAGAGAGAGGGGGGGAGAGAGAATATATGGATGTTCGAGCTGACTTGGAGAACAAGATAATCGAATCACTTACTAAAATTATGCAATATATACATAAAAAGAACCTGACTAGCCATATATGTAGCGTGTTGGGGATGGTCAATATTTACGTCCCAGATCAAGGAGTATTAGTCGTGCCAACCACCTTTAGGGTGCTATTATATGTGTTACCGTCTAGTGATCATAGGGTTTAAAGTACGTCTCTTTGATTGATAACTAGGTGAATAATTTAGAAACAAGTCAAATCTTTCTGAAACTCTCATGTTAAAGATTGTCCTCTTAACGTTTTTTCAGAAGTTAGGGATTTTCATGGAAACAGCCGATCTACTCTTTAGAGTGGGTGCTATTATGTGTTACGATCTAGTGATCATGGGTTATAAAGTATGTCTCTTTGATTGATAACTAGGTGAATAATATAGAAACAAGTCAATCTTTCTGAAACTCTCATGTCAAAAAAATTTCTCACACGTTTTTTCAGAAGTTAGGGATCTTCATGGAAACGGTTGATCTACTCTTTAAAGTGGAGGTCACGTTTGCGTAGATCCCAGCCCCAGACCCCATTGAGTGGGATATACTTCATTGGATTGGTTTGGTTTGGTTTGGTTTGGTTTGGTTTATGGCGTCCAAGACTCTAAGCCGAAATGGAGAACAAGAAAACCAAACCCTAGTACCTACTCTAAACATTGTGTACATAAGAAAACCCCAAGAAGTCAAATTTACTATAATTGTAGCCAGTTGGGCATGATCAATATGTCAAGTTTGAGTTGTGTTAGTTATGCTAGCCTCCGTTAGAGTTTTCTTCTTACATTTATAGTATAGAGTTGGTATTATTAGGGTTTATTGATCACACCCTTTAGGGTTCCCTATGCATGGAGTTATTATTTAGGTTTGGTGATCACAATCTTAATAGCGGCTCTAATACCATGTAAAATATTATATTTGTACTTCAACATTTGAGGTTAAATGCATCAATCCTAAATATATACATGGATTCTTTGAAATTTCAGAAATTATGTTAAATCCGAATATGAATTATGCTAGATGATTAAGAAGCAACAAGTCGTTTCATAACTTAGCACTTTGATTTGGCTTCTCGTGACAAACCAAAAACACTATTATTTGTGTAAGTATGGGTAGTTTGAACAAGTTGTGTAGATCATGCATTAGATATTTTTTTTGTCGATTGTTGAGTTGAAGAGAAATATGTTGTTGTGATAGGAGAAGGTCGAGTACTATGATGTAGCAACTGTGAAACGAGCGGAGTTTGAGAAAGCTATGGCCGACTATATCAACAAAAAGGTAACCCTCTCTTTTCCCTACAACCGTCGATCAATTGATTTATGGGAAAATCACCAAAAATTTGGAGATTTTGCAGCATCTGTTTCTATACTAACTAGGAAGCACTAATTGCAGGAAAGTGGGGAATACGATGAGTTTGATGAGGACTCGGATTTTGATGAATGAATATGTTGTGTTTAACGTAGAACGATTCAGACATAGGATGGATTCGATACTTTGTACAGTTAATATTGAAGCATGTCTTTTGAAACTAAACTACATGTAAATCATTCTCTTTGTACATTCTTGATTGAAGAAGAAAATAGAAAGGGAACACAAATGTGGTTTTTAGGTTTTGGTTAGTTTTCTCCTATGAATTTCAAATCATTTTTTAGATTGAATTCGGTTCCGAAACTGTTGCTTACTACCAGAATTCGAACAAAGTTGGGAGCTCTTGGAGGTCGTTGGCTCAATGGTATTTGGGTTATTGGTACAGCATTGAGGTCAAGGATTCAAGCCTCATCAAAAAGGTCATGAGAGTGTGCAAGGTTCTTTTTTCCCTTCTTTTGAAGTATATTATAAGCATTTGATAAAACAATTTTTTATGTATGATATATTGTTTATTGATGCACATTATCATTACTTAAAATTCAAGATTACAAGTAAATTTTATGTAAGTACAACTTATTAAAGCTTCACGTTTGAATTTATGTAACTAAACATAATCAAATATAGGTTAAATATTTCATTTTAGATATAAAAATTCTAAAATATAATTAAGATAAATCATTGAGTTCTAATAAAATATTTAATTATATCTTTATAAAAAATTTTGTTATTAAAC
>NC_037541.1:7538348-7540058 GCF_001531365.2 Cynara cardunculus var. scolymus
TATATTTTAATTAAAATATTTAATTTATTTGTATTTTTTTTTAAATTATTAATTGACTAAAATATGTAAGGTTGATCAATCTTGTTTTTGTTAACATTATATGTAATGGTTACTTGAAATCAGCAATGTATGTAATAAATAATAAAAATTTGTATTTGGTTATACAAACCCAAAACAAATAAAATTATATGTATAATAATAATAAATCAAATTGAAATCCATTAATTAACCCATGTTCTATTATTAATTTTTTTTAACATCTGGGTTGTATAAATTAACATAGTATATTATTAGTGAATTGTTTTAAATACATTACGAGATGTTAAATTTTATTAACTTTTAAACATGTCATTTTTTTTATTATTATACATTTTTCAACTAACTTATTACCTAGTTTTTGTCAAACTTATTTAGTTCATCAACTACCTTATCGACCACCAGCTAACTTATCAAACATTAGTTAGTTTATTAGTTATCAGTTAGTTTACCAAACATAATTCAAGCATAAATTAGTAATGCATACATAAAATTTCAATTTTATAATATTCCTATTTTTTTCTTTGTAAACAATAAGAATGGGAACTTGGAAGGTTTTTGGAAGCAAATATTCCTCTTTATTTAATTATATTCTAATTCTATTATATTTTCCATCTTTCACCTAAATATTTTAAATATAAGAATTGATATAAACTTGGTATTTATCGATATTACGAGCTCGTAACCAATTTTAAGCGGTTCGGATACTTTCATATCGTCAATGTTATATGTCCTTTGGGATTTGTAATGACTTTTTTTACTGTGCCTTCTTCAATAACACATCGGTCGTGTGGGCCCGGTCCTAAAGCCCTACTTTTTTAATTTTTAATTATTTAGTTTTATGAGAATACGTAGTGAATGGCTTATATTATAAATTATTTGCTTTTTGTTCTTACAAACTCTTAACTTTCAAGGATACAATTATTACAGCATTAAGTATATATTAAAACTAGTGTTTGATATCGCGCGTTGCGCGATGACGATAATTTTTTTTAAAATTGTTGAAGTTAGCTAAATGAGTCGTTGATCACATTTATATATTAAATTAATAAGAATCAATATTACCTTTGATATATGAATCCACCCACATCATTTTGATTATCCATATATTTTATACGAATTTTACAAAACAACATATTAATCCTGAATAGGGTGGAAACAGCCCCGGAACACACATTGTTTCGAACCACTTAGAGTCATAACTGGCTTTTCGACCTTTCATGAAAGTTGTAGTATATAGTAAGGGTTTCTAACTGCAAAATACGAGTTTATTCTGACTTACAGTTTGTGAGTTATACACTGTCAAAGTACAGAAGTTGCACTATCGGTAAAATCCAAATTCACAATTTCCCAACTAACTTTTATGATCCCAACTTCGCGTATTCAATCAAACGGGCAATTTTCTCCCCGACTATGGGTCCCATACTACTCCCCATTAACTGAAAATCCATAATCCTAATTGCTATGGTAATGCCTTTTAGTTACCTTATGTCTGTTTGAACAACCTCGGTTAATCTTGTCTTTCTTATTATGATGTACTAAAAAATTGATTGAAACTCGTGTGTTTGGTCATTTAGTAAATATACTATTTTTTAAATAATATATAAGAATGTTATGTAAATAATATAATCGACAATGATCATAAGGTATTAGAAGCATTATCTTCATTTTATT
>NC_037541.1:7541913-7547090 GCF_001531365.2 Cynara cardunculus var. scolymus
TAAAATATGTCAAATAATTTTAGTAAAATATTTAACTTAATTATTAATTATATTTTTCGAAAAACTATTGATTAGTTATGATATGTGAGATTGACCAATTTATTGTTATTCATATTATATGTAATGGTTGTTTAAAATCATCGATCAATGTAGATTTTAAAAAAAATATGTTTTAACAAATTCAAAATTTATAGTATACATATATAATAATCAATTTTAAATTATTTCGGTTAACATATTGTATTATTTATTTTTGTTTACTATCTTGTTTGTATTAATTTAACATATTATTTTATTAGAAATTTGTTCTCATTATACTATTAAAAATTTCTTTGAATTTTATATTACAAAATTTTTGTAATTGATTTTTTTTTCAAGATGCTGTTTTTGTCATCTTACATGCTTATAAACTAGTTTTTGTCAAACATAATTTGTTTATCAGCTATCAACTAACTTATCAGTTAACAACTATTTTATCAGTCATCAGCTAGTTTATCAACTACTTTACCAAATATAGTCTAATAATACATACAAAAAATTTCAATTCTAAAATATTCCTATTTTATTTCTTTTTGTAAACAATGAGAATAAACTTGAAAGGTTTTTGAAAACTCAAGTCACTTTTTCCATATGAACATTTCTGTTGATAGAATTAATTTTTTCTATTGAGTAAATTATATTTTTGCTACTTGTGATTATCATTCACTATCAAGTTTGATCATTTTCTTAAACTAATTACAATTTTGGTCACTATGAGTGCCGTTTTGTTTCACTTTTGATCCCTCCGACAAAATCTAGTTAAAAAGGTTAGTTAACGTTTTTTGTTTTTTTTTTTTTGTTTATTAGATCACAAAGTAAATTAAGAATTTCGTCGTTGTGATTTGTCTTTGGCCGAAGACAAAAAGTTGACCCACTTCATTCGTTGGTCGTCAGTCTTCTTCATAAGTTCCCTCCCCGTTAGAATAGGGAGTGGTTGGACTTGGATAGCTAGAGCTAGGAGAAAGGGCGTCAGCTCCCTTCACACTTCTGTTTTCTGGAATGAAGAGAATGGATACGATTTCTAGTCACTGACTTGGATTGGTAGTGAGAACCTGATCTCCACTTATGAGTTGTTTATAAAAATTTCAATCTCTCGAAAGTGAAAATTCATAAACAGTCCCCACAAAGTTCCCACTCTCACCATTTCGAAACTTGTCGATTTAGCTAAACAGAAGAAAAAATAAAATTCATACTCAAATCTCTTTGTAATATGAATAGCCATTGCTTAATCCTTAGCTAAATACATACAAAATTCGCATATCTACGTAATTATCAAAGACTCTTTCAAGTTCTTTGTGCATCACTTAAGCCGTATTTCAAATCCGCCTATCTCTAGGTCTAAGATTTAATATTAACACCTCAAAGTGTTCGGCTTATCTGCGTCGAGTTTAAGTCCCGTCTTAAGTGACCAAGTTTATGAAGTGGTAAAGAGTAAAGACACCCAAATATTGTATAAAAATTCTAAGTTAAACTCATACCCACACCCTACAAGTAAATTAGCTCATAGTAGACATAAGAAACATAATACAAGGCAATAAATAAGACTGAAATGTAACTTTCATTAAAATAAAACTAAAGTCCGTTACCACAGTGGTGACACTGTGGGCAGCAGATTACAACTTCAATACAAGAAAATGAAATGCTAAGCTAAAACTAAGAGAATAAGAGAAGAACTTCAGCTGGTAATACTTCTAATGGATGTCTTCCAAAGTGAACCCCAATGCCTCTTTATATAGGAGAGGAATAAATAAGGATGAAGCCTTTTACCCGAAAGAAATTAAGCACGCACAAACCTTGGAGCAAAGACCATCTAACAACTACTAACAAAAAATTCAAAATACAACTTCAAGCAACTCCAGCTGGAGGAGATCCTTGGACAAGATCTTCAAGAAAAACATCCTCCACAAAGTAGAAGACTAACAAAATTCGTGAACTTCCCACAGTGGTGACGCTGTGGGCAGTTGCCAGATAGTGCAGCTTTTTGGAATAAAGTTTCTTACTTCGTGTTTCATCATCCTTTATAGAACTTTTAGATAATCGGGGAAAAACAAGGAAATTGGGTATTTAATAGATGCAAAAATGGAGAAATAACTCCAAAAAATTAGAGTTATCACATCCCAAACTTGAGATATTACTTGCCCTCAAGTAAAGAAAATGAAAGGGATGAGAACAAAAAGGAACGAGAAAGCACAAAACTTACAAAGGGGTGTTGAAATCTCGTCAAGCTTAGATGATGTACGACTTCCTTTCTTTGATCTTTAAGGTGCAAAAATTAATCGGTAGAGCTTTATCGGGTTAGTGTATTTAGCTAAAAAAAATTCCCCCAAACTTGTCTAAAATAACAACATGGTTTGAGTGATTTCAATTTATCGCATCTTTTTGTTGTATTTTTGACATTTCCAAAAACCCAATTTTTGATATTTCACAATTGATCTTTGGGTTAAAGCATTTTTTTTTGTGTCTTTCAATTTTTCGAAGACAACTTATCCATCTATATTTTGTCTTTTAAAGCAACACCTTGGAGCACATACTCCCTCAAACTTAAACCGAACAATGTCCGTATTGGAGAACTGGGTTAAAGTGTTTGACTTGGTAACAAGGGAAAGTGTTTCGGCCAATAATGAAAGATGACCTACGTCTTTTTAATTTTTGCAAACCCAAAAAATTATCAAAGAAATCGTACCTGTAAAATCATGAACATGCTAACGAGAACACAAAAGTATCAACGCCCAAATTTGCAAACGAAAGATCAAAGTATCGAGCAACAAAAATATAGAGCAAAGTATCAACAACCGCGCTATATCAACACAAAAGACGTGGTTGTAAAATGTAGCAAATACCCAAAAGATCAATATTAAAGTTTAAAAAACAATGACGAAACACCTAGGATGAAATTAACCCGATTTACCCGCATCACCTTGATTGGCCGAAGGCTGCCTCATAGCATTAGAAGTGGAATTCCGACGAATTTTTGGAAGCCGAACTTGTGGAGGATAAAGACCTCCGGGGAAACGTGGTAAATCGGCAACCATCCTCACATTTTTGGCAAACAAAAACTTGTTCACCACTCAGTTCTGATCACGCGTATACGTCCAGAATTTTTCCAAACAAGTGGTCAAGCCAGCAACTCTATCTTCAACTTTGGTGATCCGCTTGGTGATTTGATTCAAAGCTTCAACAATAGCCCCAATTTTTTTATTGCATTATTCCCATTGGCCATCCATCAGAGAAAGCCAAACTTCGGAACCGTAACCGATAGCTGAAGGTGGTATTGGAGGAATCTCATAAGTAACCGGAGGGACAACCGTAGATGGTTTGTAGGTAGGAACTATAGTGTCATCGAGAAGCCAGGGGCTGTTTTTAGCAGGTCCAAAAGTGGTCTGTGGGCTAGTAGCACCATCCACCAAATCATCGTTCTTGTTCATTGGTTTATGCATTTTGTTGATAGTTCCTTGGTCAAGTAACGAATGACTGAAATAAATCACGTCATGCTCAGAGGCTGGTACTTTGGCAGCCGTTAGTAACCTCGTGATCAATCCTGGAAAAACCAGACAAGAACTAGCATGTATCGTTGCAGTTAGTATTGTGGAATAGGCTGTGATATGTTGAACATGACGAAATCCTCTCCTCTGGGGAGTGACAACCTGAAAGGTAAAGCAACGGCATTCTTCTTCACTAACTTCCCGGAGTTAATCTCGGAGCAAAGCTTATGGAGAGAATTCAAGACTCATGGGGACATTGTAGATCTGTACGTAGCAAAGAAGAGAAATGGACAGGGTAAGCGATTCGGGTTTGTGCGCTTCATCAAGGTCAAAGATTGGAGGCTGATTGAAGAGAATCTCAACAAGATGTGGATAGGCTCTTTCAAGATAAGGGCTAACCTGGCTCATTTCAACAGGAAGAATGGAGGTAAGGCGGAAGCAAGAGTTAAAGTGGGTTCTAAGATGGTACGTGCGTCTGCACATGTCGGCCGTATGTCGGGGGCCAAATCGTATGCGGAGGCGGTAAGAGGGGCTGGTCACTGCGTGGAGAAACCTTCGTTTGAGGGAGCCATGGGGGGTATAGATACGAGCGAGAAGAGGCTGGAACTGAGTCCTGCGCCAGATATGATAGCTAGATTGGAATCTGCGCTGATTGGAGAATTGAAAAGGTATGAAGCTCTCAAGATGATCGGGTCTTTGTCGAGGATGGAAGGGTGGGCTGGACTTTGGTTTAGCTACCTGGGGGGTCTCTCGTTGTTGCTGGAGTTTGTTACGGTTGTAGGGGCTCGCGATTTCTGTGAAAAGGCTGTCGATATTTGGCAGGACTGGTTTGCAAGCATGAGAAGGTGGGATGAGGAGCTTCACTTAAGGAAACGCATAGCTAGACTGGAAATCCAAGGCTTGCCGATTCAGGTCTGGAATCCCGACTCCTTTTCTAAAAATAGGTTGTTTATGGGGAGAAGTCGTTTATCAGAAATTTTGCGGTGAACCGAGTCTCCGTAAATCTCATGGTATCGTGGATGTGTTGACGTATAAGGTGGACTGGATAAGGGATACGGTAAAGGTGGTCATCGGAAGGTCTCTGTTCATGGTCAGAGTTGTTGAAAAATCGTGGGAAGATCTGGAGATAGGAGAAATTATCGAAGCAGAATCGGAGGCCGGCTTTCTCAGTAACAGCGATGAGGGCAATGCGGAGCTCGGTTTTGGAAAGGGGTCGTCGCCGTCAAGATTCTCAGAAGTTCCGGTCGGGGATTCGCCGGGGAACAAGGCTTTGAATTCGAATTCAAATTCGCCGGTCAGGTGTGAAGTTGGCAACAAAAAATTAATGAGGGAGCTGCTTTTGAAGCAAAAAGTTGGCGCACAAGTGGGTGTCTCAAAAGAAAATAATGATTTGGTGGACTTTTTGAGGAAGGATGAGGAGCATGTGTTGTCTCCAAAAGGAGCTGGTGAATGCATGTTGGAAGAAGATTCCCCTATCGTGGGCCCTTGGAATAATGATTTGGTGGACTTTTTGAGGAAGGATGAGGAGCATGTGTTATCTCCAAAGGAAGCTGGTGAATGCATGTTGGAAGAAGATTCCCCCATCTTGGGCCCTTGGAATAAATTCACTAATATTGGGCCTAAGGTAAATGCTATTTCTGAGTCTGGGCCTGCTGG
>NC_037541.1:7547205-7578323 GCF_001531365.2 Cynara cardunculus var. scolymus
CAAACTCCCTATATTCCCCTTCCTTGGTTGGGCCTAAACCTAAGATATCTAAGACCCAAGAGGAATTCATCCCTGAATCTGCCCCTATTATCTGCAACCACGAGGAAGGATGTGATGAGATCGATGCTGGCTCAGGGCAGGTTGAAGAAGAACAGATGGAGGAATGGATTTTTCAAGCCAAATTCGATACTTCGAAGATTAGGAAAAGGAGGATAAAGAAAATGAAAAAAAAATAAAAATCCCTTACAATTGTTATCAGAGGAAACGTGGGATTTCTTGTAAACACGAGACTTCAGATGGTATGTTAGGGGAAAGCTTTGTGGGTGATAGAAATTCGCAAGACTCCTCAGACTCGGATTTGATGATCAGAAACTCTAATCGACSTATAAGAGCTGCTTCTTCTTTACCAGGTATTTCGGAATCTCATACTCTTTCGGGTGATAGTCCAAGTTAGGAAATTAACAATTTGGTTAAGGTGGGAAAGAAAATTGGCATTAATTTTGAGAGTAATTTGGATATATTAGAGAGTATAGTTGGTAATGGGGAGGGTAACGATTTATGTTAAAAATTCTTTCATGGAATGTGAATGGGATGGGAAAGGAGTCTAAAAGGAGATGGGTCAAGAACGCGGGGCAGGAGAATAAAATTAGTTTTCTCTGTCTTCAAGAATCGAAAATGGTTATCCAGCAGGGCTGGCAGGTTGCTTCGGTTTRGGGTGGACCRCAATTCCAGTTYGYTGCTATTGACYCGGTTGGTCACTCGTCAGGTTTGATTACGATCTGGAATGACAGTTTGTTCCAGGCTCAGTGCGTGGAAAAAAAGGAGGGTTTTATTGCGGTTATGGGTTCGTGGCTTGCCTCGAAGTTAACGATGGGGGTGATAAATGTCTATGCACCACAAGATTCCAAAAGAAAAAGACTGCTTTGGGCGGAATTGCTAGGAATGTTAAAGAAGTATTCTGGTGTTGCTTGGGTTATATGTGGGGATTTCAATGAAGTCTGAACAGTTGACGAACGGAAGGGATCTAATTTTGATCCAATGGGGGCAAAGTTCTTTAATGACTTCATTACTTCAGCAGGWCTCTCARATATTCCTCTTGGTGGGCGCAGATATACTTGGATGAACCGTGAATGCTCCAAGCTCAGTAAGTTGGATCGGTTCCTGGTAAACATGGAGTTTGTCAATGCTTGGCCGATTGTGAACTCAATGGCTCTACCTAGAGTTTTTTCAGATCATTGCCCGATCATCTTGGACTCGAGGAGTAAAGAAGGTGGTCCTACTCCGTTTAAATTTTTTAACTCGTGGCTTTCAGATCAAGAGTTGGCAGCATTGGTCGAAGATTGTTGGGACAAGCCTTGTTCGGAATTCGAGGTGTTTTCGCGGGTGGAGCGGTTATCCAGAAAGCTTCGGTATCTCAAAAGGTGTATCAAAGAGTGGAGGAAAAGAGCTTCCAGGGATATTAAAGCAGATTGTGAGTTACTCAAGCAGAAAATCGCTGCGATTGATCTTCTTGCGGAATCGGGCTCTATTGACATGAGTACAGTGAATGAAAGAGCGAATCTTTTGGTCCAGCTGAATGATTTAGTCGCCAACCAGGTCAGTGATCTTAAGCAAAAAGCTAAATCGAGGTGGACCGCAATGGGAGATGAGAACACGAGTTTTTTTTTCATGGTCTTTTGAATAGTAGACGCAAAAGCTCTCGGATTCACGGGTTGAACATCAATGGTAGCTGGATCTCTTGTCCGGAGAAAATAAAAGAAGCAGCTCATGATYTCTTCAAAAACAAGTTCTCAGATCGATACCCGTATAGGCCTACTATTAGCAGCTCACTCTTTAAAAAAAWTTCGGACTCTCAAAGGGACTGGCTGGAAGCACCTTTCACGGAGGAAGAGATTGAAAGTGCGGTTTGGAGTTGCGGTAGCAAGAAGGCCCCAGGTCCGGATGGGTTCACCTTCGAGTTCATTCGTTTTTTTTGGAACAAGCTGGGGAAGGACTTTATGGAGGCGGTCAAATTCTTCGAAGAAACCTCTATAATAAACCCGGGTAGCAATTCCTCCTTTATCTCCCCTGTGCCGAAGATAAGAGACCCTCTTTCCCTTGCTGATTATCGGCAAATAAATTTAATTGGGTGTGTGAGCAAAGTGATATCGAAAGTCCTCGCGGGAAGGCTGGAGGGTGTCATTGATTCGGTTGTTAGCAGCACTCAGACGGCTCTTATCAAGCGTCGTAGTATTCTGGATGGTCCGATGATGGTGAATGAGCTAATCGATTGTGCCAAGAGGATGCATAAAAAACTGCTTATCTTTAAAGTTGACTTTGCCAAAGCTTTTGATTTCCTCAACTGGAATTACCTAGACGATGTTCTATTGCAGATGGGATTTGGCGATAAATGGAGAGCTTGGATGAAAGGTTGTGTTTGTACGGCTAAAAGTTCGGTCCTCATTAACGGCTCGCCGTCGAAGGAGTTCAATATGGGCAGAGGCGTTAGACAAGGAGATCCATTAGCTCCTTTTTTATTCATTCTCGCGGCTGAGGGACTAAATGTCATTATGAAGGAAGCACAGCGGAAGGCTCTTTTTAAARGTGTTCAYTGGGCGAAWCAAGAGGAAGATGTGTCAATCCTGCAATATGCGGACGATGCTATTTTTATAGGAGAATGGGCTGCGGTTAACGCAAAAAATTTGATTAGCATCCTTAAATGCTTTGAGGTATGTTCGGGTCTTAAAATTAACTTGAGTAAAAGTCGTCTTACRGGTGTTGCGGTTAGTAAGGAAGAGATATCCAGAATGGCCCGTTGGCTTAAATGCAAGGAGGAAACGATTCCATTTTTTTATTTGGGTCTCCCAGTTGGTGGTAATATGTCGTCCATGGCAAGTTGGYAGCCCATCATTGAGAAGTTTAAGACGCGTCTATCGGCCTGGAAAGCTAGGAATTTGTCCATAGGTGGAAGGTTATGCCTATGTAAATCTGTTTTGGGCAGTYTGGGCACGTACTACTTCTCGTTGTTCAAAGCTCCCAAGAAGGTAATCAGCACTCTAGAAAGTATTAGACGATATTTTTTTTGGGGTGGAATGGAAGAGGGAAAAAAATTAACTGGGTGGTGTGGGAACGGGTTCTTAGTGACAAGAAGAGTGGTGGGTTGGGCATTGGGAGTTTACAAGCCTTAAATCTTGCAATGCTCGCCAAATGGTGGTGGAGAGAGCGTACGCAAGTACAGGCAACTTGGAATGCGGTTGTAAGTCTCTGTAATTCGTCGCAATTCGTATCTAGAAATAGCAGAGGCAGAAGAACTGTTTGGAGCAATATAAAAAGCATCGAAACGGACCTGGGTGATATCGGGATCAACATTAATAGTCTTATGATCAACAYGCYRGATAGGAGTGGATGRTCTTGGTTGCTGGAGGCAAACAATATATTCTCTGTTAGATCTCTTAGGAGATTGATTGACTGTGTTATGYTTCCTTCTATGGAACAGGAAACTGAATGGCTTAAGTGGATACCCAACAAAGCTAATATTCACTTATGGAGAACGCTCAACAATCRGTTAGCGACCAGGGGTAATCTTGTGAAACGGGGAGTGACTTGCAGCTCTGATGAGTGCCCGATGTGCTTGGTAACGATGGAGAACCTGGATCATGTATTTGCGACTTGTTCTACGGCAAAAGTCATTAATGCGCATATGGCTTCCTGGGTGAACTGGTGGCCGGCGACAGAATTCGGTTCGGGACATGTGGTCGGTGGTCTGCGAGTATGGAGATAGTTGTAGAAGAGAGGTGGGCAAGGTGATTATGGCACTTATTTTTGGACCGTTTGGACTCAAAGGAATCACAAGACGTTTAGGGGCAAAACAAGTCTGAAAAGGAAGCTTGTAGTGATATTCAATTCACTGCGTATGAGTGGATTAGATGTAGAGCGAGGATTAGCAAGTCTTTTAGTTGGGAGTGTTGGACTTGTAACGCGGTTGACGCCATGAACTCTCTTTGTAACTAGCTTCTCGCTAGGCTTCCCTCTTTTTAATATACTGTCTTTTCGCTGTTCAAAAAAAGTATTGTGGAATAGGCAAGCGCACCTACATAGACCGGTAGCTCCTTGGTAATGCAATAAATCAAAATGCATTTTGCCCGAGATAAAGTATGGGCGTGCATGGATGGCATGATGTTGTGCCGATCAAATTGAAATCACAAAGCAGCCTCTTAAATTAAATGGCCCGACTTGAGGATCTTCCGCTGGTTGTCACGTGACCAGCCGTGACCGAGCAAAGTAAGTGTCTTGGCAATTTCATCCTTGCGTACGTCTATACCACCATCAATAATTTGCTAATACAAACAGATAAATGGAGCAGTGAGTCCGAGCATCGAATTAAGCTTCGGAGCTATCCAGTTGACTCTTGTTCCTCGAATGACCATAATGTCATTTTTGGAACTCCCAATTGCGCATAAAATTCTTTCAATGGTGTGTTGTTAATTTTACACGGAATAGAGACCATATGTTCCCAATGGTGGGCAAGTAAATGGTGCTTAACACACATGAATTATCGACCAATTTTGGCTCGAAAGCTCGTTCACTTAAAAACTGATTATTTTTAATGAGTGCAAACCGTTCATTAAATGTAGTAGGGGTACCTCGACTTCGTGAATGGTTCGTTTTTGTGTTGGTGTAGAGGCTGCCATTTCTTCCACTTCGGGTATATAATCATCATCACTTTGTTCCGTCACCTTAGCCTTTCCCTTTCCCCGTTGTTGTTTTGATCGGGTTGTCCCCAACTAGTGCTTGATTATCGAGTCTGCCTCCTCACTGTTGTAGAAGCGGCAACTCGGGTGCTTTCTGATTGTTGACTGGCATCCACATTGGCCGGGGAATCGAACGGGAACATCCCGGCCTCACCGGCTGTGAATTTTTTAAATCGAAGGTCATGTCTTCTAGGCCTTCATCCTCATAATCGCCCATCTGATTTAGGTCAAATTTGGAAGGGGTTGTGGTTTGGGAAACAGGTGGTGTAGGGGCTGTGTGGATGGGTTCAATATCGGGAATGGGGGTAGATGTAAGTTGTGGTGGTGGCACGGTAGGGGGTGCGATTGGGGTCTTTTTTTATGACATGATCCCTATATGTATGAAGGAATCAAAGTGACTCCTACTTCAAGTCTTGGATCTCTTGTCTCAATTAAGAGGGGTCATAGAAAGAACAGGTTCAAAATCACGATCAATTTCTTTTTCAAATCCTGCTGCAGCTACACGAGACCTTCGTACGTGCCACAAATGCCCTACAAAGAAGAAGAATCCTAGAACAAAATGAGAAGTAGCTAACCATCTTCTAGGAGGGACATAATTGACCGCATGAAAATTAAAGCTTCTACAAAAATACATATACACTTAATACATCGAAAGTCATTGCCCATGGATAAAGAAAAACCGTTTCAACATCAAAAACAACAAAAACTAGAGCAAACATATAATAGCGGATTCTAAATTGTAACCAAGCGTCGCCTATTAGTTCTATACCCGATTCATAACTAGAAAGTTTCTCCGGTCCTTTGCTAATCAGAGCTAAAACTCCTGAAATAAAAAAATAACAAAATAGGAATAAGACTTGATATTTTTAAAAATTCCCAAAAAAATATCATATTCGTAAAGCAGAAACATAGATGCACTCCTATGAACGTGGAAAATATACTGTATTAGACAATTCAATTTGAAATTGTTAAGAGGGCTACGAAGAAGAGTTTTGGGGTGGTTGTAGTGTAGAGAGGATGAGTTGAAATGGGCACCCGAGTGTCAATGACGTGCCCATCATCATCATAGGTGAGATAATGGTGGTCGGAGGTGATGGAGGGTGAACAGGCGGCAGAACAGTGGTGGTGGTAGTGTGGAGGGGAGGAGACATCGCGAATTGTGATAGGAGGGGCGGCAACAACGCTAGCGGTGGAGGAGCCAGGCGTTGTCGAGGAGACTGCTGGTTCACCGGCAGGAATGTTATCGCCGGATGTTGTAGTGGCGTTTTGCCAGCAGCGAAGGGAGCGACAAGAAGGAGTCTGGTGAGGGTTCCTCATCGACTGTTTGGGTCGCGCCATGGGAGTGAAGGGAGTGAGGGAGATGAAAGAGAGTGATAGGTTTCTTGGAAAGACAATTTTTGTAAAAAAATATGTGAGGTGATAGAAATCACCTTTTTACTTAAAAAAATTATTTTTGAAAACCTCTTGAAACCCACCATTATGAACTGGTCATTCAAAGATCAATGAAAAAAAATGGCTTACATGGTGGTGTAAACTACCACCCTACTCTTCTTTTTAATTATTTTTTTCAAAAAGTGAATTGAAGTGATATAAATCAACTTTTCACTTTTTAAATTAAAAACCAATTTTTTTACAACTCCTTGAAGACCACCCCTATAAAACCGGTTATCCAAGGATCAGAGGGAAAAAAGTGGTTTACTTGGTGGTTTAAACCACCACCCCATTCCTCTTTTTTTTTATTAAAAAAATGCAAAACAAAAGATTTGCCATGATGATCAAAAACTACTTTTGTTTTCCCAAAATCTCATATTTTCAGCAAAAACCACTTTTTCAAGAATACTGGTTAAAACAATAAACCAGTAGGCTGCAAAATTTCCCCCAAAAAACGAAAGACCAAGACAGTGGGCACAAACTTCTTACTGTCTAATCAAAACAGTAGAAAATATTTTTTCCCCTTTTTCTCCGTTCTTACCTTAAAACCAAAATATTTACATGTTTTTGAAAAGCATTCTCGAAAATTACTGGGTTGGATCAGTCATCCCCTCTGGGAGAAAATGTTTGATCTGATGTCCATTAACTTTGAAAACACTATTATCCTGGGGATTTAAAAGATCTACCATTTCAAATTTCCCCATGCTGACAATTGTGAATGGTCTGGATCATTTTGATTTAAGTTTTTCGGGAAAAATCCTTAATCGAGAATTAAAAATGAGGACCTTTTGACCATTTTCAAAAATTTGATGATTAATCCTACGATCATGCAATGCTTTTGTTTTCACTTTGTATAGTTTGGCATTTTCGTAGGCATAATATCGCCATTCTTCCAACTCATTGAGTTGAAGTTTTCTTTTCTCTCCCGCATAATTTTTGTCTAAATTAAAATTTTTAATTGCCCAAAAGGCTTTGTACTCTAATTCTAGCGGGAGGTGACATATTTTACCAAAAACCAATTGGTATGAGGACATTCCTAAAGGGGTCTTAAAGACGGTTCAATATCCCCATAATGCATCATCCAACTTGAGTGACCAATTCTTACAATTGGGTTTTACAACTTTCTCTAAAATATTTTTAATTTCACGATTAGAAAGTTCGCAAGATCATTTGTTTGTGGATGGTAAGCCGTAGCAAATCGATGTTGGATGTTGTATTTGCTAAGAACGGTAGCTAACATTCGATTTATAAAACATATCCCTTCATCACTTATTAAGGCTCAGGAAGTTTCGAAACGGACAAAAATATTTTTATGCAAAAAATCAATTATCGTTTAGCATCATTATGCGGGCATGACTTAGCCTCTACCCATTTTGAAACATAATCAACCACAACCAAGATATATTGATTATTAAAAAACATAGGAAACAGTCTCATGAAATCGATGCACCAAACGTCAAGAAGTTCAACTTCAATAATATTGTTTAGAGGCATTTCATTTCGTTGAGACAAGTTTCCCATTCTTTGACATTGATAAAATCTTTTTACAAAATCAAATGCGTCCTTGAACAATGTTGGCCAAAAAAATCCACTTTGCAAAACTTTTGTGGCCATACGTTATCCACCAAAATGGTCGCAACAAGGTGATGCACGATAATCTTTTAACAAAGAGGGAATTTCATAATTTAGAACACATTTTTCACAAAACTTGATATGCTCCTATTTTGTAAAGAATGGGTTGTCCCATAAGTAATGTTTACAATCATGAAGGAATTTTTTAAAATGTTGTCCTTGAAGATGATACGGCTTAAGACTACAGGTAAGATAATTGGCATTATCAGCATATCATGGAGTTTCATTTTGAAAATGGTGTTGAATTGCCAAAATGTACTCATCGGGAAAAATTTCTTTTATCACATGGTTTCCCCGGCTTGAAACTTTGCCTTCAATTCTTGATAAGCGATCAACTACTTAATTGTCGTATCCCTTGCGATCAACTATCTTTAAATCCAATTCTTGTAAAAGAAGAACCCATCTAATAAGCCTAGGTTTAGCGTCAGCTTTATTAAAGAGATATTTGATGGCAGAGTGATCCGTATGCACGGTGACTTTAGTGCCAATTAAGTAGGATCGAAGGCAAATACTACTACAAGTAATTCCTTTTCTGTGGTGGTATAATCTAATCGGGTCTCCACCAAAGTTTTACTTGCATAGTAGATGGGGTGGAAAATCTTGTTTCGTTTTTGTCCCAAAACGGCACCTACGGCCCAGTCACTTGCGTCACACATAACCTCAAAAGGCATGGTCCAATTTGGGGCAATGACAATAGGTGCCGAGACAAGAGCTGTTTTGATAGTTTCAAAAGCCTTTTTACATTCAGAGGTAAATTCTAAAGTTTGATCAACATGCAATAAATTACATAATGGTTTTGCAATTTCTGAAAAATCTTTAATAAATCAACGGTAAAAACCCGCATGTCCCAAAAAACTACGAATGTCTTTGACCGAAGATGATTCGGGCAATTGCATTATAACCTCGATTTTTGATTTATCAATTTTCAAACCATTTTTAGAAACCATGTGACCCAAAACAATTCCTTCTTGTATCATAAAATGAGATTTTTTCCAATTTAAAATTAAATCATGAGTTTCACATCGTTTCAAACTTTTCTTTAAATTGGCAAGACGATTTTCAAAAGATGTACCGATAACTGAAAAGTCATCCATAAATACTTTCATGGTATCTTCAATCATGTCCGAAAAAATTGACATCATGCATTGGAAAGTAGACAGTGTGTTACAAAGACCAAATGCCATATACCGAAGCAAAAGTTCCGAAGGGACAAGTGAAAGTGGTTTTCTCTTAATCCTCGGGTACAATCTGAATTTGGTTGTAACCCGAATATCTGTCCAAAAAGCAATAAAATTCTTTTTCCAACCAATCTATCTAGCATTTGATCAGTGAAGGGCAAAAGGGAAATGGTCCCTCTTAGTTGCTAAATTTAATTGCATATAATCCATGCAAATCTGTCATCTGGTGACGGTCCTAGTAGGTATGAGCTCGTTTTTGTCATTGGTGATAACCGTGGTTCCACCTTTCTTTCGTACACATTGTACCAGACTTACCCAACCACTTCTAGAAATGAGGTATATGATACTTGCATCTAACCACTTCAAAATTTCTTTCTTAACGACCTCCTTCATGATGGGATTTATTCTCCTTTGTGGTTGCACCTTTCCAACACTATTTTCTTCCAAAATTATCTTATGTTGGCAAAGAGATGGACTAATACCCCTAATGTCGGCACTGGTCCAACCTATGGCTCTCTTGTGAGCTTTCAACACCTCTATCAACCTTAATTCTTGTTCATTACTTAATTTTGAAGAAATAATTATGGGTAATTTTTCTTCCTCCATAAGATAAACATACTTAATGATAATCCCAGAAAGATTAATCAATTTACACAATCAAATCAAGATCACAATGGCAGTTGATGAACATAGAAGATAGTAGAAAACATAGAGAATTTCTAAATGATTCGATCGTATTAATCTGCTTCAAAGTACAAATGTTACAATTCATCTAATCGCCTTCAACTGCTTACAACTAATTACAAAAGACTAGAAAGGAAGCCAATTTATACTTACACAATTACAAGACAAATTACAAGAGAAAAGCTTAAATACAACATATTAAGCACAAAGTCTTGAACCCAACATTCCCCCCCTTTGGATTCAAGCTCTAAACATAGAAAATCTTGATAGAAGCCTAAATTTGTCTCAAATCTTTTGATCGCATTCATATACTGAATCTTCTCATCTTGTAACTCTAGAGCACTAATAAGCAAGAACCTTTCCCTTAGACTTAACCTGTCAGATCCTAAAGCTTTGTCATCTTGAGCTTTTTTTAATTCAAGCTGCTTCCTCACAATCTTGATAGTTCCATCACAGTACTTATTGAGTTCATTGAATCTCAAAAACCTTTTAACTCTCTTAGAGTTTTCATAAATTACACCAAACTCTAGATCTTCAAGAACCATGAATAGAGGATAGCCATCAAAGTCTTTTAGATATTGGTTAGGCACTTTCAGATTAACATTCTTTTGGTTGCTTTCATAGCCCATTTGAACATCAATAACCAAAGAAAGTTTACTCTAACATCTGAGAAATCTTTTAATGGCTTCAATTCCCCTGGTGACTCCTTCCAATCTAACCCTCTGGTTTTTTATCTCATGATACAAATACTCCAAGTCTTCTAAGTACAAGTTAGGAAAATCCGCTTCACCGAAGTACCAAAGTTTACCATCTTATATGGTGACATAGAACACTAGATACTAAACTTTAACAAGCTTTACGGCTTCCACATTCTTTATTGAGACAATCTGGTGTTTAGTTCGTACGAAGTGAATTGGTTGGTGTTTCACTTTAAGGAAGTACTTGTATTCTTTGTGATATTCATGGGTTTCTTTGTGAATACCCAAAATTTTGTCAGAACTTAGCGCTTTCCAATGACGAACAAAGATGTTTGTATACAGGTCTTTTAGATAGGGTTCTCTCATTCTTGATCTGTCCCACCCTGGGGTTTTAAACTTTTCAGTGAAAGGAACATACTTCCTTGAAGGTTGAACACTTGTAGTTTGTGGAACAAAAGATGTACATGGAATGCTTGGTGGATCTGGAAAGATTGGTTCAGGTTTTTCTATTAGCTCAGACTGAAATGGAAAGCTTGATTCAACATCATTTAGATCAGCTTCAGAATCAAATAATAACTCATCAGAATCATCAGCTTCAGTTTCAGGTTCAATACCATAATCCTGAACTCCACCAATTTTCTTTGAGAACACGCCAATAAAACCAACATTTGCAGACAGACCCAGTAGCAACCCTTGTTTCTACTATGGAGATCTTTGACTTTTCAAACATTGGCTCGATCTCTGGATCTGCAGCAACTACCATCTCCAAACATGTAATCCTTTCCTTAGATTGACTAGGATTTTGTTCATTTAGCTCATCAGATTCTTCACTTTCAACTGACTCCACTCCTTTACTCCTCAAAGTCTTAGCCACTTTTTGTTTATTCTTCTCCCCCTCATGGTGATCAGGATCGACCTGATCATCATGCCTTCGTTTAAGAGAAGTGGCTTGAGCTTGGCAAGTTTTTTCCAAATTCGAAACACGTTTGGACAACAGATCAATGAAATTTGGCAAATTCTCAATTGATTGGGTAGATGCAGCAATTGTCAAACCAAGCTTTGACAAGCTTGAGACTACAACGCTTTGGAAATTAGAAAACTCTGAGGCTTGAACGGTTTGAGAATCTTCAAAAGATTGTTGTAGCATCCCGACTAAGTCTGCATCCACCAATTCCATGTTAGGTTCTGAGATCATTTTGGCATACAACATAGACTTAAGGTCATCCACCGAATAGTTAGGTTCTGCTTAAGGTTGAGGTACAGATAGTGGCGATGGAGCACGACTAGGTTTTTCTGCCAGTTGCTTTCCCTTTAGTAAATGCTTCAACCTGTTTATCTCTTCCATTAATGAATCTTGAACAACCTTTAGGACGCCGTTCAGAAACTCCCTTGACATGAAGTCTGGTAAACTAACACCTGGATCACTTAGATTGCCAGTTGTATAGTTGAGAAAAATGTTGTGCCTACGTTCAAAGTTGGAATATCATTAGCATTGGTAGGACTTTCGACCTGTTCTCATAAAATGTCAGTTGACTCAACTCTAGTCGTTACGACTGGTTCACATAGAATAGAGAATGGAGCAACAGATGCTCCGGACTCTTGTGTACCTAGTAAGTGTATCGGCTGTAGACTCAATGTGTACACAATAGAAGTCGTAGACCAGGCAGAAGTCTACTTGATTTAATATCTTGTTCCTCCAAGTGAGAAATAGATAGATGATGTGTTATATCCCCGTGAGTATGTGAAACTAACACCAGTTCGGAGGTGTTAGAGTGGCTGGGAAAGGTGTGTAGTTGCATAGTTGGGCGGGATGTGTCTTCTTCAATGATAACATTCAGCGAATGAATGTTAATAGTAGATATAGGAACCTGGCTTCTCCTATAGGTTTAGGTAGAAACTTGTACTTCTTTTTATGTTCCTCTCACACACTCACCATCTTTTTGAACTTCCCTGTCACTCATACTCTCAGAATTTTCGACTTCATCTCCCTTAACCGACCTTATAGACTCCAAAATTCGATTAATTTTAGCATCATATACAAAAGCTGAAGTTCTTCAAAGAAATCAAATTCCGTTGCTGGAATGTTTTGCACATTTAACAATTCAACACTTTGATCATTATCAGCACCTTGATCATCATCATCATCATAATCATTATCATTTCCTGGATGAACATCTGAATCAGTTTTAGTATCTTCTGAATTTGATGAAGTATCAGAAGATTGTGTGGGATCAGAGTCTCCCCCCGACAGACCCCTCTCACTTTCATTTTCCCTCATCACATATCCCTCTTCAGGTACCCCATTGTTCCTGAACTCTCTCATCTATAGCTAAACCCTCACAACCTCACCTGAGACATGGGGTGATCCTAGGGAAGTTCTGCGTTCTGGCTGAAATATAGGATCTATAACTCTCCTATATTCTATCACATAGTGAGAACTGATCGGTATATGCTAAAAAATCATCAGGAATATTCATTATCGAATCCATGTCTTCAACTTTTGTGTGCGGTCGAAGAAATTGCATCTCACAGTCTGATCTAAAAGGACTGTCCAACCTAGAGGGGATAGCTTTGTTTGACCGCATCATTGCTCGTATAATCAGTTCAAGAAACCTTTAAAAGGGAACGAATTTCTGAGCTTTTGAGGTGAAATTTTTCGTGTTAACTAACTCCACCAACTCATTCTAGATCACCATTGTATAATCATAGTGTCAATTGAACACTATTTCGTGAAAGAACTTGAGAAAGGAAATGCTGCAAGTGTCTACTTTGGCAGTTTTTTATGTGAGACATCTTTTAAGTATAGAAAACAACAGATGCCATATAGAAGGTAAAAACTTTCTTCTGAACTACGATGGATTATTAAGAACTCCAGAATATCCAAGTATCTTAATATCATGGCAGAGCTCCTCATTAGAAACAAACTCTTCAAATTCACTCGATCCGGGGGTAGAGTTAGGTTTTGGCAAGTTAAGAATCTTCCGTAATTGTTTTAATGTAAGTCGGCTCATAACATTGTCAACATGTTCTTGAAAGTACTATTGGTTCCCTTCTTTAACATAGGAAAAGGGTGTACCAAAACTATTGTAGATAAACAAGTGGGACATCAGTCATAGCAGTGAGTGCATAGGCGAGTGGGAGGCCTTTTAGGATTTCAAGAACGATTGGGTACTCAAAAAACCTTCAAAGTTTCTATTGATCCCAGGTCTCTCAATAACATTGATATTTAAGCTATGAATAACCTAAATATGTCGTGTAGATGGAAAAAATGAAGAACACTCAAGAACACAATAATAATATTCAAGAATATAGTTGAGTGCCGAATGATTACATGAAAGGTAAAACCTATTTATACTAGAAAGCTAATTATGGAGATTGCAAATAAATCTAAGTATGGAATGAAGAATCCAGCTGTCAATTTGCCATCTCCAGCTGTCTTCTATGGGGAGTGTTCAACCAAGTCTTTGTGATCTTCTTCATCGGGTGCCTCTGGTTGAACTATCTTAGAAAACTCCAAGTGTTGGTTACCAGAGGGGTTATGGAGATGCGCAGTTCATCGCACCTTTGGACGTTCATCGCACCTCTGGTTGTATTGGACACGTAGTCTTTTTGCTTGAAAGTCTTCCGTCGGCCTTATGCTATTTCACACTTGTTTTTTTCATTACTTTTACATATATGAGTTATGGGGTCTAACAATATCCCCCTAAGTAATGAAAAGACAAACATTGGCTAATCTATGAACAATTAAATAGTACGTGAAAGACAGAGACTAAACTAAAAGAAAAACATCATTTGCCAAATTTTTTCATTGGACAGGGTGTTGGATGAATTCTTACAAAACGATGAAATGGAAACAAAATTACATAATCAAAAATACTTCATTCATGGTCTCCTCTAGATATCTTCCAGAAACGCATCATCAATCCTCTGAATCGAATGACTGTGGAGATGCCATGAATGAGTTCCTGTCCTTCTCTCATCGGCACATGAGGTCTGCCCAGTCTCTCTCTGATGACATTCTGAAACCATTCAAGTGTGGTGGTTGAATACTTGAAGGCCTCAGTTAGTCTGAAGAATTTCTTAACACCAAACTCGTTCTTGAATACCAATCCGAGCTCTGGTTGAGTCAAAACTAAAGCAGATCTCTTCTCCTGTAGGCCTGGGAGGTCTCCATCGGGAGGAGTGCAGGAGAGTCTTTTAATGCCAAGTTCAAGAGCGATTTGAAAGTCGCTCTTTGCCCTGAACTTCACCAAGGTTTCCATCGTCTCCACTATCGCTCGATTAGCCATCCCATATCTGATCCCTTGGTCATGTCGCTGAGCTGTGTGTCCATAGAGGTCGATCAAGTCCCATGGGTTGAGATTGATTAAGTCATTGTCATTCGAGAAGACAGCTTGTGATGGAGAGGTCATCTGTCTTACAAATCTGTGGCGCAAGAGATCCATCGACTCAGGCGATAGAATGGGAGGGTTGAGGACCAAATGTTCATCGCGATCATGGTAGAGATACTGATGGATGTTCTCCATCATGATTGGTTCCCTTGGGGGCATTTCTGGACGTCTCCTTAGCGACTCGAAGTTTGCAATTATTTCATCGACTACGCCTTGAGGAGGTACTTGCCTTGATGAGGAAGGCACATCATTTTGCACATGTGGGGATGGTTGGTTGATGGGTGGTTGATGTTGGGTGATGGGTTGTATTTGGGTTGAGGGTTCTGTTTGGGTTAAGGGTTCTGTATGGTCTCAAAGAACTTGGAAATCAGAAGCTCTTGTCTTTGGAACCAGAGGCTCTGGTTGCATGATGAATGAAATGGCTAAATGATATGTATGGTAAAACATGAGGGGGGACCAAGTATGGGACCAGAGGGGCTCTGGTCTTAAAGACTTGGAATCCAGAGGCTCTGGTTGGGAAGGGGATACTTAGTGAAAAATCACAAAGTATTTCCTTTGGACTAGAGGGGCTCTAGTTCCAAAGGCAATGAAATTTTGGCCAAAAATTGAACAAGTATTTCTAATTGGCTAGAGGCTCTGGTCTTTAGACCAGAGGCTCTGGTGTAGAGTACTTGGTGATGATGGCCATGATAATGTATCACTTTTAGGCATAACCAAGAGATATTGAGGATCTCTGGTTTTAAAAGATGGATTGCCTCTAAGTGGTGAGATTCAGCATACTCATCTTGGTGACAAGAAATAGAAATCTTTTCTCATCCAGAGCTTTTATGAAAATGTCAGCAAGTTGAATCTTTGTAGGAACAAAGTACATCTCTATTGTTCCCTTTTTCTACATGATCTTTGAGAAAGTGGTATCTTACATCGATGTGCTTAGTCTTGGAATGTTGCATAGGATTTGCAGAGATAGCTATGGCACTCTTGGAGTCACAGAGGATGGGAATTTTTCATATTGAAAGCCATAGTCCTTAAGCTGGGTTTTCATCCAGAGAACTTGTGAACAACAACTAGCAGCAACAACATATTCTGCTTCTGCTGTGGAGGTTGAAACACAATTTTGTTTTCTGCATGTCCAATTTACCAGCTTGTCCCCCAAGAGTTGACAGCTTCCAGATGTACTCTTTCTATCAAGCTTGCAACCTGCATGATCTGCATCTTTGTAGGCAATTAGATCAAAGCCAGAGTTCTTAGGATACTAGAGACCCAATGAAGGGGTTTCATTGAGGTATCTAAAGATCCTCTTGACCGTATAAAGATGAGATTCCTTAGGGTTAACTTTATACCTTGCACAAAGACATGTAGCAAACATAATATATGGTCTACTAGCAGTTAGGTACAGGAGTGAACCAATCATGCCTCTATAGGTTGTTACATCCACAGATTTGCCTGATGGATCAACAAATAACTTAGCTCCTGTAGCCATTGGTGTTCTCATCGATGATGAATTTGAGAAAGAGTATTTCTTCAGAAGGTCAGTCATATATTTGGATTGATTAATGAAAATCCCTTCTGAAGTTTGTTTTATTTGAAGACCAAGGAAGAAACTATGTTCTCTTATCATACTCATCTCAAATTTTCTTTTCATCAGCTCTGAAAATTTTTCGCAAAATTTAGCATTTGTAGAACCAAATATGATATCGTCAACATATATTTGCACAAGTAATATATCACCTTTATGCTTCTTGAGAAAGAGAGTTGTATCGATGGTACCTTTTTCGAATCTATTGTCAATGAGAAAGGTAGAGAGTGTATCATACCAGGCCCTGGGTGCTTGATTTAGCTCATAGAGAGCTTTGTCAAGAAAATATACATAATCTGGATGCGTTGGATTTTCAAACCAGGGGGTTGCTGCACATATACTTCTTCTTGAAGCTTACCATTGAGGAAGACAGACTTGACATCCATTTGATAGACCTTGAAGCCTTTGAGTGCTGCATAGGCTAGGAATATTCTAATAGCTTCAAGTCTTGCAACGGGAGCAAATGTTTCATCGTAGTCAATCCCTTCTTCCTGGCAGTAGCCCTTGGCAACAAGCCTGGCCTTGTTCCTTACGACTATGCCATCTGCATTCTTCTTGTTTCTGAAGACCCATTTGGTTCCTATAGCCGTCTTCCCTTTGGGTAGAGACATGAGGGACCACACTTTGTTTCTTTCAAACTGGAGTAGTTCTTCTTACATAGTATCTATCCAGTTTCGGTCTTGTAGGGCCTCAGAAATCTTCTTTGGTTCGATCATACTCAGAAAGTTGGCGAAGAGGCATTCATTTGCAGTGGCGGATATTGTCTTGACACCGGATGATGGATTACCAATGATTTGATGATGTGGATGGTCTTTTGTCCACTTGGTTCAAGATTGGGGTTCTGGAGCAACAGGATGCAGTTCTTCATCGACCGATGGAACTGCTTGCTCCCCCTCAAAGAGATCATCTCCAGAGTGATGCTTTGGTTCTGACGACACAGAAGAAGTAGAAGGTGAAGTAACATGAGTTTCAGAAAGAGTTATACCTTCAGCATTGGAGACTTCATGTTCTTCATTGGCTCTGGAAGATGGTTCTTTAATAGGTGCTTGTCTAGAGGCTACTTCTTCTTTGAAGTGATGAATGAGCTAACTCTGATTCATTGGGTTTGCCAAGTGATGAATTAGAGGCTCTCTGCTGTAGTCCGAGTCCTGAACTGCTGTGTCCAGAAGTCATTGGTGAAGAATCATCAACTGACACATTGATGCTTTCGATAACGATCTTTGTCCTTCTGATGAATACTCTGTAGGCCTTGGCAGTTTGAGAATAACCCAGAAAGATTCATTCATCAGCTTTCTTGTCAACTTGCCAAGATATTCCCGATCATTGAGTACAAAACATTTGCACCCAAAGACATGGAAATATTTGACATTTGGCCTTCGTTGGTTGATGAGCTCATAGGGAGTCTTCTGGTGCCTCTTGTTGATGATTGACCGGTTCTAGGTGAATCATGCAGTGGAAATGGCTTCAGCCCAGAAGATGATGGGTAACTCCGATGAAGCAAGCATGGTTCTTACTGCTTCCACTAAGGTTCTGTTCCTTCGTTCCACTACTCCATTTTGCTGTGGAGTTCTGACTGCTGAAAAGTTCTAGGAGATGCTTTCAATGATGAGATATTCAACAATTCTGGCATTTCTGAATTCAATTCCATTGTCACTTCTTACTTTGATGAGTTTGCGCTGTAGAATGACTTGGAGCCTTTTCATCACCCCGATGAGGAGTTCAGGAACGTTTGATTTCTTCTTTACGAATTCAACCCAAGTATATCTGGAGTATTCATCAACTAGTACCAGGATGTGCTTCTTTCCAGAGAGGCTTTGTGTAAAGATAGGTATAACAACCCACAATTTGCACCAACATATAATTCACAATAAACATATATAATTCAGATAATCATTTATCCTCACCCAAAACGTTATAATGTTTACAAAATATAAGTAAATATGGGTTAACAAAAACTTTGTCTAATACAAAATATATATCTAAATATCTTTGTTTTAAGTTTTCCCCTTCCTTTTGTCTTGCGATGAATTATGACCTGCAAGATAGATTAGTCCAACAATGGTGCGTTAGACCAAAAGGTCTAGTGAGTGTACTATACTCATACAAACATAAATTCCAAAATCCAAGATATATATTATACCTGGACATTTATATATATATATATATATATATTATCTATTATCTTCCTCGCAGTTACACTGCCATTACCTCTTTCTCTCGCGGTTACACAGCCATTACCTCTTTCTCGCGGTTACACTGCCATTATTTTTTCTTTCTCGCGGTTACACCGCCATTACCTCTTTCTCTCTCGTGGTTACACCGCCATTACCTCTCTTTCTCTTTCTCGCGGTTACACCACCATTACCTCTATCTCTCGCGGTTACACCACCATTAACTTTCTTTCTCTTTCTCGCGGTTACACCGTCATTATTTTTTCTCTCTCACGATTACACCGCCATTACCTCTTCTCTCTCTCGCGGTTACACCGCCATTACCTCTTCGTTTCTCAAACTTAGAATAAAATTCCATTTATAACTTTGACCGGACTTGCAATCCGGTTAACTTCAACCAAATAAGTAATCTGGACACTAGCCGGATAAGTAATCCGGACATCACCTAATCGAAATACTTGACCGATTTAGATGTTAATCCGAAGGGCTCTTGATCGGTTTCACTTAAATCCGGATGAGCCTTGAGCGATTTAGCTCTAACCCGGATTACCCTTGGCCGGTTTAAAAGGTAAACCGGATGACACTTGACCGGTTTAAGGAATACATTGGATGAGTCTTCATCCGGTTTAGGATGAATCCGGATGATATATAATACAATTCATAATAAGCAAATTTTAATAGCAACTGAATTATGTACATATGATTACTATACAAAGCATATTACACTCACCTTAAACCAAAATTCCTAGTTAAGATGTGAGTCCTCTTCAACCGATGTTAGTGAATGCAATATGGAGAATTTTCCAAATGATAAAGGTTGTCCCAAGGAAAAACCAAAACCTTCCATTTCATAATAGCAAGTGCATAACTATCATTTCTCATAATAAACCCACACTCACACATCACCATGGATAATTACACACACACACATATTCATATACTAGGGGATTTCACTTGGAAAAGAAAATGTTCCATACTAATGGTATATATATATATATATATATATATATATTCTAATTATTTTGAGAACAAAATAATTACACCAATCATTACAATATTCCCTTCTTAAAAGAATTCCGTCCCGGAATTCCATTAAGTAAACAAGTAAGGATATTTCATTCGCATTTCCGACTCTGATTCCCAGGTGGCGTCTGGTCCTTTATGATATCGCCACTGAACTTTCACTAACCCAATCTCTTTATTCTGTAGTTTCTTTACTTTGAAGTCGGTAATGAGTTCAGGGGTTTTTTCAAAGCACAATCTTTCCTCAACCTTAATTTCAGGTAGAGGTACTGCTACATTTAGGCTTATTAGACACTTCCTCAAATTTGACACATGGAACGTATCATGGATTCCACTTAGCTCCATAGAAAGTTCTAGCTTGTATTCCACTTCTCCAACCTTTCCAATAATAGGGAATGGTCCAATATATCTCAAACTTAACTTTCCCTTTTTCCCAAAACGTACCATTCCTTTTCAAGGTGATATCTTTAACATCACTTTGTCACCTACTTGGAACTCAATCGGCTTCCGACGTTTATCTGCATAACTTCTTTGTCTATCTTGTGCCACCTTCATACGTTCCCTTATTAGGAAAATTTTATCCGCTGTTTGCTGAACTAGCTCAGGTCCAGCTAACTGTTTTTCACCTATTTCGTTCCAACACAAGGGAGTTTGACACTTTCGTCCATACAAAACCTCAAAAGGTGCAGCTTGAATACTTGAATGATAGCTATTATTATAAGCGAATTCCACCAGGGCCAAATGACTATCCTATGATCCTCCAAAATCAATTTTACAAGCTCTAAGCATTATCTTCTAATGTTTGGATAGTTTGTTCACTTTGTCCATCGGCTTGAGGGTGATAAGCTGTACTTAGTTAAATCTGTGAACCCATCTCTCTTTGAAAACTCTTCCAAAACATATAAGTGAATCGACTATCTCTATCAGAAACAATTGATAGAGGGACACCATGACGTGTCACTATCTCATCAATGTACAGTTTAGCCAATCTCTCCATCGAATATGATTCTTTCATTGGTAAGAAATGTGCAGATTTGGATAACCGATCTACTATTACCCATATAGCATCATAACCTTTTGATGTCCTTGGAAGTTTGGTTATGAAATCCATAGTGATGTGCTCCTATTTCCAAACTGGAATTTCTAAGGATTGCAACTTACCGTATGGACGTTGGTGTTCTATTTTCACCTGGAGACATGTCATACATTGTTCAATGTATTTGGCTATATCTTTCTTCGTACCTGGCCACCAATAGTGTTGCTTCAAATCCCGATACATTTTATTTGTACCTGGATGAATTGCAAAACGTGATTTGTGAGCCTCACTCAAGATACGTTTCCTAAGATCACCATAACATGGTACCCAAATTATGTTCTGGAAATTCCAAAATTCTCTGCCATCTTTCACAAATTCATATATTAATCCACCCAATCTTTCTTGTTTAATCTTATCCTCCTTTATTGCCTCATGTTGAAATTCTTGCAATTCTTCCTGAATACTTGGTAGTAACTCGACTCGTAAAGCCACAGCCTTGATAGTTCCACTTTTCTCTTGCCAGCTTAAAGCATCAGCCACTACATTTGTCTTTCTTGGATGATACAGAATTTCACAATCATAATCACTAACCAATTCCAACCATCTTTTTCTAATGCATATTCAGATCTTTTTGATGGAACAGATGTTGTAAGCTCTTATGATCTATGAAAATTTGACATTTCGTTCCATATAGGTAGTGCCTCCATATCTTTAAAGCGAATACTACTGCTGCTAATTCCATATCATAAGTAGGATACTATCTTTCATGATCTTTTAACTGTCTTGAAGCATAAGCAATTACCTTTCCACGTTGCATCAGTACACAACCTAAACCCATCTTTGACGCGTCACTATAWACCACAAAATCTTCCATTCCATCTGGCAAGGATAGAATTGGTGCACTGCATAATTTATCCTTTAACATCTGAAAGGCCTAAGCTTGTGCTTCTTTCCACTCATATTTCACATTCTTCTTTGTCAATTTCGTTACTGGAGTGGCTATACGAGAGAAATCTTGTATAAACTTGCGATAATACCCAGCCAATCCAATAAAACTTCTGATTTCAGTTGGGATCTTTGGGGCTTCCCACTTTTCAATGGCTTCAATCTTAATAGGATCCACTTTAATGCCTTCTTTTGAATTAACATGTCCCAAAAACTGAACCTCTCTCAGCCAAAATTCACACTTTGACATCTTAGCATACAGTCTTTCTTGTTTCAGCAATTCCAGGAGTAATATCAAATGATAAGCATGCTCTTCTTTCGACCGAGAATATATCAAAATATCGTCAATGAAACAATCACAAATTTATCAAGATAGGGACGACATACCCTATTCATCATATCCATAAAGGCTGTAGGCGCATTTGTGAGTCCAAATGGCATAACCAGAAATTTATAATGACCATAACGTGTACGGAATGCCGTTTTCGGCACATCTTCATTCCAAATCTTCAATTGATGGTAACCGGATCGTAAATCAATTTTCGAAAAATAAGTGCCAATTGATCAAACAAATCATCAATTCTTGGAAGAGGATACTTGTTTTTTATTGTTAATTTATTCAGCTCCCGGTAATCAATGCACATTCTCATTGACCCATCCTTCTTYTTMACAAATAGCRCCGRTGCACCCCATGGAGAAGTACTTGGTCGGACAAAATCTTTATCCAACAATTCCTTCAATTGAGACATTAACTCCTTTAATTCAGAAGGAGCTAATCTATATGGTGCACATGCAACTGGTGCTGCTCCAGGAAGTAATTCAATCTGAAATTCTATTGTTTGATCCGGAGGTAGACTTATCAAGTCTTCGGGAAATACTTCTGGAAACTCTCGTACAACTGGGAGATTCTCCATCTTTTCCTTTTCTTTCTTTATGTCAATGACGTAAGCAATAAAACTAGCACATCCTTTCTATACATATTTTCGAGCCTTTAAAACCGAGATAAGACTTGAGTAACGATCCCGTCGTTCCCCGTAAATTACAACCTTTCCTTCATCTGATAAGTCTATATGGATCATCTTTTCATCACAGATTATGTTAGCTTGATTTTTAGCTAACCAATCCATGCCGATAATTATATCAAACTCTCTTAAAGGCAAAGAAAATAATTGTATATGCACCTCACACGCTTCTATGCTTATAGAACATTCATCTATCATTTCCTTAACCAGTACTTCACTATCGTTTGCTATCTCCACAATTAAATCCTTATTCAAGGTTTTAGATTCTAAATGTGCGCAGTTAACAAACGACAGTGATACAAAAGAACGATTTGCACCAGAGTCAAATAAAACTTTGGCACATACTGATTTAACAAGGAATGTACATGTCACCACTTCAGGATGTTCTTCTGCTTCGCCTTTCGTCATCTGAAAGGCTCTTCCTTTAGAAATTGGCTCCCCATGTCTCATCTCTCCATGACCACTTGGATTAATACGATTAACTATTGACCCACGACCAATTGGAACATAACCAAATCCTCGGCCCCCAGAGTATCCAGATCCTCGGCCTCCAGCAAAACCAGACCCTCGTCCCTTAGCTTGTGGACAATCRRYGTTTACATGTTGAGAGGAATTGCAGGTAAAACATCTTCGCACCATTCGACAGTCTCGAGCTATATGTCCCGATTCCTGATATTTAAAACATACTCGCAACTCGGTATTGCAGTTTTCTTGATGTATCTTATGACATCATGTACATGCCTTATCAGCAAACCTTGGGACTGGACGATTCAAATTTTCCATAAACCTTGGTCTACGAAAATCAATCATTGTAGTTTCCCCTTTTCTTTTATCCCCAACCCTTTCTCGTGGCTGACGATTGATGTCCTGTTCTAGTATCTCGGCAGCGTCAACTGTTGCTTGAAATATTGTTGGGTTTCTGGATATCACATATTTTCGGAGATTAGACTCCAAACCCCAGATGTAATTTCTTACTTTACTGTTTTTAGATATGATGTAGGCTTCAGCGAACCGAGATTGTTCCATGAAAACTTCCGTATACTGACAAACTGACATGTTTCCTTGTTCTAGACGAAGGAAATCATCTTCTAGTTTTCGTACTGCCGCTTCAGGACAATATTGCAACTTAAATTTTATCACGAATTCTTCCCATAACATGGTTTTCAAAATATTTGGATCTGAACTTGATAGAATCTCCCACCAATATAAAGCACTTGACCTCAGACAAGATACGACAAACATAACTTTATCTTCCTCTGCGCTTTTGCTGATCTGCAGACTTAGCTCAACTTTCTTAAGCCAACACATGGCTTTGACAGGGTCACATTCACTAGAAAATTTAGGAGCTTTACAAGCAAGAAACATTTTAATATCTCCTCCCTTATGAACTAAAAATGAAGTAAGGGGCACAGATGTAACTGTTGCCGGTGTACTAGCTCCGGCTTCTTCCTGATAGTCAGGATCCCTTATTATTTCTGGGTTACTTTGTGCCGAACGTCCCAACAAATTTACCAAATTCTCTTGAAACTTTCCCAATTCGGAAGCTAGCATTTCTTGAGTTATAAAACCAGAATCAGGAACATTATGTCCACCCCCTGTTCTTCCTTTTCCACGGCCGGATATTGAACTTTCTTGTGCCGATAATTCTTGTTCCATACGAGTTTCTTGTCTAGTATTTCTCCCTCTTCCTCGACCCCTGCTTCGACTTTGCGTTTCTATAATCATCATATTTTCCAGGTCTTCTTCTTGGGTTAAATTTCCTCTCCACCGACCTCTTCCATAACCGGTAGAGGTCCTTCCTGATCGGTTAGGATTATCTGCCATTTTCAGTGTATGTCTCTTTCTGTCACAATAAACATATATGATTATTCATATAATCAAAGTATGATAACACATTTATCCTTGAGTCTATCTATAACTCATGATTACATCAGTCATATGTAATCTAACTTTATCATATCTTATCCTCATAATAGGTTTAGTTATAACATATTCCCATGTTCATAGACCCAATGAAACCTATTATCATATCTTTCACACCTCCAGTTTAAGTCTAAGTATTAACAAATACCCAGATCCCTTAAACTAAGGCTCTGATACCAACTATAACAATCCACAATTTGCACCAACATATAATTCACAATAAACATATATAATTCAGATAATCATTTATCATCACCTTAAACGTTATATTGTTTACAAAATATAAGTAAATATGGGTTAACAAAAACATTGTCTATTACAAAATATATAACTAAGAATCTTTGTTTTAAGCTTTCCCCTTGCCTTTGTCTTGAGATGAATTATGACCTGCAAAATAGATTAGTCCAACAATGGTGCGTGAGACCAAATGGTCTAGTGAGTGTACTATACTCATACAAACATAAATTCCAAAATCCAAGATTTATAATATACCTGGACATTTATATATATATATATATATATATATATTATCTATTATCTTCCTCGCGGTTACACCGCCATTACCTCTCTATCTCTCTCTCGTGGTTACACCGCCTTACCTCTTTCTCGCGGTTACACCGCCATTATTTCTTCTCTCTTGCGGTTACACCACCATTACCTCTTCCTCTCTCGTGGTTACACCGCCATTACCTCTCTTTCTCTTTCTCGTGGTTACACCGCCATTATTTCTTCTCTCTCACGATTACACCGCCATTACCTCTTCTCTCTCTCTCGTAGTTACACCGCCATTACCTCTTCCTTTCTCAAACTTAGAATAAAATTCCATTTATAACTTTAACCAGACTTGCAATCTGGTTAACTTCAACCGGATAAGTAGTCCAGACACTAGCCGGATAAGTAATCTGGACATCACCTAATCGGAATACTTGGCCAATTTAGATGTTAATATGAAGGGCTCTTGATCGGTTTCACTTAAATCTGGATGAGCCTTGAGCGATTTAGCTCTAACCCGGATAACCCTTGGCCGGTTTAAAAGGTAAACCGAATGAAACTTGACCGGTTTAAGGAATACATCAGACGAGTCTTCATCCGATTTAGGATGAATCCGGATAGGCCTTCATCTGGTTTAGGATGAATCCGGACAAACCTTCATTCGGTTTAGGATGAATCCGGATGATATACAATACAATTCATAATAAGAAAATTCTAATAGCAACTGAATTATGTACATATGATTACTATACAAAGCATATTACACTCACCTTAAACCAAAATCCTAGTTAAGATGTGAGTCCTCTTCAGCCGATGTTGATGAATGCTATATGGAGAATTTTCCAAGTAATAAAGGTTGTCCTAAGGAAAAACCAAAACCTTCCCTTTCATATGCACTTGCTATTTATAGCAAGTGCATAGCTGCCATTTCTCACAATAAGCCCACACTCACACATCACCATGTATACTTACACACACACACACACATACATATATATATATATATTCTAATTATTTTGAGAACAAAATAATTACACCAATCATTATAATAGGCCCACAGAGGTCGATATGGATCATGTTCGAGGGCTTGGTGTAGGAGGTTTCTGACTTTGTTATGTGGGAGGCCCACTTCAGCTTCCCCATCTCCCAGGCTGAGCATAGATGATCCTTTTCAAATTTGAGATTAGGAATCCCTTTGACCAGCTTCTGTTTGGCTAACTTCTTGAGAACATCAAAATTTAGATGTGAGAACTTTTGGTGCCATAGCCAATTTTCATCACTCTTGTGGGAGACAAGGCAGAGAGTGTCTTTTCCCACAGAGGAGTGAAAGTCCATAAGATAGAGATTCCCTTCTCTCTTCGCCTTGATGATGGTTTGGCCAGGCTTTGTTTCGATGATGTAGAAACCCTTGCAAAATCTGACTTCAAGACCCTTGTCGCAGAACTGGCTTATGCTTAGTAAGTTGTGCTTTAGACCTTCAACATAAGCCATTTTGCTGATGGAGATGTTGCCTTTGATAAGTGTGTTGTATCCCTTGATGGTACCTTTGCTGTTGTCTCCAAAAGTGACAGAGCCTCCAGATTTGTCGATGAAGGAGGACAGCTGACTTTTATCACCAGTCATGTGCCTGGAGCAACATGAATCCATATACCATGGTTGCACATGTTGGTCCTGCAAGATAAGTTAAGGGTTTTTAGGTGTACCCATTTCATAATGGGTCCTCGTTTGTTAGTCGGGGATACGATCTTTTTCTTTTCATCAGCCCTCTTGGGATTGGGCTGATTTCTATTACCCTTAGCCTTTGCAGGCTTGGGTTTGTTTTCATTTCCCTTGGCCTTTGTAGGCTTGGGATTTTTCATGTTTTCATTGGTTTGAACATTATAGTGATAGACGTGTTTGGAAAACATGCAGCGATGAGTTAACATGTGATTCCTCAGATTTTGTAAAAGAGCTAAACATTGGCAGCTGGGAGTTTTAGGACAAGAATGTTTAACTTTCTTTTTATTCGATGAAGCAGAAGTGAAAGCAGAGGATGAAAATTTTGTCCTAGGATTAGTTGTTTTTACAAACTTTCTATCTAGTGCAGATTTTTTATTTGTAGGAGCAGGCTTAGGCTTTACTTATTTCTTGAGGATGGGCTTCTTTTCTTCAGCTGAAGGAGAATAAAAGTGTTGGTTAAAATGTTCAGAGGCAGGCCACTTCTGTTTCTGTATGCGAGTAAACTTAATGAATTTAGATGAAGTGTTTGGGCCATGTGAAGTATCGTTGGCAGACTTGGCATTACTCAATTTTTCTTTTCCTTTGTCTGAAGCTTTCATAGGTTCTGGAACATCAGATTTCAATGGGGCCTTGAAAGTTTGAGGTTTCTTATCCTCAATGATCTCTGGTGATTCACAGACTATCTCTTCTTTAGAGTCAGAATCACGAAAGTCTCTTGTGGATTTCTCGAAATCAAAACTCTCATGGATGTTTGTGGGAGTAATGGGTTCAAAGGTTGATAGTTCAAAGTGATTTGTTGGTAGTTCCATCGCTTTTGATTTCTTAGATGAACTTCCAATCTCACTTGGATGGTTCATCGATTTATCAAATGATGGTTCCTTACTAAGATTCTCTTTCCCATCAACAGCACTTGCTGATGATTTTGTGGGATTGACAACCAGAGGCTCTGGTTTAACCATAAGGTTTCCATCGGTCTCTGGTGTGAAGGAATCATTCCCTTCATCAGAATTCTTACATGTGCTAGTCTCATACACCACATTCTCAAAATCCTGTCTCAAGAGAATAGTTTTTCTATCGACTTTAACCCTTTAGAAGTTTGCTTTGGGTTTTGGGAAAAAGTCGGGTTTTTAATGCATCCAAGTTTGAAAGTCGATTCAAGGGTGGATTTCTTGGTTTCGATGAAAAAATCTAGATCATTGAATCCAATCCCTTGATAATCCTTTTGACCGTTAAGTTTTTCATAGACGTCTTGGGCATCTTTGTATTTTCTTCATTGGGAGTTCGTTGGTTTGAAGCTTCTGATGAAGAATCTCCCTTTCTTTTTGGAAGAAATCCTTAAGAGCCAATGAGTTTAGCCTTTCTGCCTCAGATTCCTTTAGGGCCTTTACCTTCTTTTCTAAATCCTTAGTTATTTTCTTGTTTAGATCCAGAAGTTTTTCTTCCTCTGATTTTTTGAGTAATGCGATGCGAGTCTTTTCTTTTTCCAGTTCAACTTTTTCTTTAGTGAAAAGATTAGTCTCTCTCTCTTGTAGAAACTGACTTCTTTTTCCGCTTTTATTCTTTCAGATTTTTCAAAGTTCAATTTTTCTTTAAGTTTTAGAAAATCTTCTGAAAGTTTAATAACCCTTAACTCTAGCTTTGATGGAGCATAGTTGGTTTCATTGATGGAACGGTCACATATCTTTTCATATGAGTGCCTTGTCCTCTTAATCAGACGAAGAATCAGACACCCAATTTTCCTTTTCAGCCATCAGGCTTCGCTCCTTCGCATTGTACTTGTATTTATTTTTATAGTAGTCAGCATCCTTCACCAAGCGTCCTCTGCATTCCTTTGAAAAATGTCCTATCTTCCCGCATCTGTAGCAACGAAGATCATTTTTCCTACCATCTTCTCTTTTTCTTCTCTTCTCTCCTCTCTTTCTTCTCTTCCCTCTCTTCTTTCTTCCTTCTGATGGAACTTCATTGGCTTCTGGTCATATGACGGCTGGTACTTCTCCCTTATGGAGTCTCTTCTTTCATATGGCTTTTTGACGAACTATTTCTAGAACTGTTTCGTTATCAAGGCCAGAGATTTGGCGAAGGCTTTAAGGTCATCATCAGAATCAGATGGCTCTTCTTCAGATTCTGACTCTACTATGAGTTCCTTCTTGTTCTTCTTTCTTTGTTCTCTAGTGGAGATCCTTGAAACTTCTTTTTCTTCTGCAGCAAGGGCAAGAGGTCCATCGATGGACACTTCTCTCTTCATTATGTCCTTTTCTTGTGCAGCAAGTGTTCCAGAGACGTCATGAAGCGACCAACTGTCTAAGTCCTGATTTGCTTGGAGGGACATCGACAGCTCAGTCCACTCATCAACGAGACTCTTGAGAAACAGAACGTTGTTTTCTTACTTCATCCTACAGATGTCATTTCAGTGATATTGATTGATCAATGTGTTGAAACGATCATAAGTCTTCTGAATCGGTTCATCAGGGAGAGCCTTGAAATTTGTGTACTTGTTTAGGCATTGAGCCCTATGGTTTTTCTTCATTTTTGCACCTCCTTCCAGTTGGCTCGCCAGCTCATCCCATATTTCCTTCACTGTGGTGCATGCATCGAGGGATTGAAATATGTCATTGGGAATGGCCATTATGATCAGCCTCTTAGCTTTTCTGTTTGCCTCTACACGCTCCAGGTCATCCTCGTCCCAATTCTTTTCATTTTTGGGCATGAAGTAAGCAGCAACTTCTACAGTAGTGCTCGTTCCTGGGACTCTTGGAACAAGAGTCTGAGAAATGTAAGGACTCTCCATGACAGATCTGAGAAGATTCCTGTCCATCCCCTCCAGAAAGTTCACCATCCTTATCCTCCATTGCGGATACTTTTCTTCTTGAAGAGTTGGAGGTTTGGTGAGGGAACCTACACTATATGCAGAATTACAGTTTGCCATTAGAGATTTTTAAGAGAAGAAAAGTGCACTTTTTGGAGAAGATGAGTATGAACTCGAATTTAAAATGAATGGAAAAACGAATTGAGAGATTTTGATATGATCGTTTTGATTGAAGAACAATCAATTGCCTCTGATACCAATTGTTGATCCCAGATCTCTCAATAACACTGATATTTAAGCTATGAATAACCTAAATATGTCGTGTAAATGGAAAAAGTGAAAAACACACAAGAACACAATAATAATATTCAAGAATATAGTTGAGTGTCGAATGATTCATTTTATTCAAATGATTTGGCGAAAAAGCGTAAAGGATTACATGAAAGGTAAAGCCTATATATACCAGAAAGCTAATTATGGAGATTGCTATCTATGGAAGATATTTAGCAAATCTCTTATGAAAAGGAAAGCAATCTAGACTAATGGAAAGCAAATAAATCTAAGTATGGACTGAAGAATCCAGCAGTCGATTTGCCATCTCCAGTTGTCTTCTATGGGGTGTGTTCAACCAAGTCTCTGTGATCTTATTCATCGGGTGCCTCTGGTTGAACTATCGTAGAAAACTCCAAGTGTTGGTAACCAGAGGGGTTATGGAGATGCGCAGTTGCACCTCTGGATGGTCATCGCACCTCTAGTTGTATTGGACACTTAGTCTTTTTGCTTGAAAGTCTTCCATCGGCCTTCTGCTCTTTCACACTTGTTGTTTTTCATTACTTTTACAAATATGAGTTATGGGGTCTAACAGTTTCAATGGTGGTTGTTTGGTTTCAGGTCAAGGTATAAGAATTTTGGAAATATGCCTTCATCAGGGTCAGTAATGTTTGTTGACTGGGAGTAAGAGGGTGTCGAGATCTAACAGATGGAATGGTGTTCTTGTAACACCTGGAATTTTCTTTACTCCAACCACGTTAGTATTCCTTATCTCCATCTCCGTCTCGTCAGCGCATGGCAAGCGTGCTCTAAATCTATATATATATATATATAGATTTATATATTACATTTACATATTTGGAGTTTAGGCCCACTTTGTTTTTATTTATGTGCTTCTAATAAAAAGAAAAGGAGAATGCATTATTATGAACTTTGGATTTGAATGAGTTATCAAAAAGGGTTTATTTCTTGAAAAGGGAGGGGGGGTATTACCCTCTACATCTTAATCCTAACCCTTAGACTTTCCACACCCTGGAAGATTTTCCTATGGACTTTGAGTCCCTACCTGCAAATTCTATTTTGGAAGGAGGGTTATGCTTATATTCGGGAAGAGGGACTGCACCTGAGGAGAAAAAAAAAGAGCAAAAGAATTCCTTTCATTGGAGAGAAGGAGGAGGGAAATCAAAGAGGGGAAGGAGAACGACGACAAGAGCACGGGAAAAACAATAGGCACGAAGGAGAGGTTTCCCTCACTTCTCGACCGGGCAACAGGCGGCTGTGCTGCCATCGCACCGTGCCAAAACCAGTAAGCACTAAGGTGTTGTGTCTCCGTTTCTTTTCGCAACCAAACAGCATCGAGCAGCTATGTTCCATCTTCTGCCATAACAGCG
>NC_037541.1:7579373-7585096 GCF_001531365.2 Cynara cardunculus var. scolymus
TTTCATGGTTACGCTTATTCTATTGTTTGAACTCACTAGGCGTAAGCCTAACACTTTTCTCGGAATGGCTTGCTCATCAGGTTCCTTTAGCGGCGGTGTATCGAAGGGTTAAGAAGTTTGTCGTTCGTAAAAGTCTTTTTTTTTTTTTGTAGTCAAGGCACTTGGTGATTTGAGCATTGCAATTTTGGTTGAAGTTCGTTTTGTTGGAGATGGTAGAGACACCCGTTCTTAATCTAGGCAAAGAATTGTTTAGATTATTAGGTTGTCAATTATTGTCTCAATTTTATTTTGTAAACGCTTTAATTCCCACTTTTGTTGGGTGATCGACTTATTTAAGCTTTCAAAAAAAAACTTTGTTGTTTGAATAACCGGTTTAGATTATCTCCTTCCTCGTTGTACCCCTTTTGTTATATTTTTTAGAGTGTTACAAGTTGGTATCAAAGCCCTAGTTTAAGCGAACTAGGTAAGGGATCATGACGCCTAGACTTAAGCTGAATTTGTAAGTGTTAATTGGGAGAGGTGGGTAGAAATTTTAAGATAGGAGAACTTTAGGGTCGGCGGGGCTACCCGTTCATGAATTGTGATGATGGTGTTAAGAATTCTTATGTATAACTTATTCAAAATTTCACTTAGCTAATGCTATTTTGAGTAAATTACTACACAAGCATGCTTGAACTTACTGTTATTACAAGAATTTATGAACGTATCGATATGTATTATGTTAATCCCGTGTTCGTCCTATCTTAACTCTCTTTCACTCTCTTGTATAACAGTCTTTAAGGGTGAATACTCGGAGTAGACGGGATACCTCTCCGGAAGGTCATGCGGTAACTGAATCTACAGCGGATCAACCGCCACGAACCACCATCGCAAGGGTTCTTCCTAGACAAAACACCTTGGGCGGTGGAGAAGACCATGTTCCCCAAGTCGACCTTGCCACCTCTATGATGAACGCCATGAACAGAGCCATGGCCCAACAACAAGAGTTCTTTATGAAGCTTTTGGAGGACAGAGACGGTAATACTCGTAAGCATTATGCAGTTGCCGAGAATGTAACTATGGGGGGGTCCAGAGGCACGGGAAATGGAATCCCAACCCAGGAGCTAGCAACGATTGAGGCAAGATAAATGGGTAGAACTTGCTCTTACAAGACCTTCCTATGTTGCAAACCACCGGAATTTGTGGGGTTCGACGATCCCATGGCGTGCATGAATTGGCTCCAGGAAATCGAGCAAGCAATCCGGGCTTGTGATTGTGACGAGGGGCAAAAAGTGAAGTTTGGCTCTCAAATGCTGAGGGGTGCAGCTCTTACCTGGTGGAACATTGTCATCTCGACCATCGAGGTTACTGAATTGACCAAGATGATTTGGACCACATTCAAGAAAAAAGTAATGGAAGAATATTGTAATGAACAAGAGATGGATCGTATCGAAGAAGAATTCCGAACCCTGAAAAAGGGAAATTTATCAGTAAGGGACTACACCCGACTCTTTATGGAAAAGCTAAACTTGGTGGGACACGTAGCCCCAACGGAGAAAGATAAGATGAAAGCCTACCTTAAAGGGCTACCTGCAGACATGATGATAATGGTTAGGAACTCAAGAGCTTCCACCCTCAGGGAAGCAATCGAAGAAGCCAAGGTCTTGGAATCAGTTTATGTTAAGGGAAAGGAAGAAAGGATGTCGAGTGGTAAGAAGAGGAAGTGGGTAGGGCCCTACGCACCATCCAAAAAGCCAAACCACTTTGGCAACGACAATCGCGGAGCCCATCCCAAACAAGAGACAAGATGGTGTCCCAAGTGTCGCAGCAAACATCACGGCCCGTGTAGCACCAACTCTACCCCCACCAAATGCTTTAAGTGTGGGAAGGCAGGCCACACGCGAAACGAGTGCCCAATCAAGGGACCCATATGTTTTGGATGCAGAGAACTGGGCCATTTCAAGAATGACTGCCAAAAGTTGAAAACAGGTGGGGGTCAAGGGAGAAAGGAGGGCGTCCCGAAAGCAACCGGCCGAGCCATTCAGATGTCTAGAGAAGAAGCTAAGGCTTCGACGTATGTAGTGTCGGGTACGTTCCTTGTTAACTCCGTACTTGCTCACGTACTTTTTGATTCGGGTGCTTCGTGTTCCTTTATGTCCATTGCTTTCTATCAACACTTGCATACGCCACCTAGTACACTAGAAGATGTGTTAATCATAGAGATAGCAAATGGTAGTCAAGTTTTGGTGCGCGAAATTGTGAGAGGTTGTGTCTAGGGGATTGAAGGAAAGGAATTTTGGGTGGACCTCATACCCATGGCTATAGGCGGATTCGATATCATAATCGGGATGGATTGGCTAGTGGAGAACCAAACGGAAATCTTATGATCTAAAAAGCTGATCTGAATTCCTTTTTCAAGCGGGGACGCAGTGCTAGTTTATGGAGAAGGAAGGAAAGGGAATGTAGTACTTTTATCCATGGCGAAGGCACGTAAGTGCCTAGCTAAGGGATGCTCATCATTCATTGCGTATGTGTTGGACACCAAGCTAGAGTTAAGGAAAATTGAAGACGTGAAGGTGGTTAGGGAATTTCCAGACGTATTTCCGAAGGACTTGCCCGGTTTACCACCCGTTAGACATGTGGAGTTCCAAATTGACCTTATTCCAGGAACTGTCCCAATTGCTAAAACACCTTACCGTCTGGCCCCTTCCGAGATGCAAGAATTGATGTCTCAGTTGCAAGACCTTCTTGAGAAAGGATTCGTTAGACCGAGTTCGTCACCGTAGGGATCCCCGGTCTTATTTGTAAAGAAGAAGGACGGCACCATGAGGATATGTATTGACTACCGAGGACTCAACAAAGCAACTGTAAAGAACAAATATCCTCTCCCCAGGATCGACGACCTTTTCGACCAACTTCAGGGAGCAAGTTGCTTCTCGAAGGTCGATCTTCGCTCGGGGTACCACCAAGTACGCGTGAAAGAAGATGACGTGGCAAAGACAGCTTTTAGGACACGTTATGGGCACTATGAATTCTTGGTCATGCCCTTCGGTTTGACGAATGCACCAGCAGTATTTATGGACTTGATGAATCAGGTCTACCGACCATTCCTCGAGAAGTCTGTAATTGTATTCATTGAAGACATACTCATTTATTCCATGGACGAATCAGATCATGAGTAACACCTTCGGGAGGTCCTAGAAATGCTAAGAAAGGAGAAGTTGTATGCAAAATTCTCCAAGTGCGACTTTTGGTTGAAGGAGGTTCAATTCTTGGGTCATGTTGTCACTCGAGACGGGGTGAAGGTAGACCCATCCAAGATCGAGGCGATGATGAACTAGGAACCGCCAAAGAGTCCTTCAGAAATCCGTAGCTTCTTGGGTCTAGCAGGATATTATAGGAGATTTATCCAAGATTTCTCCAAAGTTGCTTCCTCCTTAACGGCTTTAACTAGGAAGAATGTGAAGTTTATCTGGATGGAAAAGCAAGAGCATGCCTTCAGAACTCTCCAAAAGAAATTGTGTGAAACCCCGATTCTCTCCCTGCCGAAGGGATCCGAAGACTTTGTAGTCTTTAGCGACGCTTCGAAAATGGGATTGGGTTGTGTCTTGATACAAAGGGGAAAAGTGATTGCCTACGCCTCAAGACAACTTAAGGATCATGAGAAGAACTATCCCATCCACGATTTGGAGTTAGCGGCGGTGGTGTTCGCCTTAAAGCTTTGGCGCCATTACCTCTATGGTACCAGGTGCACGCTTTTTACAGATCACAAGTGTTTGAAGTATATTTTTGATCAAAAAGAACTAAACATGAGGCAACGACGTTGGCTAGAGCTGCTCAAGGACTACGATTGTGAATTGCTATATCATCCGGGTAAGGCAAATGTAGTGGCGGATGCTTTGAGCCGAAAGGAGTACGGCAGTGGGATAAAAGCTGTGCTTACCAGGATCGATATAATGTCGAGTTTGATCGACCGGATCAAGGTCGTACAATCTGAAGCGCTCCTAGAAGAAAATCTCAAGAGTGAAGTAATGACGAAACAACGCATGTTGTTGACCGAGGATGGCCGTGGCTTGAAACTATTTCGAGGGCGTATATGGGTACCCAAGATTGGAGGCAATCGTGAACTGTTACTAGAAGACGCACACAAGTCTAAATACTCAATTCATCAGGGTAGCACCAAGATGTATCGGGACTTGAAACTGATATATTGGTGGCCAGTTATGAAGATAGATGTGGCTCGTTATGTAGAGAGGTGCGTGACTTGTTTTGCAAGTGAAAGCAGAGCATCAACGACCTTATGGTAGCCTTCAATCCTTGGAAATTCCCGAGTGAATGGGAGCATATCACGATGGATTTCGTGACCAAACTGCCGAAGACCTTAAGAGGCCATGATACGATATGGGTAGTAGTGGACTGACTGACAAAGAGCGCTCATTTCCTGGCGATGCGTAAATCGTTGCCAATATACAAGCTTGCCAAGTTATACATCGATGAAGTAGTCTCGAGGCACGGTATACCGTTGTCGATAGTGTCAAATTGAGATAGCCGATTCACCTCCCACTTCTGGGGCGGCTTGCAAAAAGAATTGGGCACGAGAGTAAAGTTAAGTACGGCGTACCATCCTCAAACCGATGGTCAGAGTGAGCAGACCATTCAAACTCTTGAAGATATGCTTCGTTCGTGTGTTGTCGACTTTGGCGGGAATTGGGATTCTCACCTACCCCTGGTGGAGTTCGCCTACAACAATAGCTATCATTCCAGTATCGGGATGGCACCTTTCGAGGCTTTGTATGGTCGGAAATGTAGAACTCCGGTATGTTGGCTAGAAGCGGGTGAGAAGCAATTCTCCGGCCCCGAAATCGTTCAGGAAACGGCAGACAAGGTGAAATGTGTTCGGGAACGTTTGAAAGCAGCGCAGGACCGACAAAAGAGTTACGCGGAAAAGAGGAGCCGACCTATAGAGTTCCAAGTGGGCGACCGCGTAATGCTAAAAGTGTCCCCTTGGAAAGGTATTATCCGTTTTGGAAAGCGTGGGAAGCTGAGTCCCCGTTTCCTTGGACCGTTTAAAGTCTTGGCTAGGGTGGGACTTCAGGCTTACAAAATAGAACTGCCACCTGAAATGGCCGGAATCCACCACACTTTCCATGTATGCTACCTTCGTAAGTGCTTGGCGGAAGAAGAAAGTGTAATACCACTTTCGGAAATTCGCGTAGATGAGAACAACCGGTGCGTTGAAGAACCAGAAGCCATCTTAGAAAGGAAGACCAAAGCGTTGAGACACAAAGAAATTGTTATGGTTTATGTGCTTCTAATAAAAAGAAAAGGAGAATGCATTATTATGAACTTTGGATTTGAATGAGTTATCAAAAAGGGTTTATTTCTTGAAAAGGGGGGGTATTACCCTCTACATCTTAATCCTAACCCTTAGACTTTCCACACCATGGAAGATTTTTCTATGGACTTTGAGTCATTACTTGCAAATTCTATTTTGGAAGGAGGGTTATGCTTATATTCGGGAAGAGGGACTGCACCTGAGGAGGAAAAAAAAAAGAACAAAAGAAGTCCCTTCATTGGAGAGAAGGAGGAGGGAAATCAAAGAGGGGAAGGAGAACGACGACAAGAGCAAGGGAAAAACAGTAGGCACGAAGGAGAGGTTTCCCTCTCTTCTCGACCGGGCAACAGGCGGCTGTGCTGCCATCGCACCCCGCCAAAACCAGTAAGCACTAAGGTGTTGTGTCTCC
>NC_037541.1:7586201-7601201 GCF_001531365.2 Cynara cardunculus var. scolymus
AAAGGTTTCATGGTTACGCTTATTCTATTGTTTGAACTCACTAGGCGTAAGCCTAACACTTTTCTCGGAATGGCTTGCTCATCAGGTTCCTTTAGTGGTGGTGTATCGAAGGGTTGAGAAGTTTGTCGTTCGTAAAAGTCTTTTTTTTTTGTAGTCAAGGCACTTGGTGATTTGAGCGTTGCAATTTTGGTTGAAGTTCGTTTTGTTGGAGATGATAGAGACACCCGTTCTTAATCTAGGCAAAGAATTGTTTAGATTATTAGGTTGTCAATTATCGTCTCAGTTTTATTTTGTAAACGCTTTAATTCCCACTTTTGTTGGGTGATCGACTTATTTAAGCTTTCAAAAAAAAAACTATGTTGTTTGAATCACTGGTTTAGATTATCTCCTCCCTCGTTGTACCCCTTTTGTTATATTTTTTAGAGTGTTACAATTCTCATCATCAGACTCATTAACTAAGTTCTGATTCTCCGCAGTCGATGTTGTACCTGTAAAAGGTTAAGAAGATTAGACCCATAATAAAATCAATTCCCAAAATAATATTAAATTGACTCAAACAAAAAAATTCTTAATCACCTCTCAAAACTTGAAAATTCACTTAGACTTTTAAGCTCAACAAAAAATAATGCTGATACTAAACAAAAAAAAACTCTAAGATAAAAAAAATATTCCAACACCAAAAAAAATGTAAAATAAACTCTAAGAAGTAAATACAAACTAATACTAAAAAAATTAAAACAACAAAAAATTTAAACTATAAAAATTGACACAAAAAAAATTATAACTATGTAAAAAAAATTAACAATCAAAATAAAAAAAATTAACCTACACAAAAAAAAATAAGAAAAGAAAAAACATTCTAAAAAATACCACTGATATCGCTCAAAGTTAGAAAAAAAATCACTCCTCACTGGATACAAAGGTTACCGGTCAAAACACTCATCACTCAAGAACATTCATACTTATAGCTCATCAAAATCTTGATACACTCATCGCTCATACTCCTCCCCGGTCAAGAAGTTCATCACTCAAATTAAAAAACTTTCACCGGTCAAAACCAAAACTTAACTTTCATTACTCAACACTACAAAGTTCTCACCGGTCAAAAATGCTTATCGCTCAAAATACTTAACACTCCTCATCGGACATCACTCACAAGAACAAAATCACAAAGTTATCGCTCAACTCACATTACAGTTCATCGCTCAAACATTACAGGTTACTTTCTTCGGTCAAATCTTATCATTCAAAATATTAAGAACAGATTAGGTTAAGAGTTCATATTCAAGAACAGGATCTGATTTGAAGTCCAATACAAACCTTTAAGATAAGAAATATAGATGAAGGATTAGGAAATATTGTCCAAGATTGTTTAAACAGTCCAATGATCCAAAGATATTAGATGAATGAAATAGAACTTGTTCGATGAATGAAAAGGAAAAACTTCGTCTGATGAAGTGATGTGTGATGAAGAATAAGTAGAAAGTAAGATGAAATGAAATAAAGAGTGAAAGGTAAATCGAACACCCTTTATATAGGGTAAAATTTGAGATGACTTGGCAAAGAATGATTAGACAAAAACAAATCATGCAGATTGAAGACTCTTGCTTTGTCCGATAACAAGGCTTCATCGAACAAAGCCTTGTACGATGGATAAGGTTATCGCTCAAAGCTTTGAGCGACGAGGAGGTTCATCGGCCAACACTTTGGTCGATAAACAAGCTCATCGGTCAAGCTTTAATCGATGAACTAACTCATTGTTCAAAAGGAAATATAAGGAACTGAATACAATTAGGCCTTGGGCGGATAGGACATTCATCGCCCAAACCTGTATCCAGAGACCTATTTATCCCCTAAGTCTTCATAAGGATCACCAAGTCGCTCAAGAAATGTCCGGATAGCCTCTTCATCGGACAACACTATGTCTGGATTGAACCTTCACTGACAACACTTTGTCTGGATATGGTCCTCATTGGACAAGCCTGTATCTGTATGTCTTCATCTCTCAACACTTTATCTTCCAAACTTGTAATCACATAGGGATTAAAAAATTATTTACTCCCCCTTGAATATAGATAAATTAAAAACAGTATAAAAGATAGATCATTATGCTACCTATGAAGATTTGCTCAGGTTCTGAACTGAGTTGTTCAGAAGCTGTATTGAAGACCAGGTCCTGAACTGTGTGCTCAAAAACTAATATGGCATATCATACAATCCCCCTCAAACCATGCATCGGTATATCATGTGATTAAATATCTGAAATCAACACAACAAATGACAAACCTGCAAAACAGATTAAACAGATTTTGGTACCCATACAAACATGGGTCCTAATTTGTTAGCATTGGTCTGTGGAATATTATATGTGTCATACCATTTGTTCTTATCAGATATTTTCTCTTTAGATCTCTTCACAGGTAAGTCAGAATTGCAATAAGTATCATACCAATTGTTATCATACCTACCAGCCAATCCAGCTGTCTACATACCATCTGTTGGCTTTTCTCTTGTTGATAAAGTCATTTGTTCCACAAGTTGAACAACAAATTCTTTGCTTGCTAAGGCTGATAAGTTGGTTAGTAGATTCAACAACACAAGGTAGAATAGTCTTATAAACAAATGAATTGTTATTACATATAGAGTATTGCGAAGACTTACTATTAAAATCTTTTACATCAGATTTCTTAAGCCAAATCCTTTTCATTTTATTAAAATGATTATCTGACTCAATAACATAACCTTTGTAAAACTAATTTGAATTATGAGATTTGTTCTTTGAAACACTTGATTTAGAACTACTTGAATAAATGTTGGATTTGACACTAGAATTGTCATTCAAGCAAGTTTTACACTTAGAATGAAAATCGGTTGAGCTTGAAGTATTTGTTTTAGAAAATTCTTTATTTTCTTTAGCAACTTATCTCTTTCTTTAGTAACAAAATCATATATCTTTTTAAACTCAGATCTTATATTTATCTCAGTCACAATATCAGTTTTTAAATCAGACAATTTGTTTGAAGTTTCAAAGATTTTACCTTCCAGATCTGACCTTTCCTTTTCAAAACTTCTTCTTTCTTTTTCAATTTCTCAGAAATTCCCTTCTCATTATCAGAAGCAATGTCTAGTCTTTTCTTTTTCTCAGTCAGCTCCTTAGCAATAGATGCATACTTCTTCGCAATATTCCTTTTCTCAATAGCAAAAGCTTTTCTTTCTTCATCAAAAACTTTCTGCTTAGCAGCAATACTCTTTTAAATTTCCAGATATTACTTCTCTGACTCTATCACAGATTCTTTCTTCTCATTATCAAACTTGGCTCTTTCCAAAATGATTATCTTTTCAAATTCAGAAATTCTCTCTAACAGATTTGCATTATTCAGCTCAAAAACCTTAATTTTACCTTCAAGTATCTTCTTTTCAGTATTAAATTTCTTTTCTTCTTCAATAACCCTTTCCTTTTCCTTTTCAAGTCCCTTTTTATCATAATTCAATCTTCAGACTCTAATAGATTTTCCAATTCAATTGATCTTTTCTTTTCCTTCTCAAGTACTCTTCTTTCAGAAATCAATTCCTTTTCAGCTTCATAAACGCTTGTAGTTAACTCATAATTTCCTTTAATTGCTTAACATTTCTTTTCAGAAAATTAGATGAAAAACCTCTAGACATGAATTCATCAATATCTTTGGCCCAACAAAGATTAGAATGGTTTTTATAAAACATCTTAGCATACTTATCTTGCTCCTTTTTAAATTTCATCTCCAACTCAGAAATTCTTTCTTTAAGTTCCTTATTCTCTCTTTCTATCATGAATTCCATTTTACACAAATCGAATTGATTAAATCTTTTGATCTTTTTACAGTTCAAAACTTAGAGAATTCACCAAAAATCAAACACTTATCAGACGAAATTCAACCTTATCAGACAACTCACAAACAATTCACAAAATATCGGTCAACACTGAGATATCAGACAACACTAATCAATTCTTATCGCCCAAAACTTCTTATTGTCGAAGTCTTTATCGTTCACACCCTTTTAACGCACAACCCTTAATCGGATACTTCTTTATCGGACACTTCTTTATCAATCACCAAATGATATCGGACAAGTCTTCACCGCAGAAACACTTTATCGGACAAGTCTTATCCGGATATGGACCTTATCGGATAGTATGTTGATCGATAAAGAAGCTTATCGCTCACAAGTTGAACGATTAGCAAAGATATCGCTCACAAGTTAAGCGACGAGGAAGAGATTTATCGGTTAAGAGTTACAAAAAAAACAAGTCCAATAGGCGATGAACCAAAATCACCTTAGTTATATGTGATGAGTATGACAAATCAGACAACAAACAGTTTATCAAATTATTGATTATCTCATAAGCAGTTTTATTATGTCTTTTGACAATGATCGTGCGATTTTGTGTGAAGAATGCGATAGATACAACTTCAGCCCACAAATATAAAGGTAAGCCAGAGTATACAAGCATTGTGCGAGTAGCTTCAACCAGAGTTCGAAAGGCAGAAAAATTGTGAGAAATCCTGACAGAGTGAAGAAAACTTTGAAGGGTCTCATTTGTGAACTCTGTGCAGTTGTCACTTCGAATCTTTTGCACAGGATGTTGTTGAAGAACTTGAATGCACTTTATAAATGCAATAATCAGCTTCGGCGTATCAGACTTGGCTCTTAGAAACTCTAGCCACGTATATCTAGAATAATCGTCAATCATTACCAAAATATACTTTTTTGCCTCCTAATGATTGAGTCTGCATCGGTCCATACAGATCCATGTGTATCATCACGAGCGGAGATTTGCAAGACGATTCAGTTTTGACTTTATGGGAAGTTTTGGTCATCTTCCAAATTTCACACGTTGAGCACAAAGAATCCTTGTCAAACCTCAATTCTGGTAGACCAATGACAAGATTTTTGCTTACGAGTTTGTTGATATATTTGAAGTTTTGATGAGATAATATGTGATGCCATATCCAACTGTCTTCTTTTTTTGCCTTTGGAATTAGACAGATAGACCGAGAAGCAGTCAGAGTTGTGAAATTCACTGCATACAGATTACGTTATCGTTCAGCTCGAATAACTTCAATTCCTTCCAAGTCAACGATGGCACATCCTTTAACAAAGAATTTAACATTGAAACCGTTGCCACAAAAATGGCTTATACTGAACAAATTATGCTCCAATCCTTCAACGTAGAAGACTTTCTTAATTGTTACGGTGCCATTTGACAATGTGCCATGTCCTCTTACATGAACTTTCTTCTTGTTACCAAAAGTGACTGTTCCACCAGGCTTCTTTTTAAAATCAGTCAGGAAGTGTCTATATTCTGTCATGTGTCTAGAGCATCCCGAGTTTATGTACCACACATGGCAGTCCTATAAAAACAATCACTGAGATTTAGGTACCCATTTCATAATGGGTCTTGTTGGGTTAGGAATCACATTAGTAGATACAAATTTTATTCGTCATTCATATCTTTGTTTTGGAATTCTTTAAATCAACTTTCAGATTAAAATTTCTCTTGAAAGAATTACAATTTCTCTTGAAAGAATTACAAACACAACTACTACAGTTTGCTTTTAAGCTTTTTACAGAAGAATTAGCTTATGAAATATTTTCAGATTTCTTCTGTGAATAATTATTCTTCTTGCAAACTTTGCCATGCCTTTTCAAATGTGTCACTGAAAAAGATTTTGAATTAGTAGATGTTTTGATAGATGAGCATTCCACTGTAACATTTTGGACAGATTTAATAGATTTAGTAGTAGTCTTAGAATCATTTTGAGATTTAACTCCAGAAGACTCTCCTATATCAAAAATGTTATCAGAAAGATTTATCTTATCAATAACAGTGGATTTAGTTTTGGATTCAATCTGAGTAACCTCTAAATTTTTATCCACTGAACTTAAAGATATTTTAATGTCATGTTCAAGTTTAATGGTTTTACTCATCAGCTCGGTTCGGTCATCAAAACATGAACTCAATTTCTTTTCAACTTCTGAAATCTTTTAAATGTTAGACTCATGCAGTTTGTCCTTACAAACCAGACACATGGTCAACTCTGAAATTTGTTCATTAAGCTCATTAGATTTGGCCAGAAATTCATTTTGAGCACAAATATTTAACTCTTTTTCAGACTTGAACTCATCTTCAAGTTCAGAGATTTGTTTCATTAAAACATATATTTTCTTGTTCAAATCAACTTCAGAATTTGGAAGCTCAGTCCAATCCTGTTCAATGAAAGTTTCAAAATTCGATGAAAGTTTCAATTTTGAAAACTTCAGTGGGATACATTGATTCAAGCTCAGTGTGTAAAAATGGAATTTCTTTGGTTTCATAGCTTGAATTTGAATCATCATATTTTAGTCCCATTGATTTAAAATTTGGTTTTTTAGAAGATTTTTCAACTGATTTATCATCACGATTTGAAATAATCGATGATTCTTATTCCGCCTTGACAAAAATTTCATGAACGGAGGGAATTGTGAATTTTGCGGTCCCCCTTCATTAAAATTGTATAAAGATTTTGGGGCCTTCTTCAAAGTTTCTGATTCGTTAAATCCCAAACCCACTTCAGGATAATAAAATCTTGGATTTTTGAGTTTGTTTATTAAAATTTTCAGTGCTTGTTCAGATTGATTCCTTTTGTAACGAGTCTCCTCCAAGTGTTTTATTTCCTCATGTAAAGTCACTTTTTCTTCAAGAATAATATCAATTTTTAATTGAATGTTATCTCTCTCACATTCTACTTAGTTCAACTTCGTTTTAAGTGATAGAAAATCTTTTTAAATTTTAGATTTTTCAAATCTAAGGACTTCTTTCTCATTTCCCAGACTTTCACATGGTCCTTGATAGCAGAAACTTTCTTCTCTAAATCTTTCAGTTACTGCTTTTTCTGCTTTCATCCTGTCTTTCAGAAGCTTCAATTTCATTAGTTAAGTCAAAATTGGAAGAGCTACACACCTCTGATTCATTATTTGATGGCGAGCCTCCTTCTTCAGTTCTGGCCATTAGACACATATTGACCTGAGTAAAATGTGTAGCTTCATTATCAGAGGAATCAATAAACCAGCTTTCTTCATCAGCAATAAGGGTTTTGCATCCTCAAGAGCTTTGGTTGACCCACGACTATCGATTATATTGAACAATTCATTTGGTATGGCCATCAGCATATAGGTCAATTCCTTTTTGTCAACTTTAGCCATTTGTTTCTCAGGTACAGAAAAGTATTTGGGGTCTTTCTTTTGTTGTCTGCTCTTAAACACAATACCTTCAGGTGATGTGTAATCAGGTAGATCCACAAGACATTCATATGATCTATTGTTAATAGATTTCATTAACCTTTCATATTTATTGTCCAAGAAATGAATCATTCTTACTTTCCGTTGCTGATATTCACCGACAGCTAGAACTAGAGGCTTAGAATTTGACCCGATGTTCAACATATCCTTAGACATTTTCAAAAACATACTTGAACTGATTGTTCAGCAAATGATTTTGAATTGGTTTTAAATAACAGATAAAATCCTTGAAGTTTGAACAAATTCTCGACACACTTGTATATCGTCCAACAAGTATCTCACCAAAGGTTATCGCTCACACTAGTTATCGCTCGCAATGGGTTATTGCTCACAAAGAATTCGCTCAGCTTTGGGCGATGAAGGATGTTTATCGAGTAATACAAAAGGCGATGAAAGTGGTTATCGGCCAACGGGGTAGGTGATGAGTATGTTTATAAGCTAAGCGTTGGACAATGAAAAGGGTTATCGCTCAACAAGATGGGAGATGAAGCACAAACTACTATTCGCTCAAGAGTTGGACGGGATATAGGTTTATCGGGAAAGTCTTTATCCGAGGAAAGCCCTTATCGCCTAGACATTGGGCGATGAAAATTCAACACTTAGACAAAATTTTCACAAACTGAGCGATAAGTAGACTTGCTCGTTGAAGTCTGTTACTTGAGTGATGAGAACACTTAAGCGATTAGGACACTTGGGCGATTAAGTTTCAATCTGTGCAATACTTGGGCGATGAACACTATATTGACCAACCCTTTTGGGCGATGAAGATCCAAAAGCATACACTGGGAGATAAGCACTTCAACAACAAATTCAATGAGCGATAAGACTCAAGATCATCGCTCGTTGAATCTTCATTGGGCGATGAAGAGGTGTTCAAACAGTAACTTCAAGAAATCACCAGAAGTCGATCAAAACTTCACAATTAGATGAAATAACCTGCACAGATTAGCTCGAAAACGACATAAAAACACTTTTAATGAAACAAATTAGACCAATTTTGAATCAAAGTAGCCCAATTTGATCAAATTGATCAAAACATAGTTCGAACATAAAACTAGAAAGTTTCGATCATAATTTCAAGAATTTAACTTCAATTTAGATACAAAACCAATCAAGATTGAATGTGTTTGCTCTGATACCAATTGTAGATCCCTGATTCAAGTCTATAACACCAATTAGATCAAGATCAAGAACATAGATTGTAGAAATCAATATGTCGGCATATATATTGATTATAGACAAAGTACATTGTGTTTGATGCTCTCAAAGATCTCACGTAATTTCTCAGTTGCTAGGATATGTGTTACCCACACTAACTACCACAACTAACCAACCTATATATACTTAAAGATTACAAGGAAACAAACAAACTATAAAGCTTGTAAACCTACACTATAAATCATATTAAAATAGTTTAAAGTACAAGGACTTGAATACAACATTTTTTGACTCAACAAAGAGTTCAGTGAGACATAGGCTTGAGGGTAAAGATGAGTGAGAGCCAAATCAGTGAGATTGGTGAGAGAGAGAGGAGATAAGTGAGGAGAGGAGAGTTTCGGTTTGTGTTGAGGGCGGACGACACGGGTGAGGCGGCACGGGCAAGGCAGCACGAGCGAAGCGTGAGTACACGGCAGGGGCAGCATTGAGGGACTTAGGCCGATCAAAGAGATAAGTAGCAGTTCAGTTAGTGAGACATTGGTTAGTGAGAAATTTCAGGTAGTAGGACTCTGGCCAAAGTTAAAGAGAGGTGTTGTCGGTATTACTATTGATTTGGGGTTTGTCCGAAGTTAAAGAGAAGCCAATTTTAAAATTGAACTTTTTGAAATAAACACACTTGCAAGAAAATATTTTTAAAAATATAACGTATATAGTTGCAAGAGCAATACATAGTTTCTTTTTTGAAAAAAATTCTTACACGAAATCCATAGAAAACCTATGTAAGACCATGTTGCTTTTAAAATAAACACACAAAATCCATTATTTTCAAAACTTATCATTTTGCAAAAATATAATATTTGTCAAAAAAGAATTATACTCACACAGTATCTTTTTAGAGAGAGAATATAAAGACTATTTCAAAAATCAAACGAATTTAAGAAACTCATCATTTTCAAAAATCAACATTTGTAAAAAGCAACCATGCTCACACAAAGTCAGACACAAACTATTTTGAAAAATGTTATTGAGACAACCTAAAATTTGTAGAGGACACACAAACCACGAAAGTAGCTAGTGAATTCTCAAAATTTCAATTTTCAACATTTAATATTCCAAACTCACCAATCAGAAAATTAAACCTAGCTTCATCAAGAGGTTTGGTAAACAAGTCATCAAGTTGATAATCTATGGGAATAAAATGAAGTTCAACATCACCTTTCGTCACATGATCTCTAATAAAGGGATACCGAATATCAATGTGCTTTGTACGAGAGTGAAGAACTAGAATGTTGGGGATAGCAATGGCACTTGAATTGTCACAAAAAATAGGAATTTCTGAGAACAACTAATCGTAGTCAGCTAACTGATTTTTCATCCATAAGACTTGTGCACAGCAGCTACCAGCAGCAACATATTCAATTTCAGCCGTTGAAGTGGACACATAGTATTGCTTCTTGCTAGTCCCAGTGACTAATTTTCCACCCAACAACTGGCAGCTACTAGTTGTACTCTTTCTATCAACTTTACAGCCTGTATAATCAGAATCTGAGAAACTGGTTAGATCAAAACCTGAGTCTTTGGAATACCAAAGACCCAGATTGGGGTACCCTTCAGGTACTTGAAAATTCATTTAACAGATGTCAAGTGAGATTTCTTCGGATACGCTTGGTATCTTGCACAAAGAAATGAGGAGAACGTGATATCTGGTCTGCTAGCAGTAAGATAGAGTAAAGAACTGATCATTCCCCTATAATTGGTCGCATTCACTAATTTACCATTAGGGTCTGCATTCAATTTTAAGGGAGGTGCCATTGGGGTTTTCATGGATAACACTTAGAGAAGTCAAATTTCTTTAAAAGATCTTTAACATATTTACTTCGATTTATAAAGATTCCTTTGTCGGATTGCTTGAGTTGCAAACCCAAGAAAAATGTAATTTCAGCCATCATACTCATTTCATATTTACTTTGCATGAGTCTTGAAAACTTTCTACACATAGATTCTTTAGTGGCACCAAAGATAATAGCATCCACATAAATTTGTACAAGAATAACATGACCTTTATGTTTCCTAAGAAAGATGGTATTGTCAATCTTAACACGAGAGGAACCATTTTCCAAAATAAAAATAGAGAGAGTGTCATACCATGCATGAGGAGTCTTTTTAAGACCATACAAGGCCTTGTTTAACTTATAGACATTCCTTGGATGTTTAGGATCCTCAAAGCTTAGAGGTTGCTTCAAATAGACTTCTTCAGTAAATTTACCATTTAGAAAAGCACTTTTAACATCCATTTGGAAAACTCTGAAGTTCTTGTATGTAGTATAAGCAAGGAAGATTCAGATAGCTTCCAACCTTGCTAGCGGAGCAAATGTCTCATCATAATCAATACCTTCCTCTTGTCTGTATCCTTGGGCAATAAGTCGGGACTTGTTTCTAGTCACCGTTCCGTTCTCATTCATTTTGTTTCTAAAGAGCCACTTTCTGAAAGACCAGTCTCCAAACTTTGTTATGCTCGAACTACAACATCTTCTTGCATGTAAATGATCCATCTAGGATCATCAAGTGCTTATTCAATCTTTTTAGGCTCGATGATAGATAGAAAGTTGACAAACAAACAGATATTATCAGCACCGCGACATGTTTGGACACCTGCTTGCTGATCACTAATAATTTGCTCCATTGGGTGATCTCTAGTCCACTTAGTGGCAGGAGGAAGAGGAAGAAGAAGAGAGGTAGAGGCACCATCAACATTCATCAGACGATTGAAATAAACGACTACTAGGGTTGGGTCATCGATGTCCCTAGTAGAAGAAATAGGAACATCCACACCAGTTGGGGATTCCACATAGGAGAGAGGTACCGGATCGGTTGGTTCTTGTACAGGACTGAATGATGGTATTTTCGTATTGAATGATATATCTTCATTCTCATCTTCCTCGACTGGTGGAACATCATCTCCATTAGATTGTGGAAGTCCACCAATTAGAGTTGAATTATCAGAGAAGTGAGATTCCAACCACTAGCTAAGTTTAAGATCATCACATTGAAATGATGATGTTGTAGACACAGATTCAGATTCATCAAATTTGACATTGACAGATTCATCTATGCACTAACGACGCATATTGTACACCCGATAGGCTTTAGAGAAGAGAGAGTATCTAACAAAGATGCCTTCATCAGATTTAGGATCAAACTATCCTAATTGGTCTCGATCATTGAGAATATAACATACACTTCCAAACACATGAATGAAAACTGATATTTGGCTTTCTACCATGGAACACTTGATAAGCAGTTTTATTGCGTCTTTTCACAATTATAGACCTATTTTGAGTAAAACAAACAGTATTAACATCTTTAGCCAAAGTAGGCCGGAAGACTTGCTTTACTTAGCATTGGACATGCAGCTTCACATAGTGTACGGTTTCTCCTTTCAACAACTCCATTTTGCTGTGGAGTCCGAACTTCTGAGAAATTTTGAGAAATACCTTTGTCATCAAAGAATATTTCAAGAACACTATTTTTAAATTCGGTGTCATTGTCACTTCAAAATGATCTAACAAGTTGACCATTCAAAAATTTTGTCCATTTCACAAAGTTGATAATTTATTCGGCTGCATCACTCTTGTGTTAAAGAAATAAGACCCAAATATATCTTGGTTTCTCATCTACAATAACAAGAGTATATCATTTTCCACCCAAACTTTGAACGCTCATGGGACCATAGAGATCCATGTGAAGCATGTTCAAAGGAGCAGAAATAGAAGATCACATCTTGGACTTGAAACTTGCTTTGGTTTGCTTGCCTTTTTCACAAGTAGCACACATCTTTGACATATGACATCTTAGAAAGTCTAATAACCAGATCTTTGCTAGAAAGATTGTTCATGGTCTTGAAGTTGAGATGTGGCAACCTTTTATGACATAGCCAATTTTGATTAGTAGTAGCCTTGGAGTAGAAACAAATGTTGACGTCAGTAGTACTAGGTGATTCCATGTTGAACACATAGACATTATCATTTCGAATACTAGGTCAGTACCTTCTTGGCAGAAGATTCAAGAATAGTACACTGGTTTTCTTCAAATTTTACAATAAGCCAATATCACACAGTTGACTGATACTTAGCAGATTGTGCTTTAGTCCATCCATATAGGCTACTCGATTGAAGGTAACCGGGACATTAGAGAGTACACCATAATCTTTAGTAATACCTCTGGCATTGTCTCCAAAAGTTACAAAAGGACCAGGTTCAGACACATAGTTGATCAACAGAGACTTGTTTCCAGTCATGTATCTTGAATATCCATTGTCCAAGTACCATACATGTCAGTGTCCTAAGCCCTTTTTTTGTTTGGCCTTTGGCTTTCTTCAAGGTAGAAGGTACATCAGCAGCAGTAGAGGTGGATCCCTTGTCAGAGTCTCCTATCTCTCGTATTTTAGCCATAAGGAAAAGATGTACCATATCCTCATCACTAGAGGAAGAGGTTGGCTCATCAATCTAGTCATGAGTCTCAGCCATGAGACCCTTACCTTTTCTCTGGAAGCTCTGGTAAGAAAAAGGAACGAAGTTGGTAGAAGAAGAGGCCATTGTAGATCTAGCTTATGAGATTAAGTTAACTACTCTGATACCACTTGTTGGTCCTGAATGGGATGACAATAAACAAAAAGTAATTGTAGAAGGAGGGTTGAATACAATTACACAAACTTTTTTCAACTTTTTTTTAATTCTTATTGATGTGTATCAAGAATTAACACACATAGATACAATTTAGATTGTTGCGGAAGAAGGAAAGGATAATCTAACCTAAACAATCTTACAAAGAGAAGAACTTACAAGAACAACACTGTAACACCCCAAGATCCATATTTGCATAAAACCATTTATTTCATATAATGAAAAACTCAATAATACACCTTCGGTCCCAACAAGTACAAGAAGCTATATTACAAAATAACAACCAAATTTTTCCATAACATTCTTGTTCATAGCTTGGATATATAACAAGTATTCCAAAACCAACAGATAACATGATCTTCTTCATAAACCATGTAAGCACAAAAGGAAAATTCACATTTTCCCCTTTTCCTTATCCCTTGATAATGTTTGACCTGCAATGCACATTTTTGAAATACAAAATGAGGGTTAGATTTTGAGGTCTAGTGAAAATCCCTTTTTATGCAATTACAAGGTGAATATCACCAAAACATTTATAAAATCGTATTTGTAATTATACAAATATATAACCTTTTGATAAAACATAACTCAAATATCGCATTCAAATATGGATTTATAAATCTTCCTCGCCGCACATGGAGCATGACCACTCAGCTCCTCGCATCACTTTGTGCGAGATTTTCAAATTCTTCGCATCACTTGGTGCAGGATCACCCAGATCTCCTCTGGACCTTAAGGACCAGAGCTCCTCTGGTCCACCAACCAAAGCAAAGCCAATCTAAAACAAGGCTACTAAAAGCTAACTTGAAGTATGGGCCAACTCAAAGCAATATTAACATAAAAACATGATCAACTAGTGTTTCTGCCATCGATTAAAAGTAAACCGAATCCTGAAGCAAGCCAACCAGAGCCCCTTTGGACGACCAGAGCCTCTGGTCTTACCAAGCAGAGCTTCTGGTCTCAAACTTTTAAGACCAACTAAAGATGCATGACCAACCAGTGGTCATCTGGATGACCAGAGCCTCTAGTCTGTCTAACTAGAGCTTATGGAAAATAAGAAAATGAGTTATACTTGAAAGCAAATAAATTTTAAAGATATTCAAAGGCTCTCTGGTTAAACATGAAGTTAACTAGAGCCTCTTTGGTCCTCTACCAAGGTTGAAATATTTTCTCAAGGACTTAACAAATAAGTAGAAATAATCTGCCTAGAGGCCAAGCCAACCAGAGGCCCTCCATAGCCTCTTCTAGTTGAATTATGGCCTGAGCTCTAAATGCCAATATATAAACAAAATTGAAAATGGTTAAGTCTCAAAAGGTTTTAGTTATAAAATTATACTTGGGACTAAGAGCCTGGATACAGAGCTCGAACACCGCTTATAAACACAGTTCGAACATATATCTTAGATACAGAGCTCAGACACAATTCAATTTCCAAAATACAGAGCCTCTGTATAGCATATGCAGAGCCTCTGGGTCAAGATATGTTTGAACATTTGAAAAAGAACTTGGATTTTCCATTTCAACCAGAGGCCTTCTAGTTGGACATGAAGACCAACCAAAGCCCCTGTGGATCCTCATCAAACATTTATTTTATTGAAATAACTTGAAGTATAACATCCAGAAACCAGACCAACCCAAAAACATTGTTAATTGATAGCACAACCAAATCAAGCCTTTCTGGTTATAAACAATTTTCCTCCTCATCATAATAACGTTGTTATCACATCAATTAAGAGCAAAAATCCCAAGTCCTCACATCACATAGAGGTGATAACTCAAAGATCATTGCATCCCATGGATACGATAACAAAATATATGATCAAAACTCAGATTTCACAATTGT
>NC_037541.1:7603003-7604576 GCF_001531365.2 Cynara cardunculus var. scolymus
TATGTATGTATGTATGTATGTATGTATGTATGTATGTATGTATGTATGTATGTATGTATGTATGTATGTATGTATGTATGTATGTATGTATGCATGCATGCATGTACAGTAAGTATAACAAGTAATTAATTTAATTAATTTAAAGTATAAAAATTTAATAATCCTTTGAGAAAGACAAAACAGGAAAAGAGGATGAAAATACCCTCAAAGGTGATGGAGGAATTGGAGGGTTGTTACAATGAGGGACCAACTCGGTAGAAAACAACTTATCATGAATTATCTTCTGTAATAAATGAAGTTTAGGGACCAATTTCATAATAAAAAACAAACCATAGGGACCAACTTTGCAATGAGCTTTCTCTTTATTGGTCATACTCATATATAGGGGTGCTCATTGGTTGAGTTGATCGAGTTGAAGACAATTGAACAACCCAACTCAATGCTTGCGGTTTGAAAAATCTCAACCCAATCTAGCCCAAACCAAAGTGCAACTCAACCCAACCCAAACCGTATAGGTTGGTTGGTTTAATCGGGTTGGGCGGGTTGATGCTTTGATACATCAAAATATTCTCTCAACTTTGGATATGTTGTTTTCTCTAGTTTGCTCATAATTTCTTTTTCATCATCAACCATCGGAGTTCGAGTCGGGAATTAAAGAAATTAACCAAAGCGAATGTCTTGGTAATAGATTTTTATTTTTTTAGATTCGTATTAATCGAAATTATGTTTATTACGATGTGTTATGTTTTTTTATAATTCATCTTATATTGATAGCTTTTTTCTTTAATTATTAAAATACGTACCTAATTCACATGTTCAAATGGAAGTACATGCACAACCCATTTTCATATTATCATATTACCGACTTTTATGAATCATGAACCATTGTGTTCATGTTACTTATATCATATGAACACAAGTGTTATTTTTTACTTGATACCAAATATTTATATTTGTGTAAGTGTTTGCACCCGGTGTTCATAACGTTGTGGTTATGTGTTCATATATTTTATACGATATGAACAAGGGGTGAACACGATATGAACAACAGGTGAACAACCATATAAAATCAGAAACATATATGAACAAGGGGTGAACCTTAAACGGTGTGGATGCAATGCATGTATAAAACTCCAATTGACAAAGAATCGCTCCTGAAAGTGTTTATAATGAAGAAACTATTGTTCACAAGTTGTTCATATCGTGTTCATACCTGTTTTTTTATTTATTTCATTTTGTATAGCAGTTATTCTTATTATGTTCATATTCTGTTCATAAATGCTATGCAGTCAAGTTCATATATATGTCAAAATTTTGTTCGTATTTGACATAATGGTTCATATATATATTTGTGTTCATATGGTTCTTACATTAACAAAAATAAATTAACAAAAATCATAGAATTTTTGATTTTATAACTCTCAATTAATTAATGATATGGGAGTTACATAATTTTTTTTTTACCTAAATACCCTTTTCAACTTTGTTCATTTATCTTTAGAGTTTTTTGCAAAAATAGGGTAGTTTTGAAAAGGGTTTGTAGAAATAGGGTAGTTTTAGTTTTATTCGTAGA
>NC_037541.1:7604676-7605782 GCF_001531365.2 Cynara cardunculus var. scolymus
TTCTCTTTCTTCTTTGCATTACGGATCTCCAAAACATCCTGCTCATTCTGTTTCAGAGTTTCATATATTTCATGAATATCAATATCAAATAACTGCTTGTTAAATCTGATATGATTAGCAAATGGTTACCACTCTGATTGGAGATTGTTAAGAAACTTAACATTTATCTCTATAGTAGTTTTGGAAATTCCGTTCTTTGTCAGCTCGTTTAGCAGTCTGGCAAGTCTGTTATAGACATCATCAAAGCTTTCTCCTTCTTTAGCTTTGAACTCTTCATATGCTGAAATGCAATTTGTAATTTTCAGCTGAGTTCCGACTTTCGAACCCATCATCATCTTCTCTATTTGAACCTACATGCTGTGACCTGATGATTTGTAACTATCAATACTGGTGTAGATATCATTAGTCAGTGTTTGCATCATATAAGATTTGCAAAGCACATCAGCATGGGCTCTTTCTTCATCTTCAGTTGAATATTGATGTTTCGATTTAGGTAATTTCTGTGCAGGTACGCCTGCTATATTGTCAGCAGGTACTTCTACAAAGAATTCAGCAGGACCGTCCAATTGAGATTGCATGATCATATMTCCTTCTTTCATCCTTTCAATGAAGTTCAGAAATTTGTCTCTCCATTGATTATAGTCACCACGAAAAAGAACTGGTGGCTTGGTATCAGTACCAATAGCTATTGCTTCTTTTGAACTCATCTTATCAGTTTGTATGAAAAATAGAATCAACTGCAGTTCAAAGTTTGAATTAAAAGATCAGTTTACAAAAATATATCTGATAAAGTGTAAACTAGAATAAGCACACATTCAACACTTAGACAAAATTAAGCACAAGCACTTATCCGGATTAGTAATYCGGTCAAGTTTATCCGGTTTACAAGTCCGGTCAAAAAGATAGACAAAAAAACAAGTTATCCGGAATCCGGGCAACAAGTAGACATAAACCGCACAAAGATAAATCGCTCAAAGAGTAAGTTTCAAACCGATCACAAAGTCAAACTATTAAACCTATCAAAGAATCAAACAATTAAACCGATCAAAAGTCAAACACCGTTCAATTGAATACCGTCCAAGATATATACGATTATAGAAATAAAC
>NC_037541.1:7606277-7625904 GCF_001531365.2 Cynara cardunculus var. scolymus
CCTCAAAACTTGTTTAAAACGAAAAATGGTGTGAATCAAGATTGTTTGAAATGAAAAACCGAATCTAACAATACAAATCTTTACAATTAACACTCCAAAAATTGAACGATTTAGGCTCAAAAATCAATCCGGACGAAAAAAATATCAAGAACGGTGAAAAACAGATCGATAATCTTCAAAAAAATCGAGCAGAAAATGTGCAAATCAGATAAATCTTCAACCCAAACTGCTGCAGTATGCTCTGATACCAATTGATAGTCCAGAAATCATACAAACATGAAGCAATCTTCAAGAATCATGATGAACATCAAAGATAGAAATAATATGAACAAAGAATGATTAGATTGAAAGAGAGAGAATATTACAGCTCTAATCTTGATAATTCTGCTAATGACAAAAGGTAATTACAATTACAAGAGAAAAACTATTTATACTAGGAAATTGTAAAGACTAAGCCATTACAAAACTATTACACTAAGGAAAAAATTGAATACAACATTAAAGCACTAACTTGAACCCAACAAGACCATTCTTCATTGTAAATGGGATTGTACGCAATAGATAATTTTTTTTGACTCTTTAGTTTCAATTTTGAATAATTGAGGTCATAAAGGAAAAGAACATTTGGAAATCTATTGTGAATAGTTATACATGTATCCATCCACATTTTCATCGAACTGTTGTTTTATTTAGATAAAAATAAAGACTGGGGTAAAATGGTCATTTCTGACATTCAGACTGTTTATTCAGCACAACAACCGAACAACAACTTATCTGTTAATATACAGATAACTATATCAATACAGACAACTATATCCATACAGGTCTTAACAGAAAACGAACCGAACATCCCCTAAGCCACCCCCTCCACATCGACAACACCTACTACCCCCACCTCAGGTTGCACCCTTTATACAATGTAAAACCCAAAATTTTAAATATATAAAAATAATATTACACGAGTCTTTAATTTTTTTTATTAAATTTACTTGAAGTGTTAAAATATTTATGCGATTAATTGAAGGAGATAATTGTATTAATCTTAAATAAAAAATTAATGAAAAGAAAGGCAAAAGAGAAAATAAAATAAAATTAATCTTTTATTTTATTGGACCAAAAATGCAAATTTCATGTCAGGAGGGATCCAGTTGTAAATGTCAGAAAGTTTAGGGGTCAAAATGTCATCTTTTTTTAAAGATGAGGGACATATTTTACCAAAAAGACATGCCTGTTTGTAAAAAACGACCTCACTGCCTAAAACTCACGATTTGGCCGATTTCTTCAACTAATAAGCCAAAACTCTTAGCATATAATTTGTAGAGTACTGACTTGGGATCGTTTTCATTCAAAGAGCTAGTAAAATCGTTGAGTTTTTAGAGAGAAATCTGAGTTTGAAGTTCAGAATAAAAAATCTCGGTTTTTCATCAATTTTGGGCGAGATTCTTAACCAAATCTCTTGATTTTTATGTCTATAGCTTCGTTTTTAAGTACTCTATCAAACCTCAATAGCCTCATGTCTCAAATTTGTGTTTACATGGTATAATTTTTATGTTTTGAAGTTGTTGAGTTTTAATTTTAAAAACAAAACTTTAAATCAAATTTTGGATCTTATTTCTTGACGAAATTTTTTGTACTTTATGTCAAATTGTTGGTAAAAATATTACCAAATGTTTGATGCAAAAAGAATGAAGAAAAAACGTTAAGAAACGATCCGGTTTCGAGTTTGAGAAACTCTAAAACATGCAACCATGGTTGCTGCCTATTTGGGTTGCAATCGGGTTCGGATCGGGTCGGGCGGGTCAAGAATCTAACCCGCATCCATTTAACCATTAGAAAAATGGAATGAGGGCGCTAAGGATGAAAATTAAACCCGTGACCTCAAGCAAAGGCTCAAACGCCTTAACCAATTGGCTAAGCACGAGTTTTGTTATTTTCTATAGCACCGATATTATTGTAATGTGTTATACATTTAAGTTTCAGAAATTAGCATTTAACTCCTGGAGTTTCAGAAATATAATTTTCTTCATAATAATTTTATGAAACTTTCATCAAATTTATTTGGATTTTGTAAAATGCAAACTTTGACCCAATTTCTATTATTTATCTCGTTTAGTTACTAAAATGACCCTATAAATGAGAAAATCGATATTTTAGCAATACTTCGTGTATTTGCTTCCAAAATTTACCGAAATAACCTTATGTGTTGGGGATTGGTCTATAAACTTCATTTTTATATTATTGTTTTTATAAAATTACCAAAACGACCCTATAAATTCAGAAATTGGTATTACGTATTTGCTTTATAAAATTACCGACAGATCTAATGTCTTGAGAATTGGATCTAAGTGTTATTTTGAATATAATCCGTATGAAATTGCCAAAATGACCCTATAATTTAGAAATCGGTATTTTAACGATACCTTACGTATTTGCTTTATAAACTACCGAAATGACTTATGTCTTGGGAATTGGTATCTAAGCTTTATTTTGATTATTATCCTTATGAAATTACTAAAATGACCTCACAATTAGGAAATTCTGATTTTAACAATACTTCGAGTATTGCTTAATAAAATTACCAAAATGCCCCAATACTTTGGGATTGGACTTTTAAGTACAATTTTAATATTCGACTTATTTTAAGATTACCGAAATGCCCCTAGACTTGGAAAATTGATATTTAAACATTATTTCGAATATTAATTATGTTGAGCTTTAAGTTATGTAATGGTCGTTATTTATATGTGCGTGACATGTTGTCACCGTTATTCACTTGTAAATATTAAAAGAGACGTTTTGGCCATAAAACATTATTTATGTTGCAAACTATTCAGTTTAGTTCTTTTGGTAAAATACTTATTGTTCAAGAAAATGTGAAGTGTATTGCATATAAAATGTACGAGCAACAATTAATATTATAACGACGTCACATTATTAATAATATTTCAAGAAAATATTTGAGCGAAACATGAGATATGATAGTATCGGGGGTTGATTAATAAAAATTGTTAAGATTAGTCAAACTAAGATTGTTGAAGAAAAATGACAAATTAGTTACTATTAACTAAGGTGCTTATGAATAGTATGAATTATCATGTAGGTTGCAGTTTTAGAGAAAAACAACCTATCGAAGCTAATCATTCAAGGTGAGTACATTATGCGATTTTTATGGGATATATACATTATTATTACAAAGTATTTTATCCATGATATTTGCATGATGTGTTTATATGCATATGATGATAACTTGATTGTATTGGTGTACATGATATTCAAGTATATGCATGATATGAAAGATGATGTTGATGAGAAAGATTATGATGACTTGATATTATTAATATGATATTCAAGTACGTGTATAATGTGAAAGATGACGATGATGCATATGTGATTTATGTTGTCACTTGCATGAGATGTATGTTGCATGTCACGATKAGATTTGCATTAGTGAGTGAGTATTGCAAATAAATGATATGCAACTATTATGATTCGGCAAGATTCGTTCACCGTACGAGGTGGGTTGAACATAAAAGGATGGCTTGCAATTCCGATGTCTTGGAATCATCGTCCATAGAATACTCCACATATGCAAAGAAAAGTAATGAGCCGAAATCTCACTTACAAGATAATAACTAAAATACATTAAAACACCGTTTGTATGTGCATGTGATCATGAAAACCATATTATATTCAGTAAAATTTTAGCTTATACTATACATTTATATATCTCAGGTGTCAATTGTCAGTAGACGAGTTGAATGAAGAGAGACGGAACTATGTTTTGGATCATGTTTGATTAGATATTTTAATTAGCATTAATTACGTTAAAGTATTTACACTTCCACAATTATGTAACAAATTATATTGAACACATTATGTATGTTTGAATTTTTAAGTTCGTATTTTGTTAATGGCATAAGTTATAAGAATGACGTCATGACACTCGAATGAAACGAAAAAAATCGGGGCGTGACATACAACATGGATGGGAGGCTCACGCCCAATTCACAGTTTGTTGATTCGACTGAATATTGAATGATGAATTGAGAGAAATTGAGAAAACTCAAAATTTTATTAAAAGTAAACCCTAAATCAATTCATTATATTCTATTTTTAAACTTAGGAGTGCTAAGAAACTAAAGGAACAATAATTAGAAGAAAAAAAAAGCCCAAAATTTTAAGAAAAAAAATACAAGATTACTTGAAAAATCGAAAAATGTCGATTTGACCCCCAAAACAATGAAATTCGGCTAAAGACCCAAATCAACGTGATTGACTTTTTCCCACATGAACATAAGGCTTTGCAGGCCTTCAGGTATTCCAAATGGGCCATAAACTCGCATTCTTCCTTCTCCCATGCGACATATTAATGCCTGTCCATTCCCTGTTTCTTGTCACCCGTTCATTGTCTTTCACCCTCCTCCCCTAGTGACCATTGGTTCTATCCCTTACTCTATTTTTCTATTATTAGAAGTTTTAGTTTTATGCCTTGACCACCAAACAAAAAAAAAATTAAGTGATATTTTAGCAATTTTAAGCCACTTTGACCGATCTTAAAGTAAATGACATAAATTGCAAGGTTGAAGAACCTCTTTTGGATAGATGGGAGACCTACTTACTACTTATGCAAAAATTAGTTGATTTCCAACATACATTTTTATGATTTTATTGTTTAAGGAAACAAAACAACGAATGATAACTTGTAACACCTATGTTTGCACTTCAATGATCACAGGTTCGATCCCTTCTAAGTCACCATAGAGATTTGTCTAACTGTTAACTTTAGGACCACATGAGATTAATAGAGATACATGCAAGCTAATCTGAACTCCCATAAATATACAAAAAAAAAAAAAATACCAAAATATACACCATTCTTCAAAAGGCTTTTTATAGTTTCATTTTTTTTAATCATGGATATATATATAATGATAAGAGGTTTAAACCCTTGACCTCCTAGAAGGCCAATGACTCACATACCGCTAAGTTAAAGGCCCTTTGGTTTCTTTTTACAAACTTGATGTCCATAAATCCGCATACTACTTTAAGAAGTTTATATGCCGATTTAGTCGCCTTCGACCTAATGCGCTTGTGTTATGAAACCTGTTCAAATCTCACCTCTTACATTTTTTTAAGCGCGTTGGAGACATAAAGAAATTATTTTTGGTCTTGTTTTTTTTATATGGAAAAATGGTTTTACATAAAATTAAAAATTAATGCATTTTGTGTTTTAGATCTTGATAGGATGGATAAAAAGAAGCTATTTTTATTGGGTAAAGAAGGTTGATCCACCAGGCCTTATATTATTATGGCTATGTGTACTCATTACATTCATCGTGACCTTCTGTCACGTTTACTCGAATCCTAGGTCTTTAAATCCTTTCGATACCTCCCAAATTTTCATTTCTTCTTGTTCTTCGCCCTACCAATTCGCATTCGATTGCGGGTTCGATCAGCCGACTACGGGTGAAGATCAAAACTGCATCTTCGGCAAATTAGGGTTCGCTGGATTCTGTTTCTCTTGCGCCTTTTTGTTTTTGATTTCAACTTGTCTTTGGAAGTCAACTGGAATTATGAGATGGGGTTGCTTTAGTTTGCAGAAATTAAGGCTCAATGTGTTCAATTTGGTTATCTGACAAATGAAAATGAAGAGGTCAAGGAGTGAAGTTTTTGGTTTGAGGAGGGTAAGACTGCCACATATTTTGTTTCTTATAGCTGCATTGTATTTGATTGTTGTTTGCTTCAAGTTCCCTGCGTATTTTGAGACATCCAGCACTCCTGATAATGAAGCAGTAAAGAGATATCAGTTAGAAGTGAGTAAACCTTCGTTAAGATCCGCATATAAGGATGAAATTAGTGAAGCATTAGAAAATGATAACAGATTTGAAAGAGTGCCCCAACAAGAGAAAAATTTAGAAGAGAAACCGGGTGATAATCTTAGGGAAAGTCCGTTAGAGGATGGTAACAGATTGGAAAAAGTGAGTCAACAAGAGAAAGAGGCTAGTTTCCCTCCTCTTGATCGTCGATATGGGAGATTAACTGGTAATATATTGAGGCAAAGGCATAGGACCAGAGATATGTCAGGATTGGAAAAAATGGCAGATGAAGCTTGGACTTTAGGTGGGAAGGCATGGGAAGAGGTTCTTAAGTACCATGAGAAGGATGCCAAGTTGGCTTCCATACTTGAAGGGAAGCAAGAGCGGTGTCCACCATGGGTATCAGTCACTGGTGCAGAACTAACTAAAGGGGACAGAATCATGTTCCTTCCCTGTGGTCTTGCTGCCGGATCATCTATTACAGTGGTGGGAACCCCTCATCATGCTCATAGTGAGTATGTTCCCCAACTTGCAAAACTAAAAATGGGTAATCCCTTGGTTTTGGTTTCCCAGTTTAAGGTTGAGTTGCAGGGGCTAAAGTCTGTAGTTGCGGAGGATCCACCAAAAATTTTGCATCTAAATCCTCGATTGAGAGGTGATTGGAGCCATCAACCAGTCATTGAACACAATACATGTTATAGGATGCAATGGGGTGCAGCTCAGAGGTGTGATGGGTTACCATCAAAAGGGGATGATGACATGCTTGGTAAGCATATTACTATAATTGTCATTTCTCTGAAAAAGGGAAGAGAATATAAAACTTGGTAGCATCTTTTTCTGCATATCTGATATGCTGTCTTCTTTTCTTTAAATAAGAATTTGCCTTTGATATGCCATTTCTCCACTGTTGTGGTCTTATAAGTTATAACTGTATGGCTGCCAAGTCATAACGCATCAGGCTGATTGACATGTTCACTGCCCTTCATTTCACCCCTATCTTTGCATTCTTGAGCCAAGTTAATAGTAGACACATTTGATTCTTCTGAGTTAAAAATTCTTGAAGTCTTCATAGGTTTATTGAAAGAGGCAATGCATGCAATTATCTGATTTATGTGACCGAGGTGTAAGGATACAAGTGTAAGAGAGAGTTTCCCAGAAACAGGATTTTAGGAATTGAGTTATATGTTTTGTATGCTTTAATGAGCAACTTGGATGAGATGCATCCTGCAATTCTGCGTTGTACAAGTTTCCGAGCTTTCCATTTTGAACAATGTTGCATCCTAAGAGCTTCCTTTTGAGTAAGGTTAATCTTATGCATATAGTCATGATATTAGTAATAGAAGCTTAGTAGATTGCTTTTGATAATGTTGGTAAACAGTAATTGCTTTATTGGATAGAAATTCTTAATACATTCGGTGCATAAAATGAGCCAGCGTGCCAAGATAAAACTTTTGATGACAGCTACCATATTTAAAGGCTCTATTTTGCCAAGTATGCCGCTGATCATCCAAATTTTATAGATATAATTGATCAATGAGTTATTAGATTGGCCTTTCAGAAGTTTATATCTTGATATTCAAATTAATGGATCTATGAGTCATTAGATTGGCCTTTCAGAAGTTCATATATTGACATTCAATTTAATGGATCTATGAGTTATTAGAATCGTCTTGCAGAAGTGTATAGATTGATATCAAATTTCAGATTTGGCTCATATTACATGTTAGTTATTTTCTGGTTTAAGGCCAACTTACATGAGATCTCTTTTTATTCATAACTTAAAAACTTCCATTGCAAAATGTTTGGCATTGCTAAAGATCATTGCTGTTGAGATTGCATCACTACCATCATCGTGGTAAGAGGTGGGGCTATGTGTGTTCATCTTTGGATGATTGGTTGACAAATGTGTGTTTGTGTTGTTCTTTCCCTTTATGTACATGTTCTCTTTGGAGGTTTCAACTGAGTGTATCCAGAACTTCCTTGAGCAAGTGATGTTGCTCCTTCACAGTGAACGACCTGTCATGTTTATCGTGGGTTATACCCAAAGTCATGCATAAAGCTAACAAAAATAAACCAAATGAACCCAGTAAATCCCTCATGAAGTAGGGTCTGGGGAGTATAGAATGTACAAGACCTTACCTCCACCCGAAGGAGTGGAGATGTTCCCGTGAAGACCCCTGGCTTATGTTCTTCTCTTCACGAAAGTAGTTGGACCTCTATTTCTTAGCAAACCTCAGAGTTCAATCATAGAGCCTTTAATCGTAGTTAGGCTTAAAACCACTTATTGAGTTTGCCAGAATCTCTTCATTAAGATGCAAAAACTAGGATCTTGAATCAAATGCCATGAATCTTACTATGCTGCATAAGGTTTAGTATCTATTTAACAGCAATCCAGTGTTCATCTGTGGGCTTGTGCAAATATAGTGGTGGTGAAGGTGATTTTTGGTGGGGATAAAAGTAAGGCACTGACTGTAACCAACGTTTAGCAGGGTAAAAAAAAATCAAATTGAGCAATTGGAGCAAGCTTGTAGTTGATGTAGCCATGCGCGGAGAGACAAATTGGCTTGATGGAGAAGGTTAGCATGTTGCAAAATGAGAGGACTAGAAGGGTGAAGAAGGGATTTGATGCCATTAGAAAGATAAAAATGAACAGATCAGATTTGGAGTTCAAAGGATAGAACCTGAAACTTATAAGTTGCACCAATGATTATCGCCGTATATACTTATGCTGCAAGAAGAAACTAGAGCAGAACCTCAATGCCATCCAACGCCAATTCCAGAACAAAAGTAAAGAATATGAAAAAAAGCAGCAAGTGATCTACACAAGTTTCAGAACAAAGATTAGTAGTAATCAGTGAGAATCAAACTCTTTCATGTGTGACAGGTCAGGAAAAGAGTAGGGGCCTTTGCCACAGAAGATTAACTATGCAATATTTATGGAGGGACCTGTGCTGCCTTTCATCTGAGTGATTTTTCAGCACCTGATGAAAGGGAGATGCTTTTATCCAAAAATGGAAACAAATTTCTAAAAAAATAGAAAGGTGGGGGGGGAATATGAGTTGATAAAACTATTTTACTAGACGAACGAGTGATATACCACAAATTTTTGATCCTTAACATAGAAACAAGAAGTGTGAACTAGAACCCAACTAAATTCATCATGGAAGTAGGTTTTTGAACTTGGAGTTCACACTTGAAAAGTCGATGAACATGTGGCAAGCACTTACATTTCCAGAGTGTTTGGCGAAGCTTTTTAAATCCTTAACTATTGTTAATCAATGGGATGTTCCTTTTATTTCTCATGGTGTTTGCTGTATATTAGAGGGATAGTGATGCTGCTTGGCTACATTGATATTATATCCATTGGTATTATTTCTTGACATTTTATTGTTTAGCCGTGTTCTAGTGTTTTTTGTCTATCAGCCACTGCACTGCACTTCATTCATTGCCTTGGTATTAATGTACCATCTTTTGCAGTTGATGGATTTCCAAGATGTGAAAAATGGATGCGTAATGATGTTGTTGATTCAAAAGAATCACGAACAACAACATGGTTCAAGCGGTTTGTAGGACGTGCCCAGAAACCAGAAGTGACTTGGCCATTTCCTTTTGTGGAGGGTAAATTGTTTGTCTTGACCATACGTGCTGGAGTTGATGGATACCATATAAATGTCGGAGGCCGGCATGTGACTTCGTTCCCGTATCGTACAGTATGTTACTCTAAGTTCATAGTATTGCTTTTTATGAAGTTTTTCTAAGAAATTATACTCGTCTATGACTATGGGTTGTTCTAGTGAATACCAATTATGAAAATACACAGAATGTTTGAGATGTGGCATTAATCTGAACAGTTCAAAGGTTGCCATTTTAATTATTGTAGCATTTTGCTTGTAGGTGCCTACGCCCACTAGATTGGAATGAAAGGGGTGGTTGTCTTATGTTGCTTTTGGGTAATTGATGCATTATATATATATATATATATATATATATATATATATATATATATATATATATAGATAGATAGATAGATAGATAGATAGATAGATAGATAGATAGATAGATAGATAGATAGATAGATAGATAGATAGATATATCTGAAGGAGGAATATCTGAGTTTGTGTATTTGAAAACTTCAAATGGCTTAAAATTTAGTACAAAATAGCAGAGCCTCTAAATACAAACAAGCAACCAGTGGTGCTTTCACTTTTTTTGAGTTCACTTTCTTGTATGTCCTGCTTCATCCATCAACTTCAACATGTTATACCCGTAGAAATGTGGTTTTAGAATGAGCAGGAAGAAATTCATGAATTTTCAGTGGCAAGGGAGTCGGTAGATTTGCTTGGGTTAATTTTTTGTGCATTTTTTGTCAACCGATCAAATAAGAAATGATGTCTTCATGGCATCACTATATCTTTGCCTGCTAGGAGCCTTTAATTGTTTTATAAATCTGCGGGTCATCTTTCCTACAGGGGTTTACACTTGAGGATGCAACAGGGTTATCGATTAAAGGGGATGTAGAGGTTCATTCGGTTTTTGCTACATCACTCCCTACCTCTCATCCAAGCTTCTCACCGCAAAGGGTAATAGAAATGTCAGAGAAGTGGAAATCTAAACCGTTGCCACATCATCCTGTTTTGGTTTTTATTGGGATTCTATCTGCTACCAATCACTTTGCGGAGCGTATGGCTATTAGGAAAACATGGATGCAATCTTCAGCAATCAAGGCCTCAAATGTAGTAGTTCGCTTTTTTGTTGCACTGGTAAGAAATTTACAAGCTCATCAAAACTAATTTTATGTTTATATTGCATTACACTTCCTTCCGCTTGAGCCACTGAAATTTATTGTGTATAGCCATGCAAATTCTAATTTTTTAAAAAGGAGTCCAAAATTTGACTACTGCATGACTAGCATGATTTCGAATTTGAAAGTTGCAACTACTGATGAAAAGGTGGTCATATGTTAACTTTATAATATCTATCATTTTGCTGGTTATTCTTCTGGAACAAAGTTGCTTGAGAAGTTATGTATTTTTTCCAACACTAGTGTTTTGTTGCTTGAGAAATATCACATCGCCTTCAAAAGCTTCTCTTATGTTGGTTTTTCTTTTGTGAATTTTTAAAATATCCCCAAGGGTCTCTCTATATGAGGCTCGTCAGTCAATATAAATGGATCCTTTAGGGCTTATTTTAGAAAGAAAATAAGCATACTGTTTAGTGTTTTGAGGGGAGTGGTTACTTATCTTGATTTCTCAAACAGTTTGAATGAGTGGAAATATATTTTTTCATAACCCTTTTAGTATAATAGAAATCTTGGGACATTAAGCATCTTTTCAACCAATATTCTACGCAGGAAATATCAAACAAGTCACATAAGTGTCTCTCTTTTTCATCTTTTCACCTCTCTATGCTTCATCTTTTTACCTTTCATCTCTTCTATTCTTGATGGTTCTGTTTGTGGGCCTCAAGTTTATCGCATGTCAAAGGTTAATATGCTGTTAACATTTATGAATGATTCTTTAAGTTGATGTTAATTGATTTTCAATCCTTTATGCTGTTAATAGTAAGTTAACAACAATATATTATTATCAAGTTGTTAATTGATGACTCTTTTTGACGAGACCTTTATTTCTTTTTCTTTCTGCTTCTTTTTGTCCACTTGTTTCTCTCAAAGTTATATACACCAGAGAACACACATTTGACTGTAAATGAGGAATGATACATCGTTGAAGGTGATTCAGACATATAAACAATCAACTTAGTATATGTAACTCTATACATCATGGGGATATGAAGCAGGAACAAAACAAAAGAGAACTACACGTGTAAGATATCTCTCCATTGGCTTTGCTTAAGATATCTGAAAATATCACGACTTCCTATGACCAGTGACATAAACTGGCTGGCATGCATACAGAATTGGGAACATTTGGGTGTGTATTAGTAGCTAGGTCAGATTTCTCACTAGTATCTTTGTATTTCTTTGGATCATGAAGTGATATTGGGTTTAATCAGTATTCACATATTTTAGCGAATTCTGAGGGGACAGACAGATCACTGCAGATTAAGTAATAAACACTAGTAGTTGGCTACTCCGGAGGCAGAAAACTTAGAGAGGCTAGGGTTTTGATTATCAGGCTCTGATACTATGTAAAAAAGTTAAGAATCTTGGGAGAAACCCTGAATACATAATGTGTACTCATGGGTTCATGGGCCAAGAAGTAAACCAAATAGAAAAAAAGGAAAACCCGACATATCCAGCCGATATACATGTCTATTAGATAAAGTACTGCCTTTTTTATTTTGTTCCTTAGCAAAAATTTCTGAGCAAGTTTTATCCTTTTTACACACTTTGCAAACAGCTGCTCTACTCTTTGGGGTTGAGGTGAGATCTACGTACATCCTACCCGCCAGACACCACCTCTGGGTGGGACATACTAGGTTTGTTTGGTTATATAGTTTATGTACAAGGGACATAGATGGTAATGTAGTTTTAAGTACAAGGGACGTAGATGGTAATGTAGTTCACAACTAACTGCTACCCACAGAACCAAATTCATATAAATGCCTTCATGTGCATAGCTCTGTGTTTGGCTTTCGATAAGATGACAATTGCCCAAGATTATCTTCAATGTGATAGGAATATTGAATGTCGTTTGTCGAGTTGTGCTAGAAAGAGTAGGCTTGCTACAAAGAAAGAAAACATTTTGTTTGTTTGATTAGATGATAACATCCTCTTGTAGATATTCTTGTAAGATTAAATTTTCAATCCTCCAATCTTTGTCATTTTTCTGAACCGTCCTTTCAGCAATTGTATAATGGAAGTAACTTAATATAATCAATTATTGATGTTACCTTTTTTGCTTTCTTTTAACTTTTTTTCCCTGCATTCATTTTATATTTCCGCTACATTTTATAATCAAGTCTGGTTGTTTGTATACTTTCAGCAGTTGCCAGCGAATGCATCTTCTCTCACAGTGAATGTACATTTGTAAATTGACTTGCCGGAATAATTTTACCCCTTAATTTAAACAGTTACTTATTTGGGTGCGTAGCTAACAAGAGAGGTTCATTTCTTATTTAACAGTTTTCTATATAATATTTACTGTTCCATTTCAATTAGAAATGCACTACATAGTACGTACCGTACCCTGGTACATCCTTTGCGATGATTTATGGAGTGCTTGTTATACCACTGATACTATTGAAACATGATAGTCTAAAACCATATAATTTTGAATCTGTTATCTTCTTTTTTCTATTCATATTAAATAATTGGTTTTTTTATTTATTTCAAGGGAATGTAAACATGGTTGTGTATTCCCTTCATAATTGAACCCACAATAACAACGATCTCCCCCATATGGTGTTGGTTCCTACCACTGAACTCAATCCCCTTAGGGGAAAATGGTTTTCTAATTTATTTGTTTATTACTTCTATCATCTCTTTTAGTTTGTTTTTAGGCTTATTTGTGATTTTTCTATGGTTCTTATAAAAGAAGATATATCAAAATGCAGAGTCCAAGGAGGGAGCAAAATGCAGTTCTGAAAAAGGAGGCTGATTACTTTGGAGATATTGTTATCTTGACATTTGTGGACCATTACGAGCTTGTGGTGCTTAAAACCATAGCAATCTGCGAATATGCGGTCATTACAATTGAACCCTTTTATATTTTCTAGATTACCATTCTGCTCTTTCTATTTGTTTTATATACCTTTTTCGCAAGTTGGGGTCTTATCGGAAACAGTCTATCTGTCTCTTGAGATGGACGGAAGGTCTGCGTACATCTATACCCAGACCCTTACCTTCGGGTAGAATATACTGGGTTTGTTTGGTTTATAGTTTTTGGATTGGCCGTTGATGCACTACAATCATCTTATATATGGTTCAACCACTTGCAATGCAGGTTCAAAATGTGAGTGCGTCATACGTGATGAAATGTGATGATGACACTTTCACAAGGGTGGATACCATCTTAAAGGAACTTGACGGTGTCCCCGATCAACAGTCCCTTTACATGGGCAATCTCAATCTCTTCCACAGGCCTCTCAGACATGGAAAGTGGGCAGTCAGTTTTGAGGTATAACAACATTTGGTCATATTCCCTCCATCCCAAAGTAAATGTCCACAAATAAATTTTACAAATGTGTAATTATTACACTTTTAGTTAAGGGTAGAATTGGAAAGTAAGCACTTACCTTTGAAACGGAAGGAGTAATTTATGTAAGAGTGACTAAATTTTTGTACAATTGTTACGAACAAGCCTATTGCTCTTGTGGAAATGGAAAAAAACAGAAAACCATATTATGCAAGAAAGGACGATGCATGACAAAATTGCTGAGTGCAATGCTCTTTTAATTTCCTTCTTTTTTAATTCTGCAAACTAAACCAAGTGTATCTTGAAAGCCCTACTTGGAAGTAAAGTCTGTGGAGGGTAAGATGTATGCAAACCATACCTCCACTCCTCCACCTTTTGGTAAGAAGACTGTTTTTTTGACCGGGCCTGCAGAGCCCATGACACATAGGAAGAAAAATAAAAGAACAAGAACAGTGAACAAACTCCATTTCTTCAAGAATTTTACAACACTTTCACAATTTATTCAGCGTTTTTTCTTTTCCATTTCTTCATGGTTTGTTTGCAAAAACATCAAGTTTTGAATTGCGAATTGGTACACAGATCAAGGTTTAAATTTGCAGTTTTGCACAATCTGAAGGTGGGTTTTTACTTGTTAATTTTGCAGGAGTGGCCAGAATCGGTATATCCACCTTACGCAAACGGACCAGGATACATAATATCCAGTGACATAGCGAAGTTTGTTGTATCTCAACGCGCCAAAAGAAAGCTCAGGGTCCATTCCACATCCCTTTCTCAAAATTCCAATTCATTTCTTTCAGAACCTAACACACACTTTTGCACAAGCCAGGGGTCTTCACGGAAATCGCTGCTTTACCCTTTGGGGTAGAGGTCAAGACTGCTTAACCCCCCCCCCCCCCAAATTGCACGGGCGGACGGGACCCTGCCTTCCCCAATCCCTATTCTGCTTTCGAGCAGGATATACTAGGTTTCTTTGGTTTGGTTGCATCCCACCCCTCCCAGACCTTGGTTTCAAGTGGGATATACTGGGTTTCTTTGGTTTGGTTTTCTTTATGAATCTAATACCGTTCCTTGTTGTCATTTGCCAGATATTCAAGATGGAAGACGTGAGCATGGGAATGTGGGTGGAACAGTTCAATAGCACCACCACGGTCCGCTACTCCCACCATGGTAAGTTCTGTCAGTACGGGTGTATGGATAACTACTATACGGCACACTATCAATCACCAAGACAAATGGTGTGTTTGTGGGATAATTTGGCAAGAGGACGGCCTCGATGCTGCAATTTTAGATGAGAAAATGCGGCAGTCGGTGGCGGGGATTTTGTTGTGATTTTATTGTGAAAAAACAAGTTATGTAGTAGAATGGAATTGTTGATTATGGTGGCGGGCATGGTGTTGAAGATGAACCACCGTGTTGGCCATTGTTGTTTTGATTATTTTTGGGTGTTGGCTTTTGAATATGTGGGGCCTTGAGATTAAGATTGTTAGCCAACTTGTACAATTAGTTTGTATAGAACTCATGATGTCTCCCAACTTTATTGATTTTTCCAAAAGTTGTCACCCAGCAGAAATGATGGTTTTGGTAAGGACTCATCTGGGGTATTTTGGTAATTTTGATGTGCACCAAATAGCTAATTCTTGTGTCTCATTTGATGGGGAAAACATTACACCAAAAGAGGAACCTTTAAATGGTGACGTTTCTTTTTCTTGTCATCCTCTGAAAGGGTTGGACAATAATCATGGAAGTGAACTCGAGGCCCTAGTTTTAAGATTCCTACCCACATGATGCTACAACAATTTTGCAAGCACTTTATGGTCACAAGTTGACATGTGTGGTCAATGTTTGATGGTGAGGGTACAATGGTCATTTCACAACTTCCTAAGAGACCAAGTGTTGCCAACTCAAACCACGATTTGATTCATATATGAAACTAATTTTAAGATTGTGGTTCCTACAACTTGTGAAAAACACTGAACAAGCTCAAAAAATTTCAATGCATCTTCCCGAAAAGAGGCGAGGCAAAAAACCCAAGGCCGATTAGGGCCAAATATAAACCCGAGCTCATAGGGGGTTCCAAGGCGTATTAGGGCCAAATATAAAACCGAATTCATCGACTCAAGCATGACAACAGATCAATGAACCTTATATATCAAATAGAAATCAGGTCAAAACAAAACGAACTCGGTATATCCCCTTGAAAGTAAGGTCTGTAAGTAGAGCTGATGTTTTGAAGTTCAAACGTCACATGTTGTGCTCATAGCTTTCAAACTCTTGTTAGACAGAGTTTGACTATGTTCAAGAGACGTTTATTTACTCATCTTTTTGCTATGGAAATAAAAAGTAATCGTCAAAACATTTTTTCTACCATTTATATAATCATTTGTTCCCTTAGAAAATATTCAATCAATTTTTAAAATTCTAATCAATTTGTGAGTATCTTTATTTAAAAAGTTACAGTAAAAGAAGAGATAATTAAAGGAAAACTCACGAAAAATGAGGTGACACCTCCCTCCTAATGCTTAGAATATTTCCCATCTTTTTCTTAATTTTTTTAAATGTTGAATATGTTTAATACTTTTTCGCCTTGTATGAAACATGTGTAGTTTATTATTAACCCCCTCCCCCTCCCTTTCCTTTTTTTTTTTTTTTTGTAATTTTGTATATCCAAGTTTAACCTCCAACTCTTGATTTGCTCTTCCATTTACTTTCCTAATGAAATTTGATTTTCAAAGTTTCAATAATAAACAAAATGATATCTTAGAAATTCTTTGGTAAGGGATGAGAAGATGAGAGTTGGAGAAGACTAAGATTTTAAAAGATAAGTAGAGTGATTGACTCTATTTTTATGTATTTTTAAATGATTTCATCCTATTAATTGTATCATTTATCTAATCTAATTTAAATCAAAATATGACCATCAATATATCATGAATATATTATCAAAATCAAAAGTTCATCTTTCATGTTTATCATTTTCTTTCATACATTTATTTGTTAGAAAACCAATGTATCTTATTAATTGATTAAAGTTTTCATATACTTTTTATATAATATTTAAAGGCTGTTTACCAAACACTTACTCGGTAAGTGTTTACCGATAAAATTTAACACTATCATTTACTTACCAAGTGAGATTTTAGTCCACCAAAACGACATTGTATGGAACAATTTACCCGGTAAGCGCTTACCGTGGTAAGAGTCGTCGCTCTCACTTACTGGATAAGACTCTTGATCCTTGTCTTGCTCTTAACGAGCAAGATTCTTGATCCTTATCATATATTCATCCGCTAAACTAAAGTGACTTGTTAAACGCTTACCCGGATAAACAATTAGTAAACGGCCCCTCACAAAGAATGACGTGACACATTCTTAGAGTAAGATTTGTCTAAAAGAAATTTCTCATCGTTTTGAGTTTTTAAAATATTAAATAAGTTAAAGACTATTATACTCCTAAATGAAAAATATGTATTTCATTATGAGAAGACTTTTAATTATCTTAACTTTTAATCTACTAACTCTTAGATACATTTATTATATTCTTTTCATATTTCGACCTTGTGAAAGAGTTATTTCTTAATTCATTTTTCTCAAAACTTTAGAATTTTAAAATATTTTTGTTGGTTATATTGATTGTCTTTCATTAAGTCATAAATTTCTTAGACTTTTCGATTTTCTATTCCATCTATATATTATATCTCATTTAACGTTTTTTTTCTTTTATTTTACATATTGCATATTATACAGTCGAATGTCTAATCGAAGGGAAGCTACATTTTTTATGGTTTATTTTATGTTTTGTTGTGAGTTGTTTGTTATTATTGATGTGTGTTGGTTTTTTTTGCAGAATTTTTTATTGTTGATATTGTTTTCCTCCATAAAATCTATGTAAGAATCGTTACATTTCATTTTATGATTTGTGTGTGTTATATTTTGTTGATGCATGTTTCTTATTCCATGTTATATATTTTTGTTAATTATTGTTACATTTGTTTTTCTGTGCGTTATATGTTGTTTTTTTTTTTTTTGCAAAACTTTGTTATTGTACATGGTCAAATGTCATTCTTCCATGAACTTTTATAGGCTAACAACTATTACATTTTATTTTAAGATTTGTTCGGGTCATATGATGTTGATGAATGTTTTTTTTTTCATTTTTTTTCCTATTATTGTATTTTATTCACTATGGTTCTTCATCCTTCATTTTTTTCAGAAGTTATTTATGTTATGTATGTCTTTTTATTTCGCCTAATTTTGTTTTGGTAATATTGTTGTAGCTACTCAAGTTTTATTTTTTGTAAACTGACAACAATCAGAATGTAACACCCCAAAATACCACATTTGCATACAACACATATTTCATTGCATAGAAATACAGTTTACACCACAATGGTCCCACTAGTACAAGAATTCTTATATGCACAAAGTTTACATATGAAAAATTCCAAAATAAAATCCTGTACTATCACATGTATAACAACATGTATCTTCCAAAACAAGTATTCTCATGCATATCTTCAAAAGCAGATATCAAGTTAAGAAAAATAATCACATTTTCCCTTTCCCCTTACTATCCCTGGACCCCTCAGTTTTTGCATTACATATATTTAAGACAGAAAATGAGGGTTAGACCAGTAAGGTCTAGTGAGTAAATCTCTTCTTTGCAAATCGAAGGTGATAAAACACCAAAATATAATAAAATATCTTTGCTCAGGAGTATATGTAATACAATCAGATAATGCAGTTCTCAATAATATAAGTAAGAGGATAAACTCAATAACCTCAGTTCTTGATACAAATGTATCTGTTTAAAGATCCAATATTCCCAAAATGAAATAATTATGATGACCATAGTCCTTTTGATTCATCAAATTATTCCTTTGAAAATATTAATTTAAAGATTTAAGGCTATACTTGCCCTTTATGACAAACCATTTTCCTTTCTCAATAACATCTAAATTATTATTTCTAATATGAATAATATCTTTAATTCATCAGGTCACAAAGAAATGATGATTCGAAGTTATTAAATCCAATTAGTAATAATAATAAGAGTTATAGTAATAACCACATATGACAATGTCTCCCTTATTCCAAATACACATCTCCTTGATATGTCACCCTAGAAACAGTTTCCAAAATTCAATTTTATACCAACACAGACATACGTCACCACGATTGGTAGGAAAGTTTTCCGAAATATACTTTCATACCAAGACAGACTTACGTCACCACGCTTGGTAGAAACAGTTTCCCAAAAATCCATAATTAAACTCATTAATAGACATTATTAAATTATAAATGTCTAAAATGCTCAAACTTGAAAATTATCAAATATAGATCTTCCGGATTAGTTATCCGGATAAATAATCCGAACAACACTTAGCCCTTTGTCCGGTGTACATATCCGGAGAACACAAATTTGTCTGATTTATCAAATCCGGACAACCCTTGATCGATGTAAAATTAAATCAGACAACACGTGTCCGGTTTAGAAACATTCCAGACAATACTATGTCCGGTTTAAGGTAATCCGGTCACCCTTCAACCGGTTTAGAAAACAACCCGGACACCCTTCAACCAGTTTAAAACCCAAATAGCACAAAAACTAATTTTCAAGGATAAGATACAGTTCTTTCAAGATCAATAACCAAAGCTTTTAAAAGAAATTTGTAGAAAATACTCACCTTAAGCAATTATTTGATTTTGAAGAAGACT
>NC_037541.1:7627489-7635443 GCF_001531365.2 Cynara cardunculus var. scolymus
AATTCCTTTAATCAAAGAGTCATGGATAATCTGCTCTCATTTCTGATTCCAATTCCCAAGTTGCCTCTGGTCCTTTGTGAAACTTCCACTGTACCTTAACCAGACTGATTTCCTTGTTTCTCAACACTCTGATCTTTCGGTCAATCACAGCTTCTGGTGTTTCCACAAAGTTCAACTTACTGTCTAGTTTGACTTCTAGTAACGGTACAGCGAGACTCGGATGAACTAAACATTTTCGCAAGTTTGATACATGAAAAGTGTTGTGGATCAGACTAAGCTCTTCTAGTAGCTCCAACTGATAAGCCACTAGCCCGATTCGTTTACATATTCTGAACGGCCCAACATACCTCGGACTGAGCTTGCTTTTTTTCCAAATCTGATGACACCTTTCCATGGAGAAATTTTTAACATCACAAAATCACTCACACAAAACTCAATCGGCTTTCGACGATTATTAGCATAACTTTTCTAGCGGTTTTGTGCTGTTTTGATTCTTTCACGGATCTGTTTAATCTTTTCTGAAGTTTCTTGAACAATTTCAAGACATGTCAACTATCTTTCACTTACCTCGTTCCAACACAACGGCGTTCGACATTTACGTCCATACAATACTTCATACGGTGCTTCTTAGTTGCTGGAATGATAACTATTATTATACGCAAACTCTATCAATGGCAAATGATCTTCCCATGATCCCCCGAAGTCAATGATACAGCTTCTCAACGTGTCTTCGAGAGTCTGGATAGTTCTTTCACTTTGCCCATCAGTTTGCGGATGATAGGCTGTACTTAACCATATTTCAGATCCCAAAGCTTTCTGCAAATTTTCCCAGAATTTTGAAGTGAAATGGCTATCTCTATCAGAAATAATAGATAATGGAACAACGTGCCTGGTTACAATCTCTTTAATATAAATTTGTGCCAGCTTCTCTAGAATGTATCCCTCTCTTATAGGTAGAAAATGCACAAATTTAGACAGGCGATCAACAATTACCCAAATTGCGTCATACCTCTTTGTAGTTCAAGGTAACTTCATGACAAAATCCATTGTAATGTGATCCCACTTCCATACTGAAATCTCCAAAGATTGAAGGCTTCCATATGGCTTTTGATGTTTAATCTTTACTTGTAGACACGTTAAACACTGTTCCACATATCTAGCTATGTCTTTCTTCAATCCGGGCCACCAATAAAAAGATTTCAGTTCTCGATACATCTTATTGGTACCTGGATGAACAGAATAACGAGACTTATGACTTTCATTCAAAATAACTTTCCTAATATCCCCAAAACTTGGTACCCAAATTGGCCCTTGAAAGCACATAATTCCTTCATTGTTTGGTTCCAGAGTTGAAATCATCTTACCCAACCTTTCTGTCTTGACAAGATCTTCTTTCATAGCTTTTTTCTGACATTTCAGAATTTCATTATAGTTATCAGGGACTAAACTTATTGCTACAGTTTTAATAGTTCCACTCCTTTCTTTTCTACTCAAAGCGTCAGCTACCATGTTGGCTTTTCCTGGGTGGTAGAGGATTTCACAATCATAATCATTAACAAGTTCAATCCACCGACGCTGTCGCATATTTAAATCTTTCTGGCTGAACAGATATTGTAAACTTTTATGATTTGTATAAATCTGGCACTTTGTCCCCAGAAGATAACGCCTCCAGATTTTTAGAGCAAATACCACCACAGCTAATTCCATATCATGAGTTGGATATTGCTTCTCATGATCTTTCAATTGCCTTGACGCATAAGAAATCACCTTTCCTCTTTGCATCAAGACATATCCCAGTCCCAGTTTCGAGGCGTCACTATATACCACAAAACCTTCTGATCCATCTGGTAGGGTTAACACCGGCGCACTGCAGAGATGATCCTTCAACATTTGAAAGGCTTCTTGCTGTTCTTTTTCCCACTGAAATTTGACATTCTTTCGAGTCAATTTGGTCAATGGCACGACTATCTTAGAAAAGTTCTGAATGAACTAACGATAGTAGCCAAGCCTACCAGTCCCAAAAAGCTTCAGATTTCAAAAGGAGTCTTTGGAGCCTCCCACTTTTCTACTACTTCAATTTTGACTGGATCTACCTTTACCCCTTTCTCTGATATAACATGGCCTAAAAATTGGACTTCTCTTAACCAGAACTCACACTTGGACAACTTGGCATACAACTTTTGTCTTTTCAACAATTCCAGTATCAGGCGAAGATGTTTCACATGCTCTTCTTTGGTCTTAGAGTATATAAGAATATCATCAATAAATACAATAACGAATTTATCAGGATATTCCTTACATATCTTATTCATCAAATCCATAAAGGCTGCGGGCGCATTAGTTAAGGCGAATGGCATAACTAAAAATTCGTGATGCCCGTACCTGGTTCGGAAAGCTGTTATAGCGACGTCTTCCTCCCTGACCTTTAACTGATGATACCCCGATCATAAATCAATCTTGGAGAAAAACTTGCCCCCACTAGTTGATCAAACAAATCATCAATCCTTGGCAGAGGATACTTGTTCTTGATTGTCAACTTGTTCAATTCACAATAATCTATACACATTCGCATAGATCCATATTTCTTCTTAACAAACAAGACCAGAGCAACCCAAGGTTAAGTGCTAGGTCGGATGAATCCTTTATCAGTTAAATCCTTCAACTGAGCAACTAATTCTTTTAATTATGACGGACCCAATTGGTAAGGCGCCTTGGCTACTGGTGCTACCCCCGGTATAAAATCAATTTTGAATTCGATAACTCGGTCTGGCGGTAACCCAGACAAATCCTCTTAAAAGACTTTCGGGTATTCATTAACGATCGGAATTAATTCCTGCTTTCCCTTTTCTTTCTTTGCATCAATAACATATGCCAAACACCCCTGACATCCCTTCCGAATAGACTTTCGGGCTTTTATCACAAATAAAAGATTAGTATGATGATTTTGACGATCACCATAAATAATAACTGTTCCTTGATCTGGCAGAGTAATTCTGATCATTTTCTTATTACAAACAATGCTGGCTTGGTGTTCTACAAACCAGTCCATACCCACTACTACATCAAAGTCTTTCATTGGCATAGGAAATAATCGAATTGGTAGCTCACACCCCTCAATAACAATAATACAGTTATTAAATACTCTGGTAACAGATTCTTGACTATTAGCAGTATCAACTACTAATTCATCATCAAGAAGCACAAAATTCAAGCATGCAGATTCAACAAATGATGGTGATACAAACAAATAATTTGCACCGGAATCAAACAACACCTTAGCGCGTATAGAATTCAGAAGAAAGGTACTAGTTACCATATATGGGGTTGCTTCTGCCTCATTTTTCGTCATTTGAAACGATCTACCTCTTGCTCCACTCTGGCCTCCTCTCCGTGCACTAGGCCTTCCACGATTAATGGGAGCATTTCCTCCCATTGTCAAACGAGGAGCTCTTAGTTGTGGACAGTTTAGTCGGATATGGTCAAGTGAATTGCATTGAAAACATCTTTTCGGTGTAGTACAGTCCCTTGATAAATGCCCTGCCTCCCCACAACGATAACATCTCTTTGGTTCAGAGGGACAACTTCCCTGATGCGCCTGCTGACACAGTGGACAAGTTCCAACACTTGGCGGCTGAGGAGTACGGTTATCTGCTTTAATAAACTTGGATCTCGGAAATTGACTGAAGACCCTTCCCACTTTCTTTTCTCAACTAATTTCTCTTTACCTTGCCGATTTTTGTTTATTTCAGTAACTTCGGCTGCATTTACAGCTAAAGAGAAGGTTTCAGGGTTCATAGCAATCACAAATTCCCGAATAGAAGGTTTCAGACCCCAAATATACCTCTCCATTTTTCGAGATTCTGAAGATACGTAATGTTCCGCAAAACGAGAAAACTCAATAAATTTCTTGGTATAATCCCTTACAGATCTATTTCCTTGTTCCAGCTTAAGAAAATCTTCTTCCATCTGCCTTACTGCCGTTGTAGGAAAAAATTGTGTTTTGAATTTGTTCACAAATTCTTCCCAAGACATTGTTTGCAGTATAATTGATTGTACCGAGGACTCCACATCCCACCAATATAAGACATTAGATTTGAGCATAGATACCGTAAATCTAACTTTATCATCTTCAGAACATCTGGTAGTATTAAATACTGTTTCAATTTCTTTTATCCAGCACATTTCTTTTACTGGATCTCTTTCTCCTGAAAAGGTCAGAGGTTTGTCAGAAACATCTTTATGTCTCCTCCCCAGTTATTGTTGCCTGCTGAAGGAGCTGGAGGATTAATTCCAATTTTTTCAGTTTCTACTCTAGCTGGCAGTTCCATAATAAATATCAAAGTTTCCTTCAGTTTTCCCAATTCTTCTGCCGAAACATCTCTAGTTATAAACTCATGTTGCCTCTGCTCTTGATGTATATTCTCATAAATAGATTCCCCTTGATCAGGGTGAATCTTAGCCTGACTTCTTTCCTGAATTTGACTCCTCCCTCAACCTCTACCCCTACTCCTTCCCCGACCTCTACTTCCCGAAGCATAGGTTGGTGGATTAACAGGAGATTCCTCCCTTTCTTCAGATGCAGGGCGGGCAGTTCTCTCTGATTTTCATGATCGACTAGACATCTGCAGATATTTCAGTATGAAATATCACGTATTCACATTTCCAAATATAATATGGTACCGAGTATAGGTATGTACCTGTAAATTCATAATTACATTGGCCATTTGTAATTCGAATTCACTTTACATACTACCCTCTTCAACCCATTATATTTTAATCCCAGTGATACTAATTATGTCCGGGACCCTTAACATGCAAATGACAGTCTAAGTCTAGGCATCATGCTTTGAATACCTAAATCTCTTAAACTAAGGCTCTGATACCACTTCTGTAACACCCCCAAATACCACATTTGCATACAACACATATTTCATTGCATAGAAATACAGTTTACACCACAATGGACCCCCTAATACAAGGATTCTTATATGAACAAAGTTTACATATGAAAAATTTCAAAATAAAATCCTTCAATATCACATGTATAATAACATGTATCTTCCAAAACAAGTATTCTCATGCATATCTTCAAAAGCAGATATCAAGTTAAGGAAAATAATCACATTTTTCCTTTCCCCTTACTATCCCTGGACCCCTCAGTTCCTGCATTGCATATATTTAAGATAGAAAATGAAGGTTAGACCAGTAGGGTCTAGTAGTAAATCTCTTCTTTGCAATTGCAGGGTGATAAAACACCAAAATATAATAAAATATCTTTGCTCAAGAGTATATGTAATACAATCAGATAATGCAGTTCTCAATAATATGAGTAATAGGATAAACTCAATAACCTCAGTTCTTGATACAAATATATCTGTTTAAAGATCCAGTATTCCCAAAATGAAATAATTATGATGACCATAGTCCATTTGATTCATCAGATTATTTCTTTGAAAATATTAATAGAAAGATTTAAGGCTATACTTGCCCATTATGACAAACGAATTTCCCTTCTCAATAACATCTAAATTATTATTTCTAATAGGAATAATATCTTTAATTCATCAGGTCACATAGAAATGATGATTCGAAGTTATTAAATCCAATTAGTAATAATAATAAGAGTTATAGTAATAACCACATATGACAATGCCTCCCTTATTCCAAGTACACCTCTCCTTGATATGTCACCCTTATTCCTCCATCAAAATAGGGTTGCTTATCAGAACAGACAAAAGTCACCACGTCTGAAAGTACTCATTCCCAGTTCAAGGCCAGAACAAACAAAAGTCATCACGTATGGGGGAACTACCTCTTAAAATAAGTTTCATACCAAAAAAGACTTACGTCATCACGCTTGGTAGAAACAGTTTCCAAAATTCAATTCCATACCAAAACAGACATACATCACCACGCTTGGTAGGAATATTTTCCAAAATATAGTTTCATACCAAGATAGACTTACGTCACCACGCTTGGTAGAAACAGTTTCCCAAAAATCCATAATTAAACTCATTAATAGACATTATTAAATTATAAATGTCTAAAATACTCAATACTTGAAAATTATCTAATATAGATCTTCCGGATTAGTTATCCGGATAAACAATCCGGACAACACTTAGCCCTTTGTCCGGTGTACATATTCGGAAAACACATATTTGTCTGATTTATCAAATCCGGACAACCCTTGATCGATGTAAAATTAAATCGGACAACACGTGTCCTGTTTAGAAACAATCCGGACAATACTATGTTCGGTTTAAGGTAATCCGGTCACCCTTCAACCGGTTTAGAAAATAATCCGGACACCCTTCAACTAGTTTTAAACCCAAATAGCACAAAAACTAATTTTCAAGGATAAGATACAGTTCTTTCAAGATCAATAACCAAAGCTTTTAAAAGAAATTTGTAGAAAATACTCACCTTAAGCAATTATTTGATTTTGAAGAAGACTKCAAAACCAACTTGTTTCAAAACCTGTTCTCCGGATAACTCTTCTCTGATTCTCCCAAAGTTTTCAAATGAGGCAAGAAACCTTGCCTCATGCCCAAAACTTAATATTTATACTTTCCTTTTTAGGAAAGTCGGCCAACCAGGCCTTCAACATATATATATATATATATATATATATATATGTATGTATGTATACCCACATATTATGCATATATCACATGCATGAAATACATATACTTACGCAATTAACCCATGTAAGCATGCATTCACATAAACAATTAATTCACATAATAAATATTTGAGTAATAACCAGAACCTAGTTATCACACAGAATCTGATCAAGTTTGACCTATGTGAAGTTTTTTTATTATGAATTTTCTTCACCATCTTTTATTTTTGTAATGTTTCTCAATTTGTATTCTTATCTCATTCTCTGTATTGTGGTCATTTATGAAAACCAGTTATATATTTAAGAAAACCAACACAAAATGATGTGACACCTTCTTAGAGTAAGATTTTTAGCTAGGAATTTTCTCATTTTTTTGAATTTTTAAAATATTAATTGTGTTAAAGACTTCTATACCCTTATATCAGAAAATGTATTTTTTTTTGTTGTTGTTGTAAGCAGACCATTTTTTTGCAACCACTTTAATTAACGTTAAACCTCCAAACTATCCAACTTTCTACAAGCCTTTTTTACTTTTTCAATCTCTTAATTCATCCACAACCTCTAACCTGTTTACTCTCTTCATCCCTTAATTTCTTTATTTTGATTCAAGTTTGTTTTTCTTTCTCCATCTCTTACTTTTTTTTCATTTTGTTTCTGATTTCTTTTTATTCTTATTGATCTCTCCATCCCTCAATCTATGTCTCTGTTATTTTCCTTACCAACTATCCCCTTCGACATAAGAGAACTATACACATGTATTTAACCGGGTAGACCGGTATAACCCTCAATTTGTTCATCTATGGCAGAAGAGTATACACGGGTTTATCAATATATGTAAGAAAGCATTGGAGCATGGATTAAGGAGAAGTCTCCATTGAGGCTTAGAATTTTGAGAGAATTTTGATTGTTTTTGTTTTTGTTGTGGATTCATTTTTTGTCTTTTATTTTTATATAGTTTCTTAATTTGTAATTTTGTAAGAAAAAACACCAACAATAAGGTGACATTTTTAGGAATCACAATCCTAATGTTCTTTTTTCTCAAACTTTGTTTTTCTTATTGATGTAATTATTATCAAAACATTAAATTAATTTGACTATTCATTATTGTTGGTCACAGCCAATATTTTTTTGATGCTTTTATCTCATATAGCTCTATTGTTATTTACATAACAATTATTGAACACACACACACATGTGTGTATATATGTATGTATGTATTCAATATATATAATTAAAATATCTGTAAATTCATTTATATAAATGAAATTACGATCAATATATGTGTATTTTTATTTACATACTTGAATATTATATATATATATATATATA
>NC_037541.1:7635507-7649124 GCF_001531365.2 Cynara cardunculus var. scolymus
GACTTGAATATAAAAATATGTATATATATTTTTATATTTTTCTCAATTCTTGTCTTTTTTGATGTAATTATTAACAAATATTAAATTAATTAGACTATTAATCTTCTTTAGTTACACTCAGTTTTCTTTATTTCTTATATATAGAGGTGAGTTCATTTGTTAATCCAATATATGATGTTAACTTTGTGATCCTATCTCATCCATTGATCTTTGAAATTTATGGTTGAGATCACTCATGACATAAAATTTAATTAATTGCACAAAGCGGCAAGGTAACATAAGTGAACAATGTTTACAAGGGGTATTTTGGGAAAAGATTTTAATGATATGAGATTCAATTTGTTCACTCATGAAACATTCTTAAACTTATATAAGTATTATATCAACAAGCTTTTATGAACATCCTTATGTCAATTCATGTTTGAAAGACCGTTCATGAGTGAACAAATATTCATGGTTCATGGTTTTTGATAAACGTGTTCATGGTTTTTGATAAATGTATTCATGGTCCACCGATAAATATATTACTTTTAATAGAGATAGTGAGCTATCGTCCATCAGTGACCACCTCAATGAACACTATTCTGGTTAAAGTCTATACTAAACATTAATCATTGTGTCAACAGTCAACAAATGATTTCTTTATGCAAGTTTAGTTATGCACAAATTTACACCTATGAACACATTATGGTTCACTTATAAACACATGCATTATTTCATTATATTGTTATGAAAACATGTTTTTATGAAATTGCTTAGTTGTAACAGTCAATCAAATATGTTTCAATCAAGACCAAAAAAGAAAAATGACTAAAATCATGGAACATAAATCTTTTTCTAACCATCAATTAAATATGTTTCAATCAAGACAAAAAAAGGGGAAATTACTAACATACCCTTAACATTAACCGCATAGAGAGATATGAACATTAAGTATAAAGATCTTTTGATTGGTCTATAAACACCTATGAACGCCATGTGGTTATGAACACCATATGGTTAACAAAAGATCTTGAATACCTATGAACACCATATGGTTATGAACACAATCTTATGAACGCTTTATGGTTATGACACAATCTTATGAACGCCTTATGGTTATAAACATATTTTTATGAACACATATGAGCACTTTCTTATGAATATCTTACGGTTATGAACACCTATGAATATCATTAAATATCATAAAAGTAACTTACACATAAAAAATTGTAACATCTCATTTAATACCATTAAAGTAACTTACACATAAAAATTACCTATTTAGCCTTCATCATTAAATCAAAAATTTGAAGTAACATCTACTAAATAATGAATCTTATTAGTCCAATAAGTTCACAAAGTTAACACTATATTCTTGGTTAACAAAAGATCTTACCCCAATATATAGAGGTGAGTTCATTTGTTAACTTTCATTCAGATTGACAATTTCATCAAGATTCGTTATTTAATGATAATACATTGTGTAATATGAATAATTGATCATAATCCCAACAATCAAGCAACAATTAAATTGTAACCACTCATTAATTAATACAAAACCTAACTTACATATATGTATAATTTACCTTTATGTCATTCATCTCATAATCAATATCTTATTGAAACATACCACAAACAATGAATCTTATTGGTCCAACTAGGTTAACATAGTTAACACTAAAAATTGAGTTAACAAAAGAACTTAGCTCTCTCTTTCTCTCTCTCTCTATATATATATAGAGAGTCTCTCTCTCTCTCTCTCTCTATATATATATATATATATATAGAGAGAGAGAGAGAACTGTGAGATCCAATCTCAACCACAAATCAATGGATAAATTAGGAAACTAATATTTTTTGGTAATTTGACTTAAATTTTTAATAATTTTTTTTATCTCTCCTCTATCTCTCTCTCTCCTGCTTCTGGCCTCTGGTAAACCTTATTTCGGCGAACACCATGTGATACTCAAAATACACCAAGATACACAATGTGATACCCAAAATACATACAATGTGATACCCAAAATACATACAATGTGATATCCAAAAAACACCAAGTAAACTTTGAGACCACTATGATACCAACTGTAGTACCATTGTGATATCAACTATAGTACCACTATGATACCTACGTTGTGTGTATATATATATATATATATATATATATTACCTTATTAAACAAATTTAGTAAAAGTCTTAAAATTCTAAATAACCAAGATACCCTTATCTATCTATAAAAGTCTTAAAAACAAGTTTTGATGCATAAGAAACTACTTTTTTATATATAGAGTCTTAAAAGTTTTAATTACAAGTCAAGAAGCGATATGTACAACTTCAGATTTACTCTATCAATGCACCTTTTTATTTCCCTCTCCCCAATACTGCTTTCCCTTTTGTTGTCTTTTCATTCCCCAATAACTCATCTTGCCGGATTCAAATCCATCTTCTCCTACAAACTACCTCCTCAAGATTTATCATCATATATCCCTCATAATGTAGAACTCGAGGTGCCTTTTCAGTTTTCAATGGAAGGATTGATGCCCTCGAGAGATTAACACTTTCTTTTCTTCTAAGACAATCTATTACCAGATCCATTATCTACACACACCAAACATGGAATAAACAACATATTATAAATCTCATCCCTCCTCAAATCGTTCAACACCCTAAGGTGGAATTTTAATGGGGTTGAAATCATGTTTCACGCTCCTAATACGACTACTCACTCTCTGTTTGTTCCCGTTTCACCACTCTTTTTGTTTGAATTTTCAATTTTGCATTTTCACCACACCTTCCATTATTTGCAGGTCTTTGGTGAACCACAACAACTGTCGACTTCAAATCGATCTGAGCAAACCTTCCATCCATTCACCGGTTTCAAATCGATCTACATTAGGTATTACAAATCTTATTTTAGGTTTTATTACGAATATGATTTTAGGATTTTTGACCTTGTTTTATTACGAACCTGAATGTGGTTTAGGGTTTTTGAGCATCCCCTCGATTGGGTTTAGTCGAGGATTCTGTTACAAAAGTTAGGTCTCAATTAAATAGCCAAAATACCCATAATTAATCAGGTTTTGTCTTTTATCAATAGGTAGAATACTTTTTCTCCATTTAATGTGGCACTACCATCGCACCAGGGCTATATGCACCAGTTCATCAACACTTTTTTGTTGCTCGAATGGACATGACAGTTATTGCAAGGCTGGAGAAGCATACAACCAGGTATGCATGTACTGCCACCGAGGATTGTATATTTCATTATGTTAAAATAGTATTTTGGAAACTCAACATTTTACACACAAGAAACACTTCTTAAATTTGAATCTCAAGCAATGCGGGATTGTAATCCATTATCTGCTCGCCATTGGATTGGAAGCAGCCTATTTTGTTGTTCCTTTTAAGAACGTCAATGTTTTCGTTAAAATAGTCATTTTTATTACACATAAGTGAACATTGCTTAAATTATTTTGTGGTGGATTATCTTAAATTATTGACTGGTACAAGCTGGCACCTGGTTCCAACTGCTTGCCTTTGGCAGATTCGGAAGCCAAGTTTTTGAGAAGGGCTGCTTTTCTGAAGCATAATATGTGGGTTACATCTTATGCAATCGGGTGAGGCTTTTCCTGGAGGAGAGTTCCCTAATCAAAATCCAAGGGTTGGCGAAGGTCTAGCCTCATGGGTCCAGCAAAATCGATCTCTTGAAGAAACCGATATCGTCCTCTGGTGAGTAAATTTCCGGTCACGTTTACTGATCCATTTGACGGCAAATGCTTATCAAACATTATATATATATATATATATTGAAAATTGCAGGTATGTATTCGGTATCACTCATATTCCTAGGTTGGAAGACTGGCCTGTAATGCCAGTGGAGCGGATCGTGTTTATGCTTCAGGCATGTTAAATGGTCGGCCAAATACTATTATTAAATTTTGTAAGTTGTTTATATCAAGAAAGAAGAATACCTCATTCTTGGCCATAACAACACATTCTTGGAGCCAAGCATATTAAGGTTATGAAATTCCTTCATTCTGGTAGCAATTAGTGTAGATATCTCAGGATCACAAGTTGATAATGTTTGAAACTCATGAAAAGGAATTAGGGGCCGTTTACTAAATGCTTGCCTGGTAAGTGTTTACCGGGTAATTTTCTTTACCGAATGAATATGGTGAGGGTCAAAAATCTTACCCGATAAGAGCAATGATAAAGATAGAGAGTCTTACTCGGTAAGTGAGGGTGACGACTCTTATCCGGGTAAATTGTTGCATACAATATCTTTTATAATATACTACAATCTTTTTAATTTAAGAATTAATGTATAGAATATGCAAAAGGCCTTGTTCAGATGATATCCTCTTTTCTCTTGCATTTTTTTATAATCTTGGTTTCTGGTTTGTGGAGGACTACATGGCTTTTGGGACTGGTCTGACTCTATAGGTTCCAATATGCTTAAACTCTGCTTTATGCCCAAACTGGTAGCAAAGTTAACAGGAAGAATGCTACAATTTCTTCGGAAGTTTAGTATCTGGTTGGACTTTGGAAGTTGTAAAGCTAAAAGGGAAAATATAATCTTTGAATCTCTGGCTACTGATATACAAGTGTATGGACAATGGCTTTTTACCATAATGACATGGCTTGGATTTCTGTTTTGAGGAAATTAAACTGGCTAACATTTGGCTTGGGTTTCAACTTGCCAAGTAGACTCCAAAACCACAATGATGGTGTCTTGGGCTGGTCCCCCGTTGAAATGGATTGGTTTTGAAAATAGTGGCATCTTGAATAGGCCTCTATTAATTGTATTTCCTATACATTTTTTAGGAAGATGCTTTCATTTTTGATCTTGTAAAAATGGGTATGTCCATTTCTTTTTTGTAATTCTTTTTCAATTCAATAAAAAAACAAAAAGACCACCCCTTAGATTAGTTGATCTAATTTAGTTGTTTATTGTATACGAATTTTTATAATCAACATAATGCAACTAGATTTACACAGTCGATCAGTAACAATGAAGGATTAAATTGGTTTGGTTTTATCCAATATTTTGATCAATCACCGAATAATTTCAACCATTTTTATACACCAAGATGCAAAATACAAATATTACATAAAATAAGTTCTTTTTGTACTTTAATAGTAATTAGATTAGATTGGATTTGTTTAAATAATTTTTTTATTTTAACAATTTTTCGTCAATCGGCTGCAATTAGAACTATAGCTCTTATTTATTGAAAATGTATTAATACTAAGGGTTCATTTACTAAACGTTTACCTGATAAGCATTTACCATATCATTTACCTTACCGAATGAACATTACAAGGACCGATAATCTTACCCGATAAGAGTGATAAAGATAGAGAGTTTTATCTGATAAGAGTGATGAAAAAAATGAAGAGTCTTACCCAGTAAAAGTGACGATATAGACGTAGATTCTTACTTGGTAAGTGAGAGTGACGACTCGGTAAAGATGGAGGGTTTTACTCGGTAAACGCTTACCTGGTAAATTGTTACATATGATACCATTTTGATGGACTACAATCTTACCCAGTAAAGTAAGGTATATTGTTAAATCTTAGCGGTAAACATTTAGGTAAACGACCTCCTAAGTGTAAAATATATCATCCTTAAAATCTCTTAAAACAAAACCACCAAAGCTTCAAAATTGTTTACATTTACAGCTCCCGCCACATTGCGCGGGTACACTATATATATATATATATGTGTGTGTGTGTGTGTGTGCGCGTGCGTGCGTGCGTGCGTGTGTGGTGGGGGGGGGGGGAATCATTAAAGGGAGAATTAGATACTACTGCGATGCACACCATGAGCAATATGAACCCAAAATAGAGTAATTAATCTAATTAAAGTAATCCATAAAGTAATTAATCTAATTAAAATAAATTGTAATATTAAACTAATTAAAGTAAATTGAATAATCGACTCAAATTACTAATTTACCCTTATATTTTATTTTAATAAAAATATTAATTATCTTAAATGGTTGGCTCACGTTGGATCTCACAGTTAGCACAAACTAATTAGTTCTCATTTGATAACACACACACACACATATATATATATATATATATATATATATATACTAGAAAGGTACTCGTGCAATGCAGCGATATACATCTTGATTTTAATGTTTTGTCTTATTCTTTGTTTATGTCGATGTTAATAAAACGGTTTTATATGGTTTTTTTGGGAAGCGATAACATTTTTATTTTTAAATAAAATATAAACTTGAAGATGTCTTAAAATTTTGAAAAAATATATATATATAGATATTAGTATCAAATTAACTATTTAAAAATCATCATTTTTTATGATTTATTTAATTCAATTTTTATTATAATTTAATTTAAACTTAATAACGAATAATTTATTTTTTGATTAATTAAGTTGTACTTATGCATAATTTAATTGTAATCTTAAATTTTAAGTAATATGTATCAATAAACAATATTTTATGCATACAAATGATTTTTAAGAGTTCTTAACAATTGTTTTATAATATAATATAGATAAATTTACATGAGATTTGAATAAAATAATATGTATAGTTTTATTTTTTTTCTTTTTTATTGATGTAATTATTATCAAACATTAAATTAATTAGACTATTCATTTTCTTTATTTACACTCAAATTTCTTTATTTCGTTTATTTCGTTTATTTCATATAACTCTAATTTCTTATTTACATAATAATTAATGAATATATATATATATATATATAATCACTATATTTAAAACTCACTTATATAAATGAAATTACGATTTTAATATATATAATTCTGCTTACATGACACTTGAATATAATAATATGTATATTTATATATGTATCTAAATAATAGTAAATTGATTATAAAGTCAAAATACCCCGAAGGCATGTCAAGGGTCCAAAGACCAAACCGCATCTCGAGGACGCGTTGTTCCCAAAGGATAATCAGTTCGTTCAGGTATAAGTGAGGAAAGGGGTGCGAGCACAATACAACAATCCTCTTTGTGGATTTAACCATGGTCACTATTTATTATTCGATAACGATTCCTATGATCAATTCATACGCCTTCTATTTGACCGGTACATAATCAAGTCCACCTTTAAGGACTAAAAACCAAGGACCCATGATCGTTTTAGCCACCATGGAAAGATCTCAATATTGGTGCCCCCAATATTGAGTCTATAGTAAAATGTTTCACAAATGAAGCAAGCTAACAAGTCAAGTGATCAAAATGATTCATGTGCCAAATAAAAAAATGTACATTATAATTTGAAAGGAAACAAAAGCTCAATAGCAATTGATGAACACAACGAGAATTTGAAATCAATATATTCGGATTAGGAAGCCTTATACAAATGGTTATCCCCATGTCAAGAAAGATATGAAATTCGTACCTTAACCGAATTTGACAATTAACGCACAATCAAAATGAAATTCACGATCAAGTTTGATTTGTCCGCGTATCTAACAAATGCTTAAAGGGGTTACCAATTAATATAATTAAATAAATGAAAATAACGCTTATAATACCTTATGATCATTGTTGATTATATTAGTTACACAACACTCTATATATATATTATTTAAAACGATAGTATAGTTACTTAGGGGTGAGCAGCGGAACCGGGTACCCGGCTATAGAACTGGAACCGCCTTGGAACCGCCGGATCTAGAACCGGAACCGATATGAGTGGTTCCGGTTTCGGTTCCTAAAATATGGAACCGATTGAGAATGGTTCCGGTTCCGGTTCCGGTTCTCAATTTTTCGGAACCGTTACCCGCCGGGTACCCGGTATTTTTCAATAAAAAAATAATTATTATTTTTTAATACCAAATTTATATTAGGTTTACATCTTAAAAGCACGTCGTCATCTTCAATCTTCATCTAAATTCTTCATATAAAATGATTCGTGTTTTTTCAAATTGTGTGTTCACTTGGATTCATAGTATGTAATCGTTAAATTACAGTTTATATATATATATATATATATATATATATATAGAGAGAGAGAGAGAGAGAGAGAACGTTTCAAATGCAACTCATCACATTTGTACAACCAATGCAACTCAATCAATTGAGATATTTATGGAAATGATGAGAGTTCATTTATTATGAATTTGAATATTTACGAAAGATGGTTAGGATTCATTAATTTTGATCAATACTTTATATTAGAAAACAATCAAAGCTTTTATTAAATCACATATTCATCAAATTAAATGAACGGTTGAGATTGAGTTGTATTGGTTGTACAAATGTAAATGGTTACATAATAACTCACATATATATATATATATATATATATATATATATATATTAAATCAATTTTTTATTTAAGCTAAAATCTAACTTTATATATAATTAACCTTAGAATCAATATAATACATATATCTTATTATACATAATTTTATTAAAACCTCTTTTTTCAAGAATTTTCATAGAGAAACAAAACTACGAACTGTCTAAAACAAATCTAAAAAGTTTGAACAAGTCAAATGAAAAAATAACAAATCAATCAGACTCCTATGTATCTGGAATGGTCATAATACTAGTTATTATTGTTCCACTTTGTGCAATCATATGTAGAAAAATAGGGGTTTCAAAGAGGTTTTTAGCTATTGTTGCAAATGAGTATATTATGACTAATATAAGCAAATTGCAAAAATATTCAACAATTATATCAAAGTATGTTGCAATACAACCATGGACGAACCCAAGCTTGTGGTATAGGTGGCACGTGCCACCGTATTATTTCTCTGCCGAAGGGTAAAAAAATTAGGTTTCGTAAACGGTGCAACTGTATTAATTTGTTGTGTGTCATCGTATGCATTTTGAAACTACAATGAAAACAAGTTTTATTTAATAGAGTTGGTTTGCAAGGCTTTTATTCCACCCCACACCCAAGTTCGAATTTTGTTAGTGTCATTTTCTTAGTCAAATTGTCACCGTTTGAAAACTTTCCCAATATTTTTTTTCCTTATGGTCAAATGGTGCCACTGTTTGAAAAAATTTATGGGTCTGTCCCCGAATACAACGTTTATCTGGTGAACATAAATATTTTATGATAATATATGTAGGAGATAAATTGATATTCATTATGACAAACAATTCTCATAATACACCTCATTATGATAATCAATATTTTTACATATTTTTTTAATGATTTTGAACAAATTACAAAGTTTGATATAATAAAAGATTGATATACAAGACTTAGGGGGTGTTTGGGATTGCTTATTTCAGTTTGGCACCGGTGATAAACTAAATGCTAATGTTTGGATGAAGAAAAATAAAACTGCTTATATCGGTGTCAAACCGGTAATAAACAGTTTTTGATAAGTTAATCATTTCTGACTTATGAAAAATTGTTTATTACCAGTTTACCATTTTAACCATGTTTTATTAATGTTTGTTAATTATTAATCTTATTGATATAACTTTTTTGTCAAAAATATTATTATAAATGATGAAATTTAATTTTTTACATGTTAAAAAATCAAATAAGTTAATAATAAAAAATATTATTATATGGAAGACTGTCTTTTTTGGTCATTTTACATATATAAGCAAAATTTGTCAAACACTAAAAAACAACTTATCAGCTTATTGCTTTTGGTACCGCTATAAGTTAATCCAAATACTTTTTACAAAACCCCGATTTAATACCACATAAGTTAATAAGCATTTTTACAAAAAAAAAACATAAGTTGTTTTAAATAAGTAATCCCAAACACCCCCTTATTAAGTAATTATATATATATATATATATTAAAAGAACAACCAATAATGACAATCTGGATTTATATATCAAAGGTAATATTGATTCTTATTAATTTAATATATAAATGTGATCATCGACTCGTTTAGCTAATTTCAATTATTTAAAAAAAATAATTATCATCGCCCAACGCATGATGTGAAATACTAATTTTATGTCAAACACTAATTTTAAATAATAAGAGCATTAAAATTAAAATGATAAATTTTGTTAGAATATTTGAATAGTAAACAATCTTATTTATCAAGTTACATAAAAAATATAACAATTTATATGAGAAATGTGAAGTATTTATTTCAACTGAACATTAAAGTGCTAAATATTGAGAATATATTACAGTTGCACATGAAACTTCATGCAATCATACATTCAAAAAAATCTAGGACCAGTTTGAATTTGGCAAGGTGCTATATTGAATACAAACACACGATTAGTCCTTGTCCATCCCAAAAATATCTGATTTTGGTTTGCTTCATCCCAAAAAAGTTTGTTTTAATCCGTTTGGTCTACCCTTTCAGTCTGATATTTTGAAGAAGAAAATTAACAGATTTAAAAAACGAAAAAAAGTTAAAAAAAATCAGACATGTTCAAGTGCTAATACGTTCGAAAAAAGACCAAGATTTATCTGGCCAGACTCAAAAATATCTGGTTTCATAAGACCGATGGTCCAGACAACAATGTCATGGTCTGATGGGATTCGTTGGACTCGATGCATTTATTCATCTGTAGAATATATTTGTTTTACTTTTTATTATCTATCGTATCATATTAGTTTTACATAAATAAACTCTCTCTAAATATAATACAAGTGTATGAGTGTCTAATTGACCAACATAAGACGTTTTAAAATGTTGTTGATAATTTATAAAAATATAATACAGACGATGATTAAATATTATTATAAAAATATAAATATACAATAAAAATTCTACATATTTGTCATTTTAAAACAAAACAAAAATGATTGGTTCCATTTGCTCCTGAAAGCGACGGAACAAACTACCAAAAGATGCCATGTGACGATGGCTGTCGGCAAGTCGACGATCGTTATTATTTCATTTTCAATTTCAATTGATTTTTTTATAAGGAATCAGAATTAGCTTTAATGAGGTTTGATCTTTGGTTTGATTGGTATGATATAACTGGGATTTATCTGCTTAATTAATTGAATATAACTTTGTTTTATGATAAAATAATGATGATTTTTCAATATATGAGTTTTATGACATTTTCAAATATTGTGGTGGTCGTGGACTGGTTGTAACATCCCAAAATTTTGTATCAAAACTAGTGTCCCAAAATCAAACACTTACATTGCAGTGAAAATAAAATCTCTAATCTTATAAATTATATCACCATCTAACATTACAATCTTGACGAACATAACTTTGCTTTATATAGCAACTAGGTACCCCTACACGGGGTATTTTAAATGAGAAAAACTTTGGACATTAACTCTGGAACATAAGAATTCAGAATTCTACTGTTAGGCTGAAAAATAACTCTGGACTTAACTCTGAATAAAAGGAATTCACAGTTGTCTTCTAAGTCTAGAAAGTATCTACGAGCATAACTCTGAGTCACAAGAAATCTGACTTCTTATGACTCAAAAACGTAATTCTGAAGAGGAGTTCCAAGTAGTATTCTAAGTCTGGGAATAAACTATATAACTAAGTTTGGAACATAACAATTCAGAGTTATGTTGTAAGTCTGAGAAATAACCAATATCTGATGACTTCATGTTGATGATTTGTATCACTAATGTCATTTAAGTGTAATGAGATTAAATTGTTGACCAATGTAATCATTATAAATATCGAACAGGTAAGGAAGGTGCGAAGTGCACACTTGTTTGAGTTTATTTTGATTTAGGGGCGAAGCCCCTAAACGACGGGGGTGCGGGGGTAGCGCCTCCAGTGGCAGGGTCCAAAGGGAGGCAGCCCCTAGCTGGGGTCGAAAATGCTTCAAAAATCCGAATTAAAAATTTTAAATAAGGTTTTGATGACCACTCCAGAGTTAAATTTAGACTTACAACTCTGGATTTTCCCAAAGTTCTCATGCAGAAGACATCAAGAGACATAGCTCTTACTCAAGAGTTAAGTGCCTCATATACATAGCCCGTACTGTATTCCAAGGAAGAGCAAGGCTTAAACGCCAAAAAGATTAAGTGCTTGAAGCAGAGCTTCACCCCAGATGCAGAGCCTCTGCATAGTACATGCAGAGCCTCGATTTGACTCGTGTTTTCATTCCAGTCTAAGTCTGTCTTATTTACACTTAGGGGGAGATTGTTATACCACATCTTGTAAAAGTGTAAGTAAGAAGTCTCTTACTGTAGTCTTTAGGACTTTGTCTTTTGAAGCGGGCTGGACCAACAACTCTCATACAAAAGATATCAAGAGACAGAGCTCTTACTCAAAAGTTAAGTGTCTCATATACAGAGCCAATGCTGTATTCGAAGGAAGATCAAGGCTTAAGCGCCAAAAAGGTTAAGTGCTTGATGCAGAGCTTCACTCCAGATGCAGAGCCTCTGCATAGTACATGCAGAGCCTCGATTTGATGCAGAGCTTCACTTCAGACACAGAGCCTCTGCATAGTACATGCAGAGACCTCTGAGTCTCCTACTTCTAAATTTGGAGGCGAAATCGTTGGACGGGTCTCTAAATCTGGAAAGGAGGACTCTAGATTTTGGAATTCTGAACTGCCAATTACTCTGCGAAGGCGGTTATACCACGAATAAGTGAAATTAACTGTCCAAAGGGACACATGTCACTTAAATAGACTTATTTGAACCGTAAGTGAAAATGGTGTCTAGATACATGTTTAGGCGGGAAAAATCAATAACCGCCGCACAGAAACATGGCACGTGTCCCAAAAGTTACTTATTTATTAGGATTTATAGATGTCTTGATCTGCACATGTCCTTCTTTGGGTCTAATCTTTACATCTCTCTTTATCTCACTTCTCTTTCCAGTCTAATAACCGTCCGAGTGAAAAAGTTTTAAAAGAGTTTTGGGTGAACCCAGGCCCAATGAATCCACAGTTTTCATGCACAAACAACAACTTTTACGATAAACAATTTTCACGAAGCTTCATAAATTAAACATGCCTTGATGAGAATAATACTTTTCACAAAATAAAGGTATTACAGTAGGTGACTACATCACAAAACAACGACGTCATAGGAGATGTCTACTTCACATAACATTACCTGGCGAACTCACACAACATGTCCGCACTTACGGCTTAGACAAGCTCATAAAACATGCTTGTCTTTACAAAATCATACCGTAATACATTTCTATTGACACATAAATACTCGAAACACATATTATAAAAATATCGAACTTTTCACGCATATATAGCATATAAAAAATCTCGAGAAACTTCAATCAAGTTTGTGAATAATTATAAATAAGTCATGCAACCATTTTAAAAATACATCACGTGTAACTCACAATACATGTAATAGCCCAAACCGATCTTTGAAGTGGTTAGCGTCTCCCCTACAAATCCAAGGCTATAGTTTTAACTTTAATATAAAATACGACATCACAACCTACGATATTCCGAGTGGTTCCCTTGACACTATTTACTTTAACCATCCATGAGCCGACATCTTTACTTACGACTTTGGCTTAACATGTACATCCATATATTGTACACATACATACATACATATATATATATATATATATATATATATATATAGACTTGGGATCATGTGAGACCAGCCTGTTTTCGTGAGACCCGTGAGACCAACATTTTACACTTGAAACTTCACAACAAAATGCTGTGAAGGTGACTTTTTAAAACCTTCACAGTGTTTTTGCTGTGAAGGTTTGACTTTTT
>NC_037541.1:7649949-7659937 GCF_001531365.2 Cynara cardunculus var. scolymus
TTTGTCAATTGGAGTTTTATACATGCATTGCATCCACACCGTTTAAAGTTCACCCCTTGTTCATATCGTGTTCACCTCTTGTTCATATCGTGTTCACTCTTGTTCATATCATATAAATATATGAACACATAATCCCAACGCTATGAACACCGGGTGCAAACACTTACACAAATATAAAGAATTGGTATCAAGCTTAAAAAATAACACTTGTGTTCATATGATAGAAAGTAACATGAACACAGTGGTTCATGATTCATAAAAGTCGGTAATATGACAATACGAAAATGGGTCGTGCATGTACTTCCATTTGAACATGTGAATTAGATACGTATTTTAATAATTAAAGAAAAAAGCTATCAATACAAGATGAATTATAAAAAACACAACACATCGTAATGAACATAATTTCGATTAAAATGAATCTAAAAAAATAAAAAATATATTACCAAGACATTCGCTTTGGTTAATTTTTTCAATTCCCGACCTTGAACTCCGATTGTCATCATAAACCATTTTAATCTTCTCACTGTTGTCGATTTATTTTCCATTGCGTTTATCCATATTAGCTTGATCGATACCGAAAAATTTTATTACCGTGTTTTCTATGCGAATTAAATACTAATAAAACAATGAACATTGAAGATCAATATTAATATATATATATATATATATATAAATGCATATTTTTTGGCATTTGATGATTTGTAACTCCCTATTAATTGTTTGGGAGTTACATATCAAATCAATTTACTGAAATACCCTTGTAATTAAAATGTGAACATGACATAAACCTACAAGAAGAATGAAATTTGATCGGTTGCCATGGTTTTCAAAGTTAACACAAAATTGTTGGTTAACATTTGATCTCCTATATATATATATATATATATATATATATATATATATGGTTTGATACCCCGGTGCTATAGAGATTACCATTGAGATGAACGGTAGATGTGCTGACGGTGATTGTTGGCCACCGTTGCCCTACGAGAACCTACCTGAATAATCGGACAACAAGTGGGATTATCTAGTAAACATAACTTAGAGATGAAAGATACGAAACACTTACCAATTGGTGCCAAACTAGATACGATGTAGAGCACCGTCAACTCTCATTACAGCGTCCACTATTGCCTATTCTCACAATATTTCTCTTTCTTGACCCAAAACTTCACATAAAGCTACAAACTTTCATTTTATACCAATCCATCGACGGTTTTACAGAATATGAAACGATAATTCATGATTAATGGTTGGAGGTTTCATGTCTCTTAGAGTTTCATGGTTATTGAATTACAATTTTAAGGTCTAACTCTTTACTTCCTTTACCTTTACACAACAAATCCTTGTAGTTTGAGAATGTTCTTTATTGTTATTACATTGGTGGTGGTGGTGGTGGTGGTGGTGGTGGTGGTGGCAATTATAATAATGTTGGTGATGGTAACGATAATCTTATTTTTTTTAATTTGTAATTAAGTTTAAATCAAGATCTTAGTTTTATGTTAATGTCTGAATTGGACTAAAAAACTAAAGTAGATAGAGTTAATTATGCTCCACAAATTTATTAATTAGATTAATAAAAATATTTTTAAAATATTTAGTTGTAATAAATAAATAAAATTAATAAACCTTTTATAGCATATTTATATTTATTTTGTTGCAAAGTTAAAATAAATATCCCTTTCAAAACAAATATTCACCAAAATAGCTAAAATACACTTCATATTTTAACAAAATAGTCATTTTTTTCTTCAGGTTTTACCAAAAATACACCCCGGGGGCAATCCACACCTTTTTTGACAAAAAATGTAAAAAAAAATAATTTTAAATTAATTTGTGAGGCCCACATGTATATGATTTAGGAGACAAACATTGGTTTGGCTTGAGACGTGGGATCGCCCCCACTTAACCCCGGATCTTCCCCCAGGGGAATCCAGCCATCAGGTTTGGCCATTATTTCGTCTTTTAGTGTATAAACCGAAAGCTATACCAGAAAGTTCCCATTGCATGCATGTACAATTCTTAGCATGCAAATCACACGTTTCTTTCTTATACCTATCATCAACTTCAAACAACAAATCACTAATAGGATATACCTTCCAATTTGCACTCGTATGGATTCTCTTTTCTATTTTTCCTCCGCCCAAGGTGTCACTGCATTTATCTTTTGAACTGCAAATATTTGATAACATTAGCCTATGTTACATAATTATACATATAGTTTTGGATGGTTGCATTTGCCTTCATTATGCCGACGTATAAAATATTATTGTTGCAATGTCGTCCGATAAAATTCGACTAACATTGTTATCGGAAGGTAACGTGCAAACCAGGTTACTGAGTTGACGGACTCAACACTACTGAAAGTCATTGCACTGTAACACAATCCAGGAAGTGCGATATTGCTCATCTAACGTAACCAACTTCCTCAAGATATTGAGCGGCATTAGGTAGACTGTGCCGCATCAAATCCATTGTAGCTTCAAAGTCTGATACCCTATAAGCTTTGTATGCCTCCCAGAACATCCACATTTTTCTTTTGTCTCTACTAGAGATTCGGTGCAAGTTCTGGCTCAGATGTCGACAACAAAGTCTGTGGTGCGTGTTGGGGAATACAATTCTTATGGCCAACTCGATAGAGGTAGCCCTCGGTTACGAAGGTTACATTGGGCACTTCACCGATACATTGCCTCAGCTTATGTAAAAACCATGTCCATGATGGACCACTTTTTGTCTTCCCCAATCCCATTGCAATGGGTACGATCTCATTGTTTCCATCCATGCTGACCGCTAAGAACATGATGCCCATGTATGGTCCTTTTAGATGGGCATCATCCATTATAAGGAGCGGTCTCAGGTGTTCTAGAAACGAGCAAATCTGCAGATGAACGAGATTACAAATATAAACTTCAAAACATAGAATTATGACAATAATTCAAGAATATAACAAAAATTATTACCAAACAACCAAGTGAGACAAACAACATGTCAAATCGTCCTCGTCCATCAACAGCGATCTCTGTCACGCTATCTTCAGATTGTGACAATAAACATGGAGTAGGTTATACGGCAATTCAGGGGTCCCCTCAACAGTTGCAAGGCATACATCTTTGCTCGCTATGCTTGGTTGTAGGAGATACTAATATTAAACTGTTGGTTCACATTTTCCATGATTTCTTTTCCACGATACACTCTCCTACAATCCTTTAAACTCGCTGCCAATATATGACCCAAAACCTTTTTATTCGCATTACGGTGGTTTGGGTGGACTTGGGACCTTGAACATGTGTGTTCATCATGCAGTTTCTATACCCAAAACATAATGGTACCATTGATAGAAATAGCCATTAAACACCAATCACAGTTCGAAGCAGAGTGATACACCTCCTCGTACGGTGTTTGGTTGATTTCTTAACCATGATCTGGAAGTTTTCATAAATGCATTTTAATCCCAATGCGAGCTTCAGTGCTTCCTTCGAGTCAAAGGTTTGGAGAACTTTTACATGGGATGTAGGCTGGTAGGAAATGTTTCCCTGACTAGGTTTGATAACAGGGTCAGGGCAAGGTGTTGGTTCGGGCATACCCCAAAAACTATTCCTTACCGGCTGGATTTTTTCAACATTGGAGTTATCGTCTTCAGGTATATTCGAAATTTTTGCTGCAACAGAAACATCTTCATCCATATCTACCTCCCACGAAGTTTTGATTGTTCCAGAGACTGGATCAAGTACTGGTTCGGAGACTGTCTTAGAAACTGGTTCAAATCTTGAACCAAATAACTATCATGATCAACAGGATTTTTTGGATCAAAATATGAATTTCCACCAACACCACCGAGGAAGAAAGTGCTTGGATTTCCATCAGTACCACCACCGGGGTAAAAAGTGTTTGGATCATATGGGTTTGCACCACTACCGCCGGGGAAGAAAGTGCTTGGATTTCCACCACTACCACCACCGAGGTAAAAAGTGTTTGGACCATATAGGTTTGCACCATTACCGTCAGGTAAACTTTGATGGATTACGACACTTGATGGATTTCCACCATAACCACCATCGTCAACAACAAAGAGTGTCAACATTTCCGGTAAACTTTGATGAACAACGTTCTGTAACATTAGCACATCGTTGACATCGCTTAACTGATATACTATTTGTAAGGAATTCGTTTTATAAAATAACATGAATGGACTACGTAAACTCAACTTTTTCGAAAGACGTTTAACCAAACCAAAATGAGTTATTGGCAAAAGCAAACGTAATACACGTACAAGGATCTTAATGTAAGGTACCCTAAGGCACCATTTAACTCCTGGAATGAACTGTCACTTTGACGATACACCAAAACATCATCACTTTGACGTGATTTCATATTTGTGTTTAAGGGTGAATGTTGAGATGATAGATTGTGTTTAATGGGTTAAGGGTTAAAGATTGTGATGGTAAATTGTGTTTAAGGGTTAAGGATTGTGATGGTAAATTGTGTTTAAATGTTAAGGGTTGTGAGAGTAAAATATATGAGAATAGAAGTGAGAAATGAGGTGTGAAGAAAAATAATGAGAGGTCCATGCTATATATAATAAAATTTGTTGCACTAAAAAGCAAAATAAGAGTCAACGAAGTAGGCTGGATCGCCCCCGGGGGAAGATCTGAGGTTAGGTTGGGGCGATCCCACTTCTTAAGCCAAATCAGTGTTTGTCTCTTAAATCAGAAACATGTGGGGCCCACAATTTAATTTAAAATTATTTTTTGTATTTTTTTGTCAAAGAAGGTGTGGATTTCCCTCATGGTTAAACATGCCCCCGGGGGCGATCCTATTGGCTATTTTGGTAAATCCTGATTTTTTTTGCTATTTTGATGTATATTTTGGCTATTTTGATGAAATTCCTCTTTCAAAATGTTATACATGCTCTACATTTACACTTTACTACCTCTTTTTATTTGTCCTTTTTACATCATGCCTGAAACTTTTGATTCTCATTTAATTCTACCCCATCATAATTAATTTACAAGTGAATTACATTCCTAGACCATGTGGTTTATCTAACTTTTCGATTGCATCTCTCAAACATATTAAGTACAATAGTTGTTTCTAGCAAAAAAAAAGGTGTGATTCAAATGAATTGAGAAAGGATCAGATTTGTTTTTGATTTGTAAGGATCACATTAAGTACAATAGTTGTTCTCGACGTCAGGATGATAAATTACTTCACACTTCTCGTTCTTCATACTTTTTCAATATGAAATACAAAATAAAAAGGTCGAATTCACTCGTTTACTTGTTAGCTAGCGCTATTCCACATCTTAGCTTTCAGGGAAGCCCACAGAGCGGTTTTGAAAGAACATAGTGGTGAACGAAGTTGCCTAATTGATCCAATGATAAAGAAGTAGGCTAAGTAAAATAGGAAGTGTGGTCAAAAGCGATAGACTGTAAATTTGTTGAAGTTTTTCTACGTAGGTTTCACAACCTCTGAGAATGATCCATCTTTGTCTTGGTTAGAAAAAATGGAACTTCGTTCACCACTACGTTCTTTCAAAACCGCTCCGGCTTGCACAAAGACTCCTAAATTCATCCCGAGCCTCATCTTTGAATCTTAGTCCGCATCGTATCCCCCATCCTCTATTCGTGTGGGCGGGTTAGGCGGAGTAGGCAATTAGCCCTAATTCAAAAGTCAATGTAGGATGCACGTTTCTTTGTAACATTTCAAAAGCAAATCGTGATTCCCACCTAATATGGAAACCATATATAAAAAAACATGACATATGACTATTTTTAGTATATCTTGATCCTGTATGTATGTAATAATTTTTATTTGTTAAAAAAATGTCCAAGATTTAATGACTCAAAATTTGAAAGTTCATTGGGGTTTTTACATTTTTCAGTATTTTATATATTAATTATTTTATAGGTTACTTATTAGGTTCTAAAAAATCCAATGATTTATTTGTTATTAAAAATAGTGTAGGCGTTTAGTTACTCAAAATATGAAAACCCATTAGGGTTTTTTAGATTTTTTTCTTGAAAATAGAATGTTAGAAGAGTGTTTACACATTGATTGTTAAATAATTTTCTTAAAGTAATTTTGTAAATCCTAAATCTAATTATTTTCATCCTAAATCATTTTATAAATATGCATTTGGATCAATACCGCAGTTTCCCCCAATGATGCTTAGATTACATGTAGATTCTGACCTCTTTGAAGGTTAAAAATTCAAATCTTATGATATATGGATGCTCGTTGGTTCCTTACTTTAGAAGGATCTTTCACTACTCGTCTCTTCGGCATATAGTGATGGTTACTTTCTGCAATATTTTCCTGATGATAAAGCCACGTTTATGGGACAAGCTAGTTCCTAGGAAGCGAACGTCTTTGTTTGTAGCGGTTCTTCAGGAGCTCAATAAAAGAGGAATCGATCTTGATCTAGTTTTGTGCTCGTTTTATAGAGATCATGTTAAATCATTGGATCATTGTTTACTCAGTTGCAAGGTCTCTTCGTCGCTTTGGAATTGCGTCTTTAAATGGTGGAATATCAACTACACTATATCCTCTTATGTCTCTGAGTTTTAGATTTTCGATGGTGGGAGGCAAATCGCAGACTCGTTGAATGATGTCTGGCAAGCGTTTCTTTGGATTACTATTTGTTCTCTTTGAAAGCTCAGGAATGCTTATAATTTTCAAGGGGCTCAATTCTCGTAGTGCTCTTTTCGACGACATCCAGCTTAAATCCGTTGATTAGATTGCTCCTAAGGTCAAAGATCGGTCTATCTTAAAAACGACTTGATTTAAGTCTCATTCTTTTGTTGTCTTTTGAGGTCTCGTTGTTGTTTCCTTTGTTGGTCTTTTCTGTTTTGATGGTTGTTTGTTTCTTATGGGTTTGGTTTGTTTCCCTTTTTGTTATTTGTCTCTCGCAGATCTCTTTGTAGGACCGTCGTTTTTGTTGGTTTTAATAAAATTTTGCCTTCCAAAAAAACATGGAAAGTATACATAAATTTTATCATATATAAATATTATATACCTAAAAACTTAAATTGTAAATTCTTCTTCAAAAATGCTAATTTAGTCATAATATTATTATTTTTTTATAACAAAATTAAATTATTTCAAATCGAAATTATTGAACAATGTCACGTCATCAAAATCAGTAAGTTACTACTTAAAATATCATACAGATTCTTAATTATTTATAAAGTTTACTTTTGTGCCTTAAATGGATGTTTTATAGTTGGTTACTACAATTGGTTTCATTTCGTTTTGGTGCATTAGATCGGGGACTTTTTTTTCAATAGTGAAGAGTTGAAGGGTATTTTGTGACAATACCCAAAAGTAACAAGTAAGGATAAACTCAAGCCATATATGGACGACAAGTGTCCACCAAGAGGATCACGTGGGCCCCTGCTTTGTGTTCCACATGTTGTCTACGCGTACGATCCGTTTCCGTTTCCGTTTAGCTGTCAAGCTTCCGATTTTGGCATCAAGAATTACACATGACATCTTTTCACTTGCAGAAGTTAAGATTAAGGGCCCCACCTCAACCACCCCCCTCAACCGAATCAGGGGTATTGCTGTCTTTTCACATACATCTATTCATTTTTATTAAAGCGCTTTTACCTTTTAATATTAAAAATTATAAATCAATTTTTTTTATCGGTTTAATAACTTATAGCTTATTTTATTAATTAGAGTCGATTACACTGATGGTCCATGTAATTTGTTTAAATTTTAGATTTGATCTTTAAAACAATTATTTATACTGGTGGTTTCTAATTTTTCATTTCATAATATTCAGGACCCTTATACTTAAATAACATTAGTTGACAACCGTTATGAAATATGTGAACAAATTACAAGAACCACAAGTGTAATCTGGTCTGAAATTTAATGTGATTCATGCTTTTTTTTTTTTTAATTTTTATTAGAAAATATTTTTATATATCATTACAAATCAAAAATCTTAAAATAAAATAGATATAAATAAAAATATTTATATTTATTTGTGTAGTGTTCTTTTAATTTTAATTTATAATTTTTATTTTATTGTTATTTTAATTATTTATAATTTAACTATATATTAATAATCTCACGTTAATCGAACTTAATTTTCAATCCAAAAATATGTAACTTTATCTTGGTTTAATTTTCTTTTTAAACTTGAGACTTTTTAACATTAATTTTTTTGTCAATTTAATAGTTTTTAAATAAATATAAAGATTTTTATTGATATGTACACTATTTTAATAATTTTGATTTGTGATTTTAATAATAAAATATTTTTTAATAAAAAAAATCGTGTACGATATTAAATTTTAGAACTTGGTCTCTATAGTTTGTTAAAAAATCGATTAGTCTTTCATAAAAGGTTGTTAATTAATGTGGTTAAGTGGATGGACCATGAGTGTTATAAAAATGAAAAGTTAAGAACCACCAATGTAGATAGTTTGTTTTAGTGACTAAATCCAAAGTTTAAACAAATCACAAGGACCACTAGTGTAATTCATTCTATTAATTGTATATGATTGTTTGATAGTAACTTAATAATAGAAAATAACTTATTCGATAAGCTTATACGGTTAACTTTATGTTGAAAAATAAGCTTTCAAAACTGTCCCTACCAGTTAAAAAACACATCATGACAAATATGAAAAAACTCAGCGTAACAAAAACATTACAAATTTATACAAACGGATTAATCTACACATACAACTTTATCCATGTACGATTTAATAAAAAACCAATCAAGCAACCCCTTAAGGTAGTCACTTTGAAATCATTTAGACAACTCAACTTGATGATTGTTGTTTGAAAAATTATAAATCGTTTAAAGCGTTTCAAAAATAAAACTTTGCCCAGTCTAGATCATGCAGATCAAGCTAGGTTGAGTAAGCGAAGGCGATAAACTTTCGCATGAGGACTCCATTCCTATGGCGGTTTTGTCAGTTCAAGTTAATACACTTAACTTATATCACGGTTTATTTAGGTTGGGTTGATAAATTAAAAAATATTTAAATAATCAAACTAATATTTGTAAATTGATATTGTTTTTGTATCAACGAATTCGTTGGTTATCTTAATTGTTTGTCAAGGTTTTCCAATTTGGATTGGATAAGTTCTCGGTGGTTTGTACACCCCAAATGTACAAACCTCACATTTTTTTTTTGTTTTCTTACGACCTCTATTTTTATGGGTCTTATTTACAGTAATATTATTAGAGTTTACTGAAAACATTATATCTGATTAGATATAATTTAGTTTATAAGAATTATTATTCGATATCATGTTTTCAATAAATTCTAGAGATTTTTTTTTTTAAAATTTGTCTAGTTATACTTTTTGTATTTTTTTAGTGTATTAATATATACGTTTAGGCTATTTTATATTACTAATTAGTTTATCAGTTAGTTTTATCAAACATTGACGATTTTATCAGCTAGTTTCATTAAACTTTGATTATTCTTTAACATATAACAATACAAATAAATACTCGGTTTTTTAGATAATAATTAATCTATTAATTTACCAATCAATAATCAGTTTTTTTATTTAATTATAATAATAGAGTACGGTAATAAAATAATTATTTAATATTTTCAGAAAAATAATTATTTGTTTGTTTGTTAAAAGATATTTGAAAGGTTAATTGTGATTCATAAGTTTTTTTATTATTAAAATGAATTTTAGTTATTATTTAATATGCTAATAATTTGTAATTTATTTGATTATAATAAAAATAGTTAATATTTAATATTTAGCCCCTTTTAATTAAGTAGACCATAAAATAGCTACAATAATAATAGCTTTATTCCAAAGTTGCATATTTAAGAAATTTATAAAGAAAGAGCAATGAAATAAACTTGAAAAAAATGGCAAATTTGTGTCCAAAAAGAAATATGTCGTCATTAAATTATTATTCTCTTGAAAATAATTTCAGAAGAGACATTTAAAACTCTTAAATCTGAATTTAATATTCTATTTTATTATTTTTTTTATG
>NC_037541.1:7661702-7679600 GCF_001531365.2 Cynara cardunculus var. scolymus
GTATATATATATATATATATATATATATATATATATATATTTAATGATCAATTTATGTGAAGTTAAAAAATATGTTTTCTTTAAAATAAACAATTTTCAATGTATAAATAGGATCATGTTTGTGAACATTACATCAACTTATTTTTTGTAATTATTGAAAAATTATGGTTTCATTAGTCAGGAATTAGCTTATAAGCTAGTTTCTGAAGATTTATTTTATGTCTTTATTTTGTGTAACGTTTCCTCTCAAGTTATTTTATATTTATTTTTAGTTTATCAGCTAGTTTGCATCAAATATGACTACTTTTGCATTGCTTGTGGAGCTATATATATGTCTCCTTTCCGTAAATTAACTTCATCTATATGCAATATCACATTCATCAACTCACACTTCGGGGGCATTTTGTTCGCAAGATTCCCAAGAAATATGATGAAATTGGAAATGTCAATTCCGTTGACCAAACTTCATTCAGGCGTTTGGTAACCCATGTAATGGAATTTAATTCCACACATTCCCTCAATCATGGATTTGGTTCTTCCTTCATAAAAGACATGACATTGAAATCCATTCCAACCAAGATTTCTAAAATGAACCTCATTAGATCATAAAACCTTAGTGATCTCATTCATGTTTTCTCAGATCTGGCTTTTGCTTCTTGACCAAGTTGTTGCTTCCTTCACGATTTTGCCACTGACTTCTGCTTCACGTTTTCTCACGATCGACTTTTGCTTCATCTTCATGATCGACCATTTTCCTTCTCGATTCTGCTCACAGTCGACCATGTTGTTGTATCCTTTTTGATTAGGTTTACGATCGACCATTTTCCTTTTCAATTGAAGCAAAATCGACCAAGCTGCTATCTCCTTCTTAATTAGGGTTACGATTGACCATTATCCTTCTTGATTTGGGTTCTTGATGTAGATGTGGGTTATGATTTTTGTTAGTGATTTGGGTTCCTAATGTAGAAGTGGATTATAATTTTTGTTATTGATTTGTGTTACTAAATCAAGTACAAAAGTTTGGGTTATTGATGTAAATGTGTCTTGATGAAATCTGAATCAACTACAAAAGTTTATCAACAAGAAGCACATCATGGTCCAAATTATTTATGTTAAAAAAATTAGTATATATATATATATATATGTGAAAGAAAAGGTATTTTTGTCATTTTTCATTACTCTATTCCAATTCATATATAAACCAAACATATAGATTTCAATTCCTTTGACAGATTATATTTCATTTCTTATCGACCAAACATTTGGTCAAGCCTAATAACATTTCATTTAATTTCCTTACACATTCCAATTTCTTTGACAAATTCTATATATTCAGAAAAAATTATGTTAACCGAACGTCCTCTCAGTTTGTTAACCATACACAATAACTTATCAACCCATTTTACCAACCATTGCTTTAAGGATCATTTAACTTAACGTTAACCAGATAAATATTTATAAAGTCACAAACCAAGAATCTTACTCAGTAAACAAGGTAATCAGATAAGAAACAATTTACCAACAATTTTACTATCTAATTTTAATGGTTGAGAATTTACCAAGTAAAATTGGTGACACCTATCTAGGGGATGTTTGAGATTGCTTATTTGAAACAACTTACGCTTTTCTACAAAAACACTTATCAATTTATTATAAGTCAGAAGGGTTTAACTTCTTTAAAAACTTCTTATTACCGTTTGACACCAATATAAGTTGTTTATCCAAACACTCAAAAATATTTATTACCAGCGTTACACCAGAATAAATCAATAAGCAGGGCCGGTTCTAAGATTTTTGATGCCCTGTGCGAGAATAATAAAAAATGCCCCTAAACCTATTTTTTTAAGTCAATGAAACAACGAAACATGCAATTTTTTAAAGAATTTAGAACATATTCAAGCTAAGTATCCCATCCTCATGTTGATTTTTATTATACCGAATACAAAATATAAGATATAAAATGATAAAAGGATAAATAATGAATTAAGATCGTGCTTCCTTCTTTTCCAGTTTTCTCTTTTCCAAATTAGCAAAATATAAACTTTATTTCAATATATGTGACTTAAAATACAATGAAAACTATAATTAGTTTTTAACTAAAATAATAAATTGCATCCAAATTACTGTCGTAGTAAGCAAAAAGTAAAACTCAAAAGTTACAAGTATAACGACTAAAGACTAAGGGCCTATGCATGACTGTTTCGTAGTGGCTTAATGATATAGAAAGTGACTTATCCAGTAAACTTATAGGGAGAGCTGTATATAGAAAGCCAAGTTTTTTTTTTCAAACATGTCCTTTCCAACTAAAAAAAACGCTTCAGACATATGTGAAAAGACTCTTCCGAACAAAAACTTTTCCAACCTATACAAATAGATTAATTCATACAGACAACTTTATACAAACAAAAACTTTTCCAACTTTTTCCAACGTTGTGCATTCAGTATTCACCACTACTAGGTCTTAGGCCCGTTTTTATAGTTAAAACTTAGTTGTCAAATTATTAAACCAAAAACTAGTAATAAATGATAACTTGATGCCCCTTTAGGCTTTGATGACTTGTGCGGCTGCACGGGCTGCACGTGGCCAGGGCCAGCCCTGTCAATAAATTGTTTTTATAAGCAATCCCAACCCCTAAACATTAGTCAGCTGCTCTTTAAATTAAAAAAAAATTAAAACAAAAATAGGCATCTCTTACACGTAATTTGTCCTAGAAATAATATCTATTGCCGACGAAGTTAATTACGAAAAGGGAACAAAGATATTTTAGCTCCACAATCAATGCGAATGCAGCCATGGATGCACATGTGGACCTTTACGTATACCTTCTTTATTTATACTACAGCTTGTTTCTCTTTCCGTTATCCAACGGTAACTTGTCTCTGCTTTCAATGCTCTCTTCCTAACCCATTATTCCAACTGTTCTTCACTCATCCTTTTTCGTTCACCAGATTGGATGCTATTGAAGTGTGTTTTTGAGTGATAGAAAGAGAGAATTAGTGTGTGTTTATAGGGGAAGGGAGAAATGGATTTTAGTTCGTTTCTCACTTCATTGTCTACTTCGTTCATCATCTTCGTGATTCTGATGATTTTGTTCGCTTGGTTATCGACGAAACCAGGGAACGCCGTTGTCTATTATCCGAATCGGATCCTTAAAGGTATGGATCCGTGGGAAGGAAGCAGGTCCAAGACGCGTAACCCGTTTGCTTGGATCCGAGAAGCTTTATCTTCCTCCGAGCAAGATGTTATCGCTATGTCCGGTGTCGATTCTGCTGTTTTCTTCGTCTTCTTGAGCACTGGTTCGTCATATCCCTTTATCTCTTCCTATACATTTTAGATTTCTGTTAGATTTTGCACGTTAGGCTTCTATTGATTTGACGTTAACAACTTTTAGAATTATTTAATCTGGTTTAGAAAGCAAGTTTCCGTTTTGGATTAAGTCGAAATTTTTAATTGAACTGTGCATTACTTTTCCTTAACTTTTTTTCCTTTTTTAGTTTTGAAGATTGTTGCAGAAACCTGTAAAAATTGTTGGAATACGTGCTGAATCAGAGTCCTAAAACCAAAATTAAACCCTAATTTAGTTCAAACACCAAGTTCAAACCCTAATCTGAACTGCATTAATCGACGTACGGAGTACTACTATGCAGAAAGCCAGAAACAACTGTGATGGTGATTGAATTCAGCGGAATCTTGGCATATTTTATCAAGAAATTTGGGTCTTTCTTGGGCAATTTTGTGAAACTTATACCTAATTTGGTTAAATCACATCAGTTATTCATGTTTGAGTTCTTTGTTAGAGTGAATTATCGATTTGGTCCCTGTGTTTTGATGTTTATTATGACGAAGGCCCCTCTACTATGTTTATTATGGATATGGTACATGTGGTATTCAATTTGTCACGATCATGATATCTCTGATTGACACCGTTGAAAAAACTTTGCTAAGTCATGGATGATGGAGCATTTTGGTCTTTTTATACATTCTTCTTTTGTCTTTTTCCTCTTAAAAACTAGTATATGTATACATATACATATGTAATATTAAGTGTTATATACACCCTTATATACATATTGCATAAATGAGCGACCCAGATGGAGATTGGGAGTCCGGACCGTTATCCCCAATCACTTTCCATCGCGCTACAACACACACATTGATTAAACGGATTTTTTTGATGGTGTTTGTCAGATGGACCATAGTCGTGACAAATTCAACACCAGAGACAAAAATCCATAATGAACATAGTAAAGGGATCCTAGTAAAAAAACATCAAAACACAATGACCACCAAATCCGTAATTTGCTCTCTTTATTATTTCAAATTGTTCTAATATATGTTGGTGTTGAACTGTTGAAACTCTGGGAAACAATAAGCTTGATTTCAAGGCAGTATTGCATTTTTTTTTATGACCATGACGTTTATGTATCTAAATGTTCTTATAGTTTCATTACTTCTTTCTTTTCCAGTATTCGGTATATTTGTTCTATCAGGCATTGTATTGCTACCACTGCTTTTGCCAATTGCCATCACTGAACGTAACGCCGGTATTGTGGATTCTACTGGGAAAAATGCTTTCGATGATCTCGACAAGCTATCAATGGCACATCTCAATGTTAGTTTATAACTAGTTTTGCTTTTCTCCTTTGAATCACTGAAATTGATCATTGATATCTACTTGCTTTTACTTAAAACCCCCTTGTTGGTTCAAACTTTTGGTTATAGAACAGAAGCGCACGGTTATGGGCTTTCATGGCATCTTGCTATTGGGTTTCGTTTGTTTCATATTTCCTTTTGTGGAGAGCATACAAACACGTTTCCGATCTGAGAGCTACAGCATTGAAGTCTCCTGAAGTGAAACCCGAACAATTTGCTATTTTGGTCAGAGACATACCTTATTCATCCGAAGGTTACTCTAGAAATGAGCAAGTTGACACATACTTCAAATCAATGTATCCTGAAACATATTACAAGTCAATGGTGGTCACAGATAACAAAGAGGTCAACAAAATCTACGAAGAGTTGGAAGCGTGTAAAAAAAAGGTGAGACGAGCTGAGAGCATATATTCGGACTCAAAAAAAGAGCCAAACCCTCAAGGAGTGAGACCAACTCACCGACTTGGTTTTCTTGGTCTTCTTGGTAAAGAAGTGGATACGATTGATTACTGTAATGAGAAAATTCACGAGTTAACTCCAAAACTGGAGGCTGCACAGAAAGAGACTCTTAGAGAAAAGCAACTAGCATCAGCCCTGGTTTTCTTTAATAACAGAACAACTGCGGCTGCTGCAGGTCAGTGCGTGCATTCCCAGATTGTCGACACATGGACGGTCATGAATGCTCCTGAATCACGACAATTATTATGGACTAATCTTTCTAAAACTTATTATGCGCGGGAGATACGACAATATGTTGTGTACTTAATTGTTTTCTTGACGATATGCTTTTATATGATCCCCATTGGGCTGATTTCGGCTTTGACAACTCTAGCAAATCTGAAGAAGTTGGCCCCCTTTTTGAAGCCAGTTGTGGATCAGGCCGAAATTAGAACAGTCTTGGAAGCTTATCTTCCTCAGATTGCACTTATCGTTTTTCTGGCTTTGCTGCCTAAATTCCTTCTGTTTCTATCCAAGGCTGAGGGGATTCCGTCTGAGAGCCATGCTGTGAGAGCTGCATCGGGGAAATATTTTTATTTCTCTGTGCTTAATGTGTTTATTGGTGTCACCATCGGTGGAACTCTTTTCGACTCTCTAAAAGCAATCGAGGACAAACCAAACTCCTTCATTCAGATGCTGGCTTCAAGCCTTCCTGGAAACGCTACTTTCTTTCTGACTTTCGTGGCTCTCAAGTAAGCTTCAAGTTAATACCTTTTAGAACTATTATTAAACGGCAAATTGAATGAAAATACAACGTAGTTTAGTTCAATTCCTATTTTGTGCAGTGCACTTTCAAAACGTTTTGGTACCTCAAATGTTACATCTCAAACATTTAGTTACCTAGTTTACATCCATTCATGTTTTGTGTAGCATACTTTCAAAATCATCTTTTTGGTACCTTAGATGTGACATCTCAAATATTTAGGCACCTAAGTTTACATTCATTTGTATTTTGTGTAACATACTTTCAAAACCATCATTTTGGTACCTCAGAGTGACATCTCAAGTATTTAGGTACCTAGTTTACATTCATTCCTATTTTGGTATCTCAAACATTTATGTATCTAGCTTACACTGAGAATGAATGAAAATGCAGCGTATTTTCGTCCGATTCCTATTTTGTGTAACACGCATTTGTTATTAATGTTTGAGATATAACATCTCGTACCAAATGGAGGTTAAGTAAGTGTGTTACACAAAATTTGCATTTTCATACAATTATCCCGTTATTAAACAATCGGATGAGAAAATATGCAATATGCCGGTTAATCTATACTGTTTCGAATCTCAGGTTCTTTGTTGGTTATGGGCTTGAGCTATCGAGAATAGTTCCTTTAATCATATTCCATCTCAAGAGGAAGTATCTGTGTAAGACAGAAGCAGACTTGAAAGAAGCTTGGTTACCTGCAGAACTTGGATATGCAACCAAAGTTCCTACTGATTTGCTTATTCTCACAATTGTCATTTGTTACTCCGTCATTGCTCCTCTCATCATTCCTTTTGGTGCAATATACTTCGGCCTAGGATGGCTCGTCTTTCGGAATCAGGTAAGACCATTATGATTCCTGTTTTTGTCCTATCTTCCGTCCCCCAACACACACACACACACAAACTATATATGTATGTAAAAGATGCGGAGAGAATCCTTGAAAAAGAAGAATGGAAGAACCCATCCAAACCGTTAGATTAAGATGATCTAACGGATGTGGTTATAACCATCTTTTTCTAAATAAAAACATCCCCCTATTGTTCAAAACGGAAGTGGGCGAAATATAACCAAAATTGGAGCAAAACAAATCACATAAAAAAACAAGCATTTTAGTATCTTTAATTTGACATCCATATTAATATAATTTTTTTTCATTTGTTTTATGGTGGTTCTTCAGTTATTTTTTATTTTGAGATTCTATCCCGATCTCACCCTTATATATCTATGTCTATAGAGGATTGGGGCCTGGTAGTAGTTCAAGTATATATGTGTGTGTGTATTGCATTGGGTTCCAATAGGGATTCAAAATTTCACTTAGTTAGCGGAGGTTATGTGAACTTACGCTAACGGAGTAGTTCAAACGGTCACCACTTAGCAGCGGAGGTTATGTGAACTTACGCTAATGAAGTAGTTCCTACGGTTCATAAGAAAGAATACAATCCTACACGATCCTGATTCTACATAGATACATAGATATGTGTGTGTATCTTTACCCCTCATAGACCCTACTCTCCATATGAGATATTGGATTTGTTTGGTTTAATTTGGTTTAATTTGGTTAGTTACATATAATATATTTATAGAGAGAGAGGGAAGGAGGATCAAATGAGAACACAATCAAAATAAGAGTAAGAAAACGATCAAATCACATGTGATTTTACATGCGGGCAACTTGGGTAGTTTTCATGTTTTTTTATTGTATATATAGTCGGGTTCAAAATAGAACACTTGCATTTACAAGAATGCGAAACCACTATTTTTACTATTCTCAATCACATGTGATATGCAATTGGGTTATTAAGCTAAATAGCCATATATGATTGTGCGTCTTCTCTTCATAATCAAGTTACCGTTTCTTTACAGATCCTCAAAGTCTACGTCCCAAAATATGAGAGTTACGGAAAGATGTGGCCCCATTTGCACGTGCGCATCTTGGGCGCGTTAATCCTATTCCAAATAACAATGGTCGGGTATTTCTCAATAAAGGAGTTCATCTACAGCCCGCTAATCATTCCACTTCCAATATTCTCCCTCCTCTTCGCCTTCGTTTGTAGCAAGAAATTCTATGGGTTTTTCCAAACCACGGGTATAGAGGTTGCGAGCCATGACCTAAAGGAGACTCCAAACATGGATCTTATCTTCAAATCCTTCATCCCTCCAAGTCTCAATCCCGACAAACTTGACGATGAACGGTTGGATGATGGGGGGGCATCGTACGATTTGAGGCCTGGATTGGATGCTTATGCTCAAACTCAAGATGTTTAATGTGTAGTAAACTTTGTTTGAAAATGATTTGTTGGTTGATAGTGTTCTAGTTTTTGTGATTGTGTGATTATTCTGTAAGAAAATGTTGTTCTTGTTGTGAAAACTCAAATATGTAACATAACACTTTCATCATGTATTTGTTTGATCAACTCCATCCAGTAGTTGGATCAAATGTTTGTTTTTGTTTTTCCTAGGATTAGTTTAATGATTTATTCGTTTAATTATTAAATAGTGTTTGTTTTTTGTTTAAATTTTAAATAGTGATTAAATTAGATGAGTTATTGTATATATTTAGTCATCTTATTTTCTATATATATGTAACATTTAGTTGACTCATTTAAAACGTTTACGGAATAGTTGTTTATATTACCAAGTGAACATGACAAAGAACTATAAAAAATAACCGAGAATCTTATCTAATAAGTAGCATTTAACCGGTTAGGAATTACCGAGTAAGAATTGCTTACCAACCATCAATTTTGATGGCCGACTCTTATCAAAGAATGTTTGCCCGGTAAACATATGGTAAATGGCCAATAAATCCAGAAGATTTATATTAGAAGCTTTTCCCTTTAAGAGTCGAACAAATTTATACGCTTTTGGCTGATGAATATGGTCTTCAAATTTCACACGCCATAATTGAACCCAAATTCTTACTTATACCGAATCCTAGATCATATGCAATTAAAATCTTACTTGGTTGATTTTTGATAAGCGACTCTTACCTAGTAAGTCCTATTTATACCGGGTTTTCGGGGCAGTTTATGTGTACCTACTAATCCCTTAGATGACCACGAATCATCTGTAGTCATTGCACTTGAACTCTAAAAAGATGAGATTGTTACTACATTTCCTATACCTTATAACCATTACATCACAATTCGAGGGATACATGTTGGATAATGCATCAAAAGAGGGCCATCAACGTTTTCTTTATCATTTTTTCTTTGAATTTTGTTGATATTTAATGTGATTAAATATAACATGTTGTCAAAACAATAATTTATTTTTTATATGAAATGTGTTTTTTATATTATCTTCAACCCAAAACTAAATATATTAAAAAAACATAATGTCATGAATGTCATATAAAACAAATATAATTTACACCACAAAATCTCACTAGTACAAGGATTCTATATACATAATTTACAACTGAAAAATTCCAAAAGAATATCCTTGTACTATCACATGTATGTCAACATCAATCTTCAAAATATAACAAGTAACAGATTACCCCTTCCCTGAGACTGACTTCTTCCTCTACCTCGTCCCCGGTCTTCCTCGACCTCTATTTCTGGATGTGATAGTTGGAAGATTAACAGGTGACTCTTCCCTTTCTTCAGACTCTAGACGAGCCGTTCTTTCAGATCTTCTAGTTCAAATTTCATTCAAATGATTCATATCATCAAGTGTACCCGTTCCAAATTTTATTCGAATCAAACGATCCGCGGCTGCCAATATATCTCGCGGTAACAAAAATGTATTGTTCTGGGGTATATCAAGGTTCAGTCTCCGATTCATATTTCATCGACCAATCCCTCCCAATTCACATCTTTGTTGAAAGAATTTTTTTTTGTAAATTCTTAGATAAGGATTCAGAAAATACCGGATCTCCCTCTACACAAGCAAATTGTTGATAAAACTCCAAAATAGCATTGATCTTCAAAAGACAGATAAACACATAATAAAAGTAATCATATTTTTCTTTTTCCCTTGATATCCCGAGATCGTGCTGTTCCTGCAATGCACATTTTTAAAATACAAAATGAGGGTTAGACCGGAAGGTCTAGTGAAAAAATCCCTTCTTTGCAATTACAGGGTGAAGATTAGGGATGCTCAAAAACCCGATGAACCCGACCAACCCAACCCGAATTTTTAAAAAACAACCCAACCCGAGGTAACCTGATGCATGATCGATAAAAAAATTAGCCAACCCGACCTTATTGGGTTGGAATCGGGTCAGGCCCAAAAAAACCCGACCAACCTGACAACCCGATGAACCCAACCTTAACTTTAGCTTTGAATTGTAGATGACAATCGTGACATGACCAACCTCAACGTCAAGAAAGCGAAAGCATCGGGGTTGGAAACGTCTAAAACTATTGTTGTTGATTGATGTATTATCATTTGGTTTAAACATTTTTATTGTAATATCTAAATATTTGATGAACTTGCATATTATCTTGAATGGTCGGTCATATTTTAAAGAAAAGTTTCCTTTATTTTTATGTGATTTTACATTGTTTAAACACAACCCGATCAACCCGAACGGGTTGGGTTGGGTTGAACTTTTGTTTGGGTTGGGCTGGATTGAAAATTTTCAAACTGCCAACATTGGGTTGGGTTGTTAAAACGGTTCCAAATCGATCAACCCGGGCCGTGAGCACCCCTAGTGAAGATCATCAAATCCTGTTTAAAACATCTTTTGCAAATAAATAAATAAATTTAAGTAAAAGTATGCCAATCTGCTTGCTACTTAAACTATAAAACAAACAGATACTCATAACACAAATACACACTTCCTGAAATCTGCATTTCTTACAGAACACAAGGTCATAAAACTCCTCTGGCTCAACGGGCCAGAGATCCTCTGGCTCAACAAGTCAGAGCTCCTATGTACTCATTCCAATATTACAAGACTAAGGGGCCGTTTACCAAATAAATACTCGGTAAGTGCTTACCGGTAAAATTTAACACTACCACTTACTTGCCGGGTAAGACTTTAGTCCACCAATACGGCATCATATGCAACAATTTACCCGGTAAGCGCTTACCATGGTAAGAGTCGTTGCCCTCACTCACTAGGTAAGACTCTGAGTTCTTGTCTCCCTCTTACCGGGTAAGATTTTTGGTCCTTATAATATTCATCCGATAAGGTAATGTCACTTGATAAGCGTTTACTCGGGTAAACGTTTGGTAAATGACCCTTAACTCAATCAGAGATCCTTTGGACAAGTGTCTCTTATCCAAAAAGACTAACATTATATTTAAAAATATATTAATAAAACTACAACCATGACTCCTCTAGTGCTTTATCTCATTAATAAGAGATATTTAAAAAGATTTGACTTATAAAAGATTTAGTTTTAAAAGACAGACTTCAGATATAGAGCTAGGACACATAATCTTTTCTAACACATAACCTCTGTATAGTACAAATAAAGCCTCTGGGTCATAAAATTTCCTGAAATACTTGAAAGATTTTCCACACAACCAGAGGTCCTCTGGTCCATCTTAAAGATCAACCAGAGCTCCTATGTGTCTTCTCAAATATCAGATTTCATCAAAACCATTTGAAATCATCAGCAGTTAATGCCTCTGTTTATAAATCGTTTTTCCCTTCTCAATAACATCAATGTGATTATCTCAATAAGAGTGATACCTCTAAGTCATCAAGTCACAGAGAAATGCTGTTTTAGAATTATCGCATGTTATGGTAATAATAACAAGAGTTATAATATTAATCACACCCACAATTGTCTCCCTTATATCCACAGGTACACCTCTCCTTGATATGCTACACTTGTTTCCACCTTAAACATGATTTCAAATAAGAACAGAGTTACGTCATACATGTTTTGAAGGAACATTTAAAACATAGTTTCATGGCAGAACAGACTTACGTCACACACGTCCTGGAGAAACATTTAAACCATAGTTTCATGCCAGAACAGACTTACGTCACACACATCCTGGAGAAACAATTAAAACATAGTTTCATGCCAGAACAGACTTATGTCACTCACGTCATGGAGAAACATTTCTTAAAATCAATATTTCTTTCAAAACAGACTTATGTTACACACGTCTTGAAAGAAAATATCAATATCTTTTCCCAGTTCATAATTCTTATTTAAAAGATACAAACATGCTCTTTTTGCATTATAAAATAGTTTAAAACTCATTAAATAATATTAGTGAAATACCATAATTAGATAACACAAGTTTTGGGCGAATTTCTCTTCATCGGTGTGACATCCAGAAATTTAAATACCAGGTTAGTAGTTAGACAACACTTTAGAAATATTATTAACACTCAAGTAGAGCGATTAGAGCTTAAGTAGTTAGAAATCCTGGTAGGTTGCGTAGAAAACACTGTTTCGACCCGTAATGAACCGGATCGTCTTATAAAATGCCAAGTACTCCAAATAACTTTTAAAACTTGCATAAAATATAGAGTCTACATATTTTAAATATTTTTTTACTTAAAAATTATATTTAAAGAATTTATTTATCTTATAAAATAAGAATTTGGGCATTTTTCTCAATTTCTCACAAAAGTACCCAACTTATTAAATTATGGGCTAAATTTTTACTAAAAAATAAAAATAAATAGAGAGAGACCCATAGGCCCACCTAATGGCCGGCCCCCCTCTCCTCTACATATAAGTACATTTTTGAAATTTTAAAACACTCATTTCTCATTCATCTCTCAACCTTTCATCTCCTTACTCTCTCCCTCCATCTTCTTCTTCAAGAAAAATTCAGCCCTTTCATAGAAAACAAAAGGGATTCAAGAAGCAAAACTTGAAGAAATCATCTTCTTTTAATCAAAGGTAAGAACTTGTTAGTGTTTTGACTTCATTTTATGCACTTTTAGTGCCATTTTCTWGTCATTTTCATACTTTTAAGTTTGCAAAGGAGAGGTGTTCTTCATTCTAAGTTTTAAGGGTAGATTTTACACCAAAGACATGAAAAATGTTCTTAATATGGTAAAAATACGTGACCTAACCATCTAAAACTTTTGAAAAGCAAGAAAAACCCTTCATTTCTTGCATTTTTGTGTCTCTCATGGAATATGAGTTCTCTTTCATTTTTGTTACCAAGAATAGTGTATTTTATATTCTTACTTTAATATTGAATAGTAGAGTGATCTTCTCCCATAAAATCATCATTTTTGGAAATTGTGATACATAAAAATCCATTTTTGCATAAAAGAATGACTTTTCTCCTGGACAGATTCATTGCATGAGTTTGGAACGACCATATCTGGTTGTGTATTGACCCAATAAGCATTAATATTTTTCCTCAATAATATTTAGTGTATTAGTTTTCAAACCCAAGTGGAATCATGAGAAAATATGACCTTATGACCTCACAACACCCAAAACAAATTTGGTGTGCAACAGTGGTCGATCAGAAATATTTTGTCTTATTGTTCATCTATAACTCTTAGAAGACACATCAAAACTCATGAAAATTTTCCTCTGGAGTATAGCCTAAAGTGTTAGCTTTCAAAAGAGTCTAACCCCACCCAAAAACATGGTGATTTAAGGGTTCAACAGAATTTTACAAAATAAGTGTGCAATCAATCCAGACTTGACAAATTTTCACATGCATGTTTAAATAACCATAACTCCCAAACTATACATCCAAATATAGTGATTCTTTTTGAAAACGATAGCCTTATGTGTTAGCTTTAAAACTATTTATGAACCACTGGAAAATAATAAGTATAACTCCTTCAAAAGGGTGTAACATTAAGAAGGGGTTTCTGTTTTGAAAGCTGTAATCACTGTTTTGGTAAAATTTATTTGAGACCCTTCCACTCATCCAAAAATCTTGATTTTTGGTCATAATGATCATAAATCAGTATACTAAAACTTACAATTTTTTTTTTCGAAAATAAACTTCTTGGATGAGGGTGAACCATGGACATTATTGAGTCACAAAGATTCTGTCAGTATGCATGATTTCCTAAAACCACTAAATATTAGACTCTTAAGCCATAAATCCCATAATAAGCATATAAAGTGCTTAAAACTTGATTTTTATCTTGAGAACATAAAGAGGCATTTTATAAGACGTAAGCGTAGAATAGTAACCTTAACTTTTAAGAGTTTGACAACCGTTCATTTTCTATAGGGATTCACTAAAAGGACTTTACCAAGATGTACCATTTGATCACTCAACCATCTTCTCCGTGAAAGAAAAGGTGAGTATTCACGGCCCTTTTTTTTTATATCCATCGTTATTTAGGAGAAAAACATGTATAAAAGTAGTTGATGTTTGTATGAAATATACAATGTGATTAAATCATGGATACAAATTGATTATATGAAATATGCATTAAAATGAAATTGTGAATACGAGCACTAACACTATGTACGCTAGTAAAAATTGTGTTTGGGTTAATTAAAAAGTCCCACTTGGTTACACTACTTATTAACTCGTATGAGCCGATAGTTTAATGGATAACGTTATTTGGATTGACAATCCCACCTTTTACTGACGAGTAGGGGTGCATTTAACTAAAACACGGGTTCTACACATGTGGTTTAAACACCACCGCTGAGATAGTTTGGTATAAAGGGCGTAGTTGTCGCAGGTTTAGTAGTAGCCCAACACTTAAAATTACTTGGAGTACATTGTGCCTCATTAAAAGTGCTACACGTATGAAAGTTGTTGCGAGTAAGTAAAAGACTTACTCGAACTAAATATTGCATAAAGATTTGTTGTACATTGAAAACCTGTGAACTCACCAACTCTTGTAGTTGACACTTATTTTAACGTGCTTTTCAGGGGTAAGAAAGGCACATGATGACATTTAAAAGAACCCGCGTTTCAATCATCACCTTCGAATTTTTTTTAATAATTTACAAACTTGTCGTTTTGGGAATGTAAACGATGGATTGTGATGTAATAAAATTGTAATGTATGGTGGTGTTATTTATACTCTATTGCTATGAGATTCTACCTGCCATACCTCGTGTTTCCGCTTTAGCGGGGTGTGACAGATTTGGTATCAGAGCGGTAGATTATAGAGAATATCGGTTTTCTAAAAAAACCATACACTATAACCCAAAATTTTACAAAATAATTTTCTTAAAAGAGTCTCAAAAATTCAAAACCAACATACTACTAATATAACTAGAATGAGTGCCTTCTTAGCCTCTAATTAGACAGAGCCTGATCACCTATGTCTAATTAAGCATGTATAAGGAGAGACGCGGACCAGTTATGTTAGGTGTTCATCTAAAGTTAAGAACTTCTTACTCAAATAAGAAAAACACGATTTGCATGTGTGGGTTTGCATAAACATTGCATGTTTTTGATATTTATTATGATTCGTTCAATAATTTAAGTTTTTTTAAATATCGCAGCTATGTTGTCAATTAATGAATATTCGAACTCCGAAGAGTACTACCCCTCCGAGCATAGTTACGATAGTGACGACGATGTCGCCGAGTCCCTGGCGCGATCACCTACCCCCGTGCCACCCCACCCTATGCCCGCGCATCCATTAGCGGCACATGGAGTTAGAGTTTGGGCCACCGCTCAAAAGAGCATTCCTCCGCCTGTAAGGGTGTCTTTCTCCGCCCCTTCCAGAGTTGGGAGGGAGTCATCTCAGTCGCGCACCCGTAGTATGACGCCCCCATCTACTACCAGGGCCACGTCGGAGCGCTCTCCGGGCATGACCACCTTAGAGAATCTATGTGTTTTGGGCATCGCCCAAGACCTAAAGATGTGTGAACTTAGGTTGGATCATCATCAACACTTCGTCGACGGGGTGATTATGGCCCTAGGCACACAAGACAATGTGATGGATCGTTCGTTGGAGTTGATTAACACCGCTAGGGGAGCGATTAGGAGGTTATATACCTACTTGGCGGTGTTAGCACGAGTTTTGGTGATAGTGATGGGACTACTTGTTTGGAGTCTAATGCGCTAGAAGACTCTATTTTACTAAGCTTTTGATAGATCAAACTTAGAATCTTCTTTTGGGGCATGTAGCCGTGACTTATGAACAATATCTTTCTTTTTGTTGCACGTCTTTATTTTCTTTATGGATGATATGGGTTTTTATTTTGGTTAAATTATGTTGATTAATGATTGAATGCCTTTATTATTACAAATTATTATATATTGCCATGGATGCATGTTTAGATGATTGAATTATGCCGTGCATAATTCAATAAAGTAGATATAGTGATAAACAATAAAAATAACCGAACTTCGATTTAAAATTTGTGCGTTAGAAATATGCCTCAAAGAAGAGAAGATCCCGAAATTGCAAGACTTGTGTCCGAGCAAATTCTGGCGGCCCATCCTAATATAGTTAGCCAAGTAGCAGCAGGCTTGAACGCTAACCAAACAAACAACCAAGGTACATCAGCAAATAGAGACTGCACGTATAAAGGCTTTAGGGTTTGCAACCCAAAAGATTTCATGGGACAGAAGGAGCCGTGGGATTACTTAGTAGTGGCCCAACACTTAAAATTATTTGGAGTACATTGTGCCTCGTTAAAAGTGCTACACGTATGAAAGTTGTTGCGAGTAAGTAAAAGACTTACTCGAACTAAGTATTGCATGAATATTTGTTGTACATTGAAAACCTGTGAACTCACCAACTGTTGTAGTTGACACTTGTTTTAACGTGCTTTTCAGGGGTAAAAAAGGCACATGGTGGCATTTAAAAGAAGCCGCGTTTCAATCATCACCTTCGAAACTTTTTCTATAATTTATAAACTTGTCGTTTTGGGAATGTAAACACTGGATTGTGATGTAATGTGATTACCAGATCCTGGTTATTACTCAAGGTAATTTATATGTGATTATTTAATTAAATGATTACGTGATAGCATAATAATTTGATACATGCTGGTATGTGGATTTGTGAATTAATTTGGATATATATATATATATATATTTTGTGTGAGTATATATATATGTGATTATTTGCATAACATGTGCATGGATGTATGCATGGAAAAGGTATGTATGTGTATGTGCATGTGTGCATATGTGATTAAGTGTGAGGTGGAAGGGGGAAAGAAGGCGGTTAGCCGACCTTTCCTATTTGGGAGGTATAAAAGGGGCTTCACCTCCTCCTTTTCTTTTTCCCTGCCATTTTAAGAAAGTTGAGAGGTTTTGAAGAGTGTTGTCCGGTTTAGAAAAGGAGRTGTTTTCAAGGTGATTTCAAGTGTCAAGTTTCAAAAGGGATCGATTTCTAGCATTTTGGTGTCAAAAGCTTTATAAGGTGAGTGGTTTCTAAATCTTTTGTATAAAGATTCTACTGGTTTTATTTGYATGTTTTGGTATTGTTCATATTGGAAGAAACCTTAATTTTATTGCCTAAGTGTTTATCCGGACAAAGGGTGACCGGATAAGCATTTAAACCGGACAAGCCTTAGGCGGTTTATTGTCCGGATTGTTCTTAAACCGGATAAGCCTTGAGCGGCTTATTGACCGGACAAGTTTAAACCGGACAAGCCATGAGCGGTTTAGTATCCGGAGTTGGTAAATCGGGTGAATATTGAGCGGTTTATAAATGATAGTATTATTTATGATTTTAAACTGAGAAGTAGGAATACGACCATGAGGTGAGCGGTTTAGTCTTAAACCGGACGAGTCTTGAACGGACTGTTGTCCGGATTTGCTATCCGTTCAATAYRAATATTGTTCTAAGTGTTAAACCGTTCAACGAGTGTGTGATGTGTTGACCGGACTTGATATCCGGACAAAGTGGACTTTAGTCCAAGTGTTTTAAACCGGATGATTGTTGACCGGAYTTGTTGACCGGACTTGTTGACCGGACTTGTTGACGATGTCTTGTGTTTTAAAAGGAATTATTATTTTATCATAAAAATGAAGTTTTGATTTAAATATTTTCAAACTGATAATAATTCCAATGACTGCGGTCTATTCGGAATTATTTTACAAATGTTTTGATGAAGTGATAAGGGTGGCATATCAAGGAGAGGTGTCCATTTGATATAAGGGTGGCATATCAAGGAGAGGTGTCCATTTGATATAAGGGTGGCATATC
>NC_037541.1:7679686-7693033 GCF_001531365.2 Cynara cardunculus var. scolymus
GGCATTGTCTGTGTGTGATATTATATAACACTTTCTATTATATCCCTTAAGACTACCGTGGTCTGGAATCTTTATTTCTTTGTGATTTAAGGATTTAGGATCAAGGTTCTTATTGGAAATCATAGTCTAGATGTTATTGAGAAGGAAACGTCAGGTTTGGCCTGAATAATTGCTTAAACCTTAATTGATAAAGAAAAGGTTTAATATAATCATAAAATGGAACCCGATTGGTTCAAAGGTATGGAATTGGTATAGGTACGTGGTTAGCTTGAAAGTGGAAAAGAATTTGATATTACCTTCTGGCATATTCATATATTTGTTATATATGTGAATAATTGTTTTATAAAGGTTTTGGTGATCCTTCACCCTGCAATTACATGATTAGGGTAACTCACTAGACTCTTTAGTCTAACCCTCGTTTTTTGTGATTTCAAAATGTGTATTGCAGAAAGTGTAGAAGGTAAAGGAAAGAAAAAGATTTAATGCTTTTCTTATATGCATTCGGTTGCAGATTTGCTTTTGATGATTAGTTTTGTTGTTTAGTACAAGATGTGTATTTTGAATGTTTGGACCTTATATTTGGTCATAAAGGTAGTTTCTTGTACTAAGGGACCCAGATGTATATGAATATGTATTTCTTTGGTATGAAATATGTGTTACATGCAATGTGTGGGTTGAGGCGTTACATGTAATGAAATTTTAATGTATGGTGGTGTTATTTATAATCTWTTGCTATGAGACTCTACCTGCCATACCTCGTGTTTCCGCTTTAGCAGGGTGTGACAATCGGTCAACTCTTATCCATACAACCCTTAATCGGACACACCTTTATCGGACACCAAGTGTCCGGACATACCCTTATCGGACACCAAGTGTCCGGACACAATTGTTCACCGGTCAAACCCATGAGTTTTAAACATCAAATCCATATATAAACAATGAGCGATGAGTAATCTTAACCGGCCAAAACATATCAGGTGAAGAGTCCTTATCGGACAAAGCTATGTCCGATAAGAAACCTCATTGGTCAACACTTACGGTCATCAAATTCTTCACCAGCCAAGCCTTTGCCGGTGAGGAGCCCTCATCGGCCAGTACTTGTCCGATTATAAAAGCTTTACCGGTCAAGGAATGTGTCAAGAACATAAACTCGAAATTCATAAAACAACAACAACTTGTATGTATAACCAATATCATGAAAGACTGAATGAGTTGTTTGTATGAAATAAAACCCACCTTATGCATATTTTGAAAGTGAAGAAGATATATGCATATAGATTGCTTCTCAGGTTAAATTCTATTTTTGGCAAGAATCCACACAACCTTCACTGCTAGTTTTCAAAAAATGGAAGGAAAGAGAAGTTTTCCTTCCCCAAACCTCTTATACCTTTCCTTAAAAAAGAAAGGCGGTGGATGCATATTTTATACATACCACCTCACATACTACATATACACATGCATGACACATAATGCATGCATAAAGTCCATGCACACACATATGCATACATATACATATACATGTGTATGAAATAATTCATACTTGCAAAACTCCCATGCATGCATATTTTATAAGCCATGCAAACACATAAAACATGCGTACCTATATGCATATTCTCTTAACACCACTTCATGCATGAAAGATATACACACACTCACATATTAATCTTATGTAATCATGTACCCATATAATCAATTATAACAATTAATCAGATATTCACGTGATCACATAATCAGGTAATCACATAACAATTACCTCAGGTCATAATGAGGACCCAGTTATCACATAAATATTACAAACATTATGAAAAAATACCCTAAGTTATAGATATGGGTGTTGGAACCCAGATTTCTCTTAATTTCAGAAAGCACAGATAAATTAGTATGAGTGAAATAAAACTGTGTAACTGGAAAGGTCTAACAAAGTATTTAAGATAAAGTTAAGAAAGTAAGATGAACTTGAATACGTCGGAAGCTTTTATTAGATGAGAAGAATAAACAAAGAAACTCTCAATCTAATTGTATTCTCACAAGGTTTCGCTATAGTCTAATTCGACACAATCAGGTCATTGTAATCTGAGGAGGATGCCTCCTTATATACGACTAAGCTAAATAGAATCTCCTAGAATCTTGGCTTAAATCTCTGAGTTCTTGTTCCGCATCCTTATACTTTTACAAGATGAGGTCTAACAATCTCCCTCAAAGTGTAAATAAGACAAACTCTTACTTGAATGAATACATAAGTCTAAACGAAGCCAGAGGTCAAAGGTAACTTCTGTATTACAATAACTATCTAATGTTTACAGTACGATGAAATGAAATTACAAGACTTGAAATTGAAAACAAAAGATAGATGTTACTTACAAAGGAAGAGGCCTAGATATGTTGAAGCTTCATGAACCTCCTAAGAAGCTCACGAAACTCCAATAGGTTATCTATGGATCTGATTATGTTGCTCGACCTCTCCTTCGCACCCGGGGTAGTATCTTTGCTTCTAAGTAGATTATTTTTGGTGAACCGTAGAGTTGAATTTGAATATTTTAAGCGCTAATCTTCATGGAAGAACACCTTTCTGCCTTGTTCGTTCTTGAATTTCACCCCATACTTTGGTTCGACCAGCACCGTCCACGAGGGGATATACTTAATGCCTTCGAGTTCTTCATTTGGCACAATGACATTAAGCTGGTCTATCCCCATGTCCAGAGCCACCTAGAAGTCGAATTTGCACCTATAATCCAAAAGGTCTGTCATCGTCTGCCTTATCGCCGAGTTAGCCAGAGCATATTTCATCCCCTTATCTCTCTTGTGGTCTGTGTGGAAGTATAGAGACAGAAGATCCCAGGGATTCAGATTAATGAGATCACAATCTATAAAAGATTAGATATACCCATGGGACCTTTCAACCATATACTCATGAAAGATAATCTGATTGTGAGCAAAGGTTCATCGTCTAATGTCCAATAACTTTCTAATTCCGTCCACCGAGTGAACTACAGAGATAGGTTGAGTGAAGCGTCGTAGGAACCTCTGTCTGATATGCTCTTGAGTCGTTGGATGCAGATTTATCTTTAACATGGGCATTTCATTCCTTAGGCTGTAGAGATATTGATAGACGTCTTCACTGTCTATAGAGCAGGTGTAACAACTCTGGTCCCTTGGATAGGGACCTTGGCTCTATGGGTGTTCTGGTGTGGTGGTAGTACATCAATTGTTACTTCAGCAGTGATTGGTATCGCCATTGGGAGTGGAGCTGCTTCTGTTTCTTGATGTCTTTCTTCTAGCTCTATGACGTTGACCACCACTACTTCGTCTCATCAATCCTTGCAAATGGAGCGGTTTCCATGGCGTATTCTGCTGAGGATGATAGACTCTTAGATGAAGATGAAGAGGTGTATATGGAGAGAAGCTTGATCACATCCTCTTCATCCATTTTTTGCTCTGCTGGCTCAGCTGCTTCCGGTGCAGCGGGCATTTTTTCTTCTTCTCTTACTTCTGTGTGCACATGCACAAACCTAGATTTGTGACTTATTGGCGCTTAGGTTGGCTGTTGAGGAGCAGAGGCAGAGGGGGCAGCTGTTGGAATGGTGCTTTTAGAAGTCGCAGGCTGTTTCTCCCCCTCTTGACGACTTTGAGGGCTAGACTGGTCTAGGTCCTTATTGTTTTCAAGCCTTCTCTTCTTTGAGGCTTCTGCACAAGAAGTGGGTAGCTCGGGCTTCCTCTTGGGCTTCTGCACATTGATTGGAGGCATGGCCTTGACCTTAGCATCGAAAAGTTCCACGATGTCAGATGCAACATTTGTAGCCTTTAGGATCTCAACGTCTGCCTTGTATTTGAATGCTGCCAACGAATGTCGCATGTCGCTGACCGCCTGTTTCATTGTGCTGTTGAAGTCCGAGGTGTAGTTCGCCACCTTTTGAAGAAGACGATCACCCAGAGCTCGCATCTTCGTCTGGGTGACATAGTCTACCGGGACACTCAGAGGAATGAGCGTTGTAGGATCTTGAGATGAGGTAGACGCTCCATCCCTCTAAATGTGCTCAAGGACCATTTGTAGGGTCTTTGCGTTTCTTTCCGTCAATTCTTAGAGTTGATCAAGTTGAGAAGCATTCGTCGATGACTGAGCTCTCAATACTACTAAGGATGATCGAACTTCATCCAGAGCAGATGCAGAAGGAGATGGCTCTGCAGGGGCCATGTTGAGTTTTAGCTCTTCCAAGGAGCAAATCACATTGGTGGCAAAAGATTGTACTCATCCTTTGTGACGTATGCAGTAGAGGTAACCTCTGGCTCAACACATGGGCCAGATTCAGTCCTTGTTCCTAGGAATCTTTTGTGTCGACTTGTTTGACGTTGGTCGAAGAAGGATTTCCAGCCGATCCTCGTGTCTCTCGTGGAGGAGAAGACACTACGGCTGTTTCGTCAAGAGGAGTTTCCTCAGCAGATTCAGAGTCTGCAGAGGAACCCTCTATGATTGGAATAAGAGGCCGGTCGAGAGTCTCCAAGCCATGTGCAGCTACGTCTTGCTCTAAACAAGGTTGGGGAAATTCTAGTGTAGAGGAAACAAATTTCTCTATAGGGGAAAGTAGCATGGCATGAGGAGACATGCCACTTATATTTTCAGAGGTTTCACCCTTTTGAGAGCGGTTTCCCTTTGGCTTTCTCTGGAATGCGGTTTCCCTTTGGATTTCTTGGCCAGAGGCGGATGCGACCTCTGGCTGGGTAGGCTGGTTAAGGTTCGAGGTGTGCGTCACTTGTTCAATGACTCATGTTGCTTGACCAACAGAGTCAGATGATGTGCTTGCACTGGGAGTTGGGCTTCGGAAATAAATGTGCCTATTTAATGTCCTAGGCTGCTCTAGATCTTCCGAAGGCAAAATAGCTTCTCCCGCTCCTCCCTCATCATCCTCTTCATTCTCTTGAAATTCAATAGCTACGCCAACATCATCATCAAGAACGTCTTCCTCGTCATTTGCTGCATTAGACTCAACAATATCACTAAGCTCTTGCTCTTGTTCTTCCTTAGTGTCCTCTGTATCAGAACTTAAAAGAAGTCCTAGTTGACGCAGAGCCTCTTCTTTTCTACTCTTCTTCTCTTCTTACTCTCTCCTCTCTTTCTTTTTCTTCTCTCACCTCCTCTGCCTGCCTTGCCTTTTCTTTTTCTTCCTTCACTCTTTGTTTCTTGGCCTCCAGCCTCCTCCTCTTCTGCTCCCTCTCCCTCCCCTTCCTTACTTCCTCCCCTGCAGGTAAAGGCCTTTCTGCCTCTTCTGCTCCCCCACCCTCTAGGGTTGTTCCTATACGTGTCAGGGTTCGAGGCACTGGTTGTACTGCCTCGCGTACATGTCTGTATGTCTTTCTGACCTTCCTCGTCTTCATACAGGCCATGAGCTTCATCGGGATTGGCCACTCTGTAGCATAACCATCTTTGTGCACAATAGGTTTGTACATTGAGAGTACGTTTACCTTGTGCACAAGAAGGTTTGCAACGTTGATGTTGTGCTCCTGTGATAATCAGACCCTGGTTATCACCCAAGGTAATTAATGTATGATTATTTGATAAGTGATTACGTGATAGCATGATAAATTTGTTACATCTGATCATGCTAGTATGTGAAAATGTACATAATATGGATACACATGTTCGTATATATATGTGTAATATGTATGCATGTATGTGCATGTATGTGCATGTGTGCATAAGTGTGTGTATATATATATATATATATATGTGTGTGTGTGTGTGTGTGAGAGGTGAGGGTATGCATGTGGGAAGGAGGGCTGTGTTGGCCAATCTTTCCAGTTTTAGAAAGGTATAAAAGGGAGGGTTTGACCTCCATTGCATCTCTTAACCTCTTTGAAATTAAATTTTGAGCGATTTAAAGAGAGTGATTGACCGGACTTCTTTATTTGGAATTACAATAAGGCTGTTTTCAAAAGGCTTGATAAGGTGAGTGGTTTATATTGTTTTAAACTCTTCATGGTTGTATAATTGATTGTAGGAACTTTGTTTTTAATTAAAAGTTTTAACTTTGAAGTGTTGTCCGGATTAGACTTAAACCAGCCAAGAGTCAGGCAGTTTAGTCTTAAACCGGACAAGGGTTAGGCGATTTAAGCCCTAAATCGGTTAAGGCTTAAGCAATTTATCAATAAACTGCCTGATGAGTATTATCCGGATTGGACTTAAACCGATCAAGGCATAAGCGGTTTAGCCTTAAACCAGTCAAGTGTTGAGCGATTTATAAATCATTGGGTTTATATTTTGAACGAAGAAGTATGAATACGACCATGTGTTGTCTGAATTTGTTATCCGAACAAAAGTGATTAGAATTTATTCTAAATGTTAAATCGGAAAGGCCTTGGGCGATATGTTGTCCGGATTTGGTAAACCGGCCAAGACTTGGCCGAAGATGAAGTCCGGCCAAGTTTATGTTGACCGGATTTGTATTTATGTCTTGTGCATGGTTGATAAAATTGTTATTTTTACATAAAATGGGAATTTTGATAATTTTGAACTGATAATAATTCCAGGTTTGACCTAAAACTTTAAATTAAACTTATTTGATTTGAAAGGTTTAAAAGTGGCATCATGATAATCTGGTTAGTACAACATGTCTTTGGATTTGATGTATTATTTGTAAGCATAGAATTTGACTTAAAAAATGGAAGGTATTGATACTATGCCCTTACATGTTCATATATTGCTATGTTCATGAAAAATTGTTTTACTTAAAAAGATTTTGGTGATTATTACCCTGCAATAACATAAATAGGGTAACTCACTAGACCTTTTGGTCTAATCCTCGTTTTGTGATTTTAAATATGTATTGCAGGAGGTACGAACGATAAGGGGAAAGGGAAAATGTGATATTTTCCTATATGCATTTCTACATGAAGATTTGTCTATGATGTATAGTTTTAACAGATGAAACTGGATTAGTGCAAGAATTGTATTTTGGAATTTTTGGACCATGTATTTTATTCTGGTAAATTCTTGTACTAAGGGACCAATGTGCTGTACAAACATGTATTCTTATATATAAAGTATATGTTACATGCAATGTGTGGAATGGGGTGTTACAAAAAGCGGTATCAAAGCCTGAGTTTAAGAGATTTATGTATTCAACAGCATGATACCTAGACTTAAACTGTTTTATTGCATGTTAAGGGTCCCGGACGTAGTTAGCTCATTTTAAATAAATATGATGGGTTGAAAGAACAGTGTGTAAGGTTAATTTTATTTACATCTGCCAGTGTAATTATGAATTTACAGGTACACATCTGAACTTGAATACTTCATTATATTTGGGAATGTGAATACGTGATTATTAACACTAAAATCTGCAGATGTCTAGCCGAACCCGAAGATCTGAAAGAGTGGCTCGTCCAAAATCTAAGGAAAGGGAAGAATCATCCGTTAATCTTCCGACTAGCGCGCCCGAAAATAGAGGTCGAGGAAGACCAAGGGGACGAGGCAGATGAAGAAGCCAGTCTCAAGGAAGGGGTCAAATTGGAATTCATTCTGAACCTGAAGAATCCCATTCTGGGAATGCTTAGGGGAGATCGGTGCCACACCCTGAATACATAACAAAGCTGTATGTTGGATCAAAGAAATGGAATCTGTGTTCAACACCATTCGGTGTCCTGAAACAAATAAAGTTCGATTTGCTGTTTTTGTATTAAAATCAAATACTTTGTTCTGGTGGAAAGTTGAATCGTCGGCCAGAACGGATGTTTTACAATCACTGTCTTGGGCAAAATTCATGGATCGATTCAAGAATCAGTTTTGCCCTAAAACTGCAGTGAGACAAATGAAAGAAGATTTTCTGAAGTTAGAACAAGGAGATGGAACAGTTCGGGAATATACTGATAGATTTATTGAATACTCTCGCTTTGCTGAACATTATGTTTCAACCGAATCCAGGAAGATAGAAAGGTATATTTGGGGTTTGAAACTCTCAATTAGAGAGTTTGTCATTGCTATGAACCCCAATACGTTTTCATTGAAGGTAGATGCGGCTGAAGTGACTGAACGAAATAAGAACCGACAGCTAGAAGGAAAGACTATAGAGAAAAGAAAATGGGAGGGCCCTTCATCTTTTTGAGGACCGAAAACAGTAAGTTATGATAACAGATCCAAGCAAAAGATAAGTGAGAAAGTCTGCTCACAGTGTCGACAGGTTCATTAGGGTGAGTGCAAAATGGATCTAGAAAATGTTATAAGTGCGGTGAAGCAGGCCATCTATCCAGAAGTTGCCCGGCTAATTGAAGATGTTTTAACTCCAATTCTTCGGATCATATTCGACCGAATTGTCCCTTGTTAAGAACTCCGCAGTTAAGAATGGGGAGTAAAGGCCTACGGTAAATAGAGGAGGGCAAGGAGGGGTGCGAGGACGGTCCTTCCATATGACCAAGAACGAGGCAGAAGCATCACCGGATGTAGTAACAGGTACTTTCCTCCTGAATTCAATACGTGCTAAGGTGTTATTTGACTCTGGTGCAAACTTCTCGTTTGTATCACCACTGTTTGCTCAAACTGCATGTCTAAATTCTGTGATACTTGATGATGAATTAGTAGGTGATACTACTAATAGTCAAGAAACTGTTACTAGTATGTTCAATAATTGTATTATTGTTATTGAGGGTTATGAACTTCCGATTCAGTTATTTCCCATGTCGATGAAGGAATTTGATGTAGTGGTGGGTATGGAGTGATTGGAAAGGTATCAGGCTAGTATTGTTTGTAATCAGAAAATGATCAGAATTACTCTGCCAGACCAAGGAACAGTTGTTATTTATGGTGATCGTTAGAATCACCATACCAGTATTTTGTCAGTAATGAAAGCTCAGAAAAGCATTCGGAAGAGGTGCCAGGGATATTTGGCGTACGTAATTGATACTAAGAAAGAAAAAAGAAAAGAGTAATCAATTCCAATTGTTAGTGAATATCCAGAAGTCTTTCCAGAAGACTTATCTGGATTACCCCTAGACAGAGTTATAGAATTCTGAATTGATCTAGTACCAAGGGCTATACCAATAGCAAAGGCACCGTACCGGTTAGCTCCATCTGAATTAAAGGAATTGGTTGCACAATTGAAAGATTTAACCGACAAGGGATTTATTAGACCCAACACTTCACCTTGGGGTGCTCCGATTTTATTTGTCAAGAAGAAAGATGGGTCTATGCGAATGTGTATAGACTATCATGAACTAAACAAATTGACAATCAAAAACAAATATCCTTTGCCAAGAATTGATGATTTATTTGATCAATTGGTGGGAGCAAGTTATTTCTCCAAGATTGATTTAAGGTCAGGGTATCATTAACTCAAAGTCAGGGAAGAAGATGTTGCTACAACAACATTCAAAACTAGGTACGAGCATCATGAATTCTTAGTTATGTCGTTCGGCTTAACTAATGCGCCCACAACCTTTATGGATTTGATGAATAGGGTATGTAAGGAATATCTTGATAAATTCGCTATTGTATTTATTGATGATATTTTTATATACTCTAAGACCGAAGAAGAGCATGCGGAACATCTTCGTTTGATATTAGAATTATTGAAAAGAGAAAAGTTGTACACAAAGTTATCTAAATATGAGTTCTGGTTGAGAGAAGTTCAATTCCTAGGTCACGTCATTTCAGAAACAGGGGTAAAAGTAGATCCAGTAAAAATAGAAGCAGTTGCAAGATGGGAAGCTCCGAAAAATCCATTTAAAGTCCGAAGCTTTTTGGGATTGGCCGGCTATTACCGTAAGTTCATTTAGGACTTTTTCAAAATAGCTATGCCTAAATTGACTCGAAAGAACATTAAATTCCAGTGGGAAGGAGAACAGCAGGAAGCCTTTTCAATTATTAAAAAATCATCTTTGCAGTGCACCAGTATTAACTCTACCAGATGCATCTGAAGACTTTGTGGTTTACAGCGATGCTTCAAAGTTAGGGATAGGATGTGTTCTGATGCAAAGAGGAAAAGTAATTTCTTATGCATCAAGACAGTTGAAAGACCATGAGAAGCAATATCCAACCCATGACATGGAATTAACTGTAGTGGTGTTTGCTCTGAAAATTTGGAGACACTATCTTCTGGGAACAAAGTGTCAGATTTATACTGATCATAAAAGTTTACAACATTTGTTAAGACAAAAATAATTAAATATGCGAAAGCGTCGGTGGATTGAACTAGTTAATGACTATGATTGTGAAATCCTCTACCACCCGGGAAAAGCAAACGTGGTAGCTGGCGCCTTGAGCAGAAAAGAAATAAGTGAAACCATTAAAACTGGGGCAATGAGAATGAATTTGGTCCCTGACATTCGCAAGGAAATACAGAGATGCCAACAAGAAGCTATGAAAGAAGAATTTGTTAAGGCAGAAAAGTTGGGTAAGATGATTTCAACCTTGGAACAGAATGACGGAGGACTAATGTGTTTTCAAGGGAGAATTTGGGTACCATGTTTTGGAGATATCCGAAACACTATATTAAATGAAAGCCATAAGTCCCGATACTCTATTCATCCAGGCACCAATAAGATGTATAGAGATTTGAAATCTTTTTATTGGTGGCCCAGATTGAAGAAAGACATAGCTAGATATCTGGAACAGTGTCTGACATGTTTACAGGTTAAGATTGAACATCAGAAGCCGTATGGAAGTCTTCTATTTTTCGAGATACCTGTATGGAAATGGGATCACATTACAATGGATTTCGTCATGAAGTTGCCTCGAACTCTAAGGGGGTATCACGCAATCTGGGTAATTGTGGATCGTTTGTCTAAATCTGCGCATTTTCTGCCAATAAGAGAGAAGTACTCTTCAGAAAAGTTAGCACAGATTTACATCAAAGGAATTGTTACCTGACATGGTGTTCCATTATCTATTATTTCTGATAGAGATAGTCGGTTTACTTCGAAGTTCTGGGAAAGGTTGCATAATGCTTTGGGGTCTAAAATCCGACTAACTACAACTTATCATCCGTAGACTAACGGGCAGAGTGAAAGAACTATCCAAACTCTCGAAGACATGTTAAGAAGTTGTATTATTGACTTCGAGGGATCGTGGGAAGATCATTTGCCGTTAATAAAGTTTGCATATAACAATAGTTACCATTCCAGCATCCAAGCGGCACTGTATGAAGTGTTGTATGGACGTAAATACTGAACGCCGTTGTGTTGGAATGAGGTGGGTGAAAGACAACTAACGGGTCCTGAAATTGTCCAAGAAACTGTTGAGAAAATCAAACAGATCCGTGAAAGAATCAAAATAGCACAAGATCGCCAGAAAAGTTATGCTGATAATCGTCGAAAGCCGATTGAGTTTGGTGTAGGTGATTTTGTGATGTTGAAAGTTTCGCGGAAGGGTGTCATTAGATTTGGAAAGAAGGGTAAGCTCAGTCCGAGGTATGTGGGGCCGTTCAGAATATGTAAGCGAATTGGGCCAGTAGCATATCAGTTAGAACTGTGAGAAGAACTGAGTCTGATTCGCAACACTTTCTACGTGTCGAATCTGCGAAAATGTTTAGCTGATCCAAGTTTAGCTCTATCGTTGCCAGAGGTTAAATTAGACAGTAAGCTAAATTTTGTGGAAACACCAGAAGCTGTAATTGACCAAAAGATCAGAGTGTTGAGAAACAAAGAGATAAGTCTGGTTAAGCTTTAGTGGAAGTTTCACAAAGGACCAGAAGAGACATGGGAATTAGAGTCAAAGACGATATCAGAATACCCTTGGCTCTTTGATTAAAGGAATTCCGGGACGAAATTCTTTTGAGGGGTGAATAATGTGATAATCAGACCCTGGTTATCACCCAAGGTAATTAATGTGTGATTATTTAATAAATGATTACGTGAAAGCATGATAAATTTGTTACATCTGATCATGCTAGTATGTGAAAATATACATAATGTGGATACACATGTACGTATATATATATATATATATATATATATATATGTGTGTGTGTGTGTGTGTGTGTAATATATATGCATGTATGTGAATTTTGAATTAGAGCTCTAGATTTTTGTTCCCAAAAAAATACTCATCCTTTTTTTGATTTCCAAAAAAATACTCAGATTCCAAATGAACAAATTCAAACCGTAAGCTCCCAAGCAGTGGGAGGAGCCCGGAAATTCAATATTTTAAAATTGTAAAACTCGAACACTCAAGAAATCCGTTGGGCAGGCGGATTCACATCTCCCCTTTTTACGTCCCCATGCCCTCTGTGTGGCGACATGGGGGCGAAAAAAAGAAAGAGAGGGATGGGGTTTCTCTCGCTTTTGGCATAATGGGCCCCCAGTGGGGGGATGTGTGCATAAGTGTATATATATATATATATGTGTATGTGTGTGTGAGAGAGAGAGAGGTGAGGGTATGCATGTGGGGAGGGGGCTGTGTTGGCCGACCTTTCCAGTTTTAGAAAGGTATAAAAGGGAGGGTTTGACCTCCATTGCATCTCTTACCATTTTTGAAATTAAATTTTGAGCGATTTAAAGAGAGTGATTGACAAGAAGGCTGTTTTCAAAAGGCTTGACAAGGTGAGTGGCTTATATTGTTTTAAACTCTTCATGGTTATATAATTTATTGTAGGAACTTTGTTTTTAATTAAAAGTTTTAATTTTGAAGTGTTGTCCGGATTAGACTTAAACCGGCCCAAGAGTCAGGCGGTTTAGTCTTAAACTGGACAAGGGTTGGGCGATTTAAGCCCTATATCGGTTAAGGTTTAAGCGATTTATAAATCATTGGGTTTATATTTTGAACAGAGAAGCATGAATACGACCATGTGTTGTTCGGATTTGTTATCCGGACAAAAGTGATTAGAATTTATTCTAAGTGTTAAATCGGACAGGCCTTGGGCGATATGTTGTTCGGATTTGGTAAACCGGCCAAGACTTGACCGGAGATGAAGTCCGACCAAGTTTATGTTGACCGGATTTGTATTTATGCCTTGTGCATGGTTGATAAAATTGTAATTTTTACATAAAATGGGAATTTTGATAATTTTGATAATTTTGAACTGATAATAATTCCATTGACTGCGGTCTATTTGGAATTATTTTGTGAAATGTTTTGATGAGGAAATAAGGGTGGCATATCAAGGAGAGGTGTACTCTCGGATAAGGGTGGCATATCAAGGAGAGGTGTACATTTGGATATAAGGGTGGCATTTATGAGTGTGCTATGTAATATAACTCCTACTATTATTTCCTTTAAGATTACCGTGGTTTGGAATCTTTATTTTTTTGTGACTTAAAGGTTTAGGATCAGGGTTCTTATTGGAAAGCATAGTTGGATGTTATTGAGGAGAAGATACCAGGTTTGACCTAAAACTTTAAATTAAACTTATTTGATTTGAAAGG
>NC_037541.1:7693378-7701237 GCF_001531365.2 Cynara cardunculus var. scolymus
AACAGATGAAACTGGATTAGTGCAAGAATTGTATTTTGGAATTTTTGGACCATGTATTTTATTCTGGTAAATTCTTGTACTAAGGGACCAATGTGGTGTACAAACATGTATTCTTATATATAAAGTATTTGTTACATGCAATGTGTGGAATGGAGTGTTATAACACCTTAATGCTAGGTCTTAGAAGAAGACCTAGGAAACGTGGGAAGAGCAGAGCTGGCAGATCCTTCCCCTTTGAGACGTCAAGGTTCTTCTTGGTGACTGCAGCTTTGAACTCTGTGTAGAGGATCAATGAATAGTATAGGGCAGATCAAAGAAGATCCCGTTCACGATGTGCAGAATGTTGGTCGAGCACATATCAAAGCTGCCGATTTTTCCTGTCAGCGAACGGTTTACCAATGTAAACATAGTGTTCCACATTGGTGGCAGGAACCATCGTCGATATTGCGACAGAACTGAATTGCTTGGTTATACCCCAACATCTTCAAGAACGCCACCAGTTCATCCCCTGATGGGAGAGGGGCGTACTCGTTCAATCCAAGATCTATCTTGGTCGGTATTTGAAGGACGCGGGAAAACAACAACCTTGAGATGCGAACAGAGACGTACTCCTTGGTGGAGGAAACATAATATTCACCAACAATCCCACGTTGGGAGTCAGTGATGTTGCAGGTTTGCCAAAACTCCTGAATAAAACGTTCAGGGACAACATCATCGGTGTTTGAGAGGGCTGGGTTTAGAAAGTGATGTTATGAAACTGTCCAGAAACTGTCCAGAAACTGTCTAGAAACAGTCCAGGGTGTGGTAAAGGGCATGGTTGTTCGGTTTTAGAGGAAGGGGAATAATGTTTTGGTTTGTCTCCTCCACTGATTTGAGGGTAGTAGTTTGAGATTGGGAGTTATATGATGCGGAAGAAGACATTTTTGCAGGTTTTAGGCGAATAAGATGAGGGTTTTAAAAGATTAGGGTTTCGTTAAATCAGTTCTTGATTTTTCTCTTTTAGGGATGATAATGGTTTTAAAGAACTTGTGGTGAAAATCGATTGAATCGAACAACTGGTTGATGATTTTGGAGCTTGGGTGTTCGTCAATGGCGATGATGTTCTTTGATTTCTTGAAGACAGTAAAGAGAGCAAATACTTGGAGTAATTTTGAAAGCGTAAAATATATTTTAGGGATAATTACTCGTTTAAATAGGGATTTCCTTATAGGCACTCGAGTGAATTCAGTCCCCGAAGCGTAAAAAATGAAGCGGTTATTCACTAATCTATGGGGAGAAGCCACGTGGCTTGATAGGCTGTGAATCCCGCCTCCCTTATTTGAAAAATTAGGGTTACAGATGGGTGAGCTTCTGTAAATGATAGCTCATATTTAAAAAAAATATTAAAAAGGATCGTACGCCTTCAATGTAAAAGATGAGAGTTTTTCCAAAAACACTTAGAGAAAAAGAGGAGAACTCATACTCTGGGTCAAAGAAAAGAATAACAATCATCTTGAGATAGATGCTCTGTATATGGGATACAAAGTTGCAGTACACGAGAGTTGTCCATTGATTTAGAAATGAAACTAGAGTATGGTAAAAAGAAAGATTACATACCTTAGGAACTCATACAGAGACTCATGGTTGGACTATACATATATTATGTCTTCTAAATGTTAAGTTTTAAAGACATATGCTCTGTATAGTACATATAGAGGCTCTGTAGGATGGATGATCCGATGCTCCCCCTTGAGTAAAGCTAGCGAAGCTTTCTCCCTCTTGCACTATGCTTGGATCAGAAAATCATAAGAAGTGTACAAGCATGGTGAATAAGGTATAGAGACTCTGTATAGAAGATAAAGAAGTTCTATATGACAAAAAAAGGATAACAAGAAAGATACTCTGCATAGAAGATGTAGAAGCTCTGTCTCATAATCAAAAGATAGGAACCAGGTATCAAACAGAAATATGCTCAAGAAGGACGCATAGGCTTTGTGTGAGTTAATTAATATTGATGATACCCAACTTGCTAACTAAGAAATTGAACCTCTTTTCATCAAGAGCCTTAGTAAAAATGTCAGCTAGTTAATGATTTGTATTGACAAAAAACATTTCAATCGTACCTTTCTCTACATGGTCTTTGATGAAATGATAACGTACATCGATGTGCTTTGTTTTTGAGTGCTGTATTGGATTTGCTATGATCGCAATCGTGCTTTCTGAATCACAGTGATTGGAATTTTGCCAAACTCAACGCCATAGTCTTTGAGTCGAGTCTTCATCCAAATTACTTGAGAACAACAACTTGTTGTGGCTACATACTCTACTTTCGCAGTCGAAGTAAATACACAGTTCTACTTCTTGGATGTCCAGCTGATTAGCTTGTCACCAAGCAGTTGACAGCTCCCTGAAGTATCTTTCGATCAAGTTTGCATCCTGTATGATCAGATTCTGTATATGCGAAAAGATCAAACCTAGAATACTTAGGATAGAAGAGACCCAAAAATTGATTCCCTTTTAGATATCTAAAGATCCTTTTGACAGTAGAGAGATGAGATTCCTTAGGATTTGCATGATATCTAGCACAGAGACATGTAGCAAACATGATATCCGGTTGACTAGCCGTGAGATACAACAGTGATCCAATCATACCACGGTAAGTCTTGACATCCAACTGTTTTCCACATGGATCTGCGTCAAGCTTAGTCCCTGTTGCGATTGGTGTTCTCATGACTGAAGAGTTATGAAGTTGGTATTTCTTTAATATGTCAGAGACATGCTTAGCTTGGCTAATGAAGATACCATCTTCTCTTTGTTTTACTTGCAAGCCGAGGAAGAATGTTAATTCTCCCATCATTCTCATTTCAAACTCAGTCTTCATCAAGGCAGAGAACTTATCATAGTGTCTCTGGTTCATTAAACCAAGTATGATGTCGATTTTACCCTTTTTCAAAACCATTTGATAAAATAAAAGATGAAAGACGTTCATACCAGGCTTGTGGTGATTGTTTAAGTCCATACAAAGCTTTGTCTAAGAAGTACACATACTCTGGGTGTGTGTAACTTTCAAACCCCAGAGGTTGTTGAACGTAGACTTCCTCCTTCAGCTTAACATTTAGAAAGGCTGACTTGACGTCCATATGATAGACTCGGAATCCCTTATGTGCACAGAAGGCTAGGAATAAGTATATAGCTTCTAGCCTTGCAACTGGAGCAAAGGTCTCGTCATAGTCTATGCCCTCTTCTTGGCAATATCCTTTTGCAATGAGTCTGGCTTTGTTCTTGACTACGATGCCATCCTCATCCTTCTTGTTCCTAAAAACCCACTTACAACCAATTGCAATTTTATCTCTTGGTAAGGGAACAAGAGTCCATACCTTGTTTCTTTCGAACTGTTGGAGCTCTTCTTGCATGACATCAACCCAACTAGGGTCCTGTAGGGCTTCATGAACTTTCTTAGGCTCTACCATGCTTAGAAAGTTTACGAATAAACATTCATTCGCAGTGGCAGCTCTTGTCTTCACACCACTTGAAGGTTCACCAATGATTTGATGAAGAGGATGATCTTTTGTCCATCTTGTCGATGGGAATGGAACAGAAGTTGGAGTCATTGGATCATGTTTCATCGATATGTTTGGCCTTTGGCTCATGGAAGGTGATGAAGGCTCTGCTTGCTCCCCCTCGGATGCTGGTACAGAGGAACCAGGTTCAGAGACAAAGATATTTTGCTTTGGCTCCAAAGGACTGGGCTCTGATATAGAGCTGAAGGGCCTGGTTGTGGATTGGCTTGATCACAAGAGGAAGCAGAGGTGTGAGAAGGGCCAGAGATTGATGTGCTTGTATTTTGTGGCTCTTCATGAACACGTGAAGAGTCATCTCTGGGTGCACGCACACAGATGCCCTCATTACCAAAGAAGTCTTCAAATAATTGCCTGAGTTCCAATTCCCTTGACTTCGATAGAGAATTGGAAGTTGTCATGTTCAGATCGAGTCCAGAGCTGAGGTACTCTAAAGTCACGAGCTCTTTATCGTCGAACGAGACGTTCATGCTCTCCATGACAGTCTTGGTTCGTAGGTTGAAGACTCTGTAGGCCTTGGCATGTGTAGAGTATCCAAGAAAATTGCCTTCATCGGCCTTCTTATCGAACTTGCCTAGATGATCACGGTCATTCAAGATGAAGCATCTGCAACCAAAGATGTGCAAAAATTTAACGTTAGGCTTTCTTTGGTTGATGAGTTCATAGCGAGTCTTCATGTGTCTTTTAACCACCGTTGCTCTATTTTGAATAAAGCATGCGGTTGAGATCGCTTCTGCCCAAAAATTGGTTGGAAGACCAGAGTCTGCAAGCATTGTTCTTGCAACTTCAACTAATGTATGATTCTTTCTACTACACCATTTTGTTGTGGTGTTCTAACAACAGAGAAGTTTTGAGATATGCCCTCCTTGTCCAGGTACACATCGATTTTTCATTTTTGAACTCAGTTCCATTATTACTTCTCAGCTTTTGAATTTTGCTCTGTAGAAGGACTTGAATCTTTATCATTATTTTGATCAGCAGCTCTAGGACATCTGACTTCTGCCTTATAAACTCAATCCAAGTATATCGTGAAAATTCATCAATAAGCACAAAGATATACTTTTTGCTAGACAGACTTTGCATAGAGATTGGACCACAGAGGTCTAACACATGACACATCTGTCTTTGTCTTGTGGGATGCTCTTTTGAGCTTTCCCATTTCACAAGCCGGACAAAGATGGTCCTTTTCGAACTTTATGGCTGGTAGTTCGTCAACCAGATTGTTTTTCACAAGCTTCTCTATATTTTGAAAATTCAAGTGAGACAGCTTGTGATGCCAGAGCCATGCCTCTTCACACTTACGAGATACAAGACAACATGTCTCTTAATTATCTCTTGGTGAGAAGTTCATAAGGTATAAGTTTCCCTTACGTTTGGCTCTTAGCAACTCCTGACCTGATTCTAACATAATTAAACAAGCTTCCTTTTGGAACTTGACATCATAGCCAGAATCACAAAGTTGACTTATGATCAAAAGATTATGTTTAAGTCCAGAGACATAAGCAACCTTAGAGATAGAAAACTTACCTTGGTGAAGATCTCTGTAGCCTTTTATCTCTCCTTTCATGTTATCCCCAAAGGTTACTCGCCCTCCAATTTTCTCTTTGTATGAGGAGAGTAGCCTCTTATTATCGGTCATGTGTCTTGAGCATCCGAAGTCAAGATACCAAATATCCACATGCGGCTTCTGCAAAACAAATTATAGGGATTTAGGTACCCATTTCATGACATGTCCTCGATGATTAGGCTTAGGAGATTTTACATTGGGCTGAGGGAGAGGATCTGTCTCAACACCTGATTTACCAGACTTACGGTCTAGTTTGCTAGATTTGGCCTTGGGAGTATTATTTTTCTTCTTGGTCTTCTTGGAATTAATCCTTGATGACCCAGAGAGAATGCGGTTGGGATTAGAGAGGTGCTGCTTTAACTTTTGCAGCAGGTTGAGACATTCACAAGTAGAAACACAATTTTGATGACAAAAAGGTTTATTAGATTCATAAAATATCTTATTACAATCATTCCTGACATTGTTAGTTCGAACGAACTTCCTATCTAGTTTAGATTGTTTAGAATTCTTAGATTTAGTCTGCTCTGTCCTTCCTTTTTCCCTTCTTACTCCTTTGGCCTTCAGAGGCCTTTCTGAAACAGAGGAATTTAAAACAAAATTAGCAGTGGATTTTCCTTTCTTTTCTAGAGTGAACTTAATTGGCTTTAAAGAGTTAGGTTTGAAAACTCTTGATGCAGAGGTAACAGGTTTAGTTTTCTTAGCCTTGTCTCCTTTTCAAGCTCTAGAGAAGATTTAGCTCTTAGGCACATGTCCACGAAATTAGGAATTATGGGAATCTTTTTCCTCTGCTCCATTGCTGGATTAGATTTATTGGACATCCCACTTGGAAGTTTCACAACTTTTGGTCCTGGTGCCACTATCTGTGTCTTAACTTGCTCTTTACTCGAGTCTACCTCTGATTCGGAGTTAGAGTCAAGAAAATCCTTGTGTGGATTTTGAGTTGCAGAGGTATCATTGAGAGCTTTAGATCCTCGTGAACATGCACTGGTGCCTTTATCCTTCTATTGCATTGATGAGGAACTTCCAAAAGTATCCGATGAATTACTCTCAGAATTATCTGCATGACCTTCAGAAGGATAATTCAAGGCCTCAAGCAGATCTTGCTCAAAGACTTGTCTCACTGTCTCTATGAAATCATTCATTAACTTTAGATCCAGAGTTTTAACAAAATCATCTTTCAATGAACTCCTGGTTTCATGTGGTTTGGGTTTAAATTTATCACCATTTGTTTTAAGATGTTTAGTATTATGAGAGCCAAAACAAAAAATTCCTTCTGTCTTTTGTATGCTTTTTAAATCAACTGGTTGCATACCTTTTGAAGAATAAGAAAATTTTTCAAATTTTAGTTTTTGAGTTCTAGCCCCATTTTCAAGTCTACATCTTTTAAACAAGGAGTTTTTAGGCAAAGCTGGAAAATCGGGTTTTTGCTCTGCTCCTAACCTGAACACAGACTCAAGAGTAGATTTTTTCTTCCAGGTGAGGTCTGGGTCTGTATAACCTTTCCCTGCTCTATCCTGTTGAGAATTTATCTTTTCATATACCTGCTGAGCATCTTGATATTCTTAATCAATAGTTCTTTTCTTTGCAAGCTCTGGTGTAGGAATTCCCTTTCCTGTTGAAAATAATTTTTCAAGGCTTCAGAATTTAACCTATCACGCTCTTTTTCTAAAAGTTCTTTTTCCTTTTTCTGTATGGCCGCTTTTAGTTCGAAGCACTCTGATTTAAGACAATTTTCAGTGGAGCGTTTTTTTTTCCTAAAAGTTTTTCTTTTTCCACTAAAAGTTCTTGTTTTTCTACAGATAACAACTCTGTTTCTCGTTCAAAGACGATTTTTCCTTTTCTAAAGATTTTCTTTTTGACTTTTCAACAGAGAGTTTTTGTTGTAGTTTTAGAAAATCTTGGGTTAAAACAGAGATACTTTCTTCCAGATCGGAATGAGAATAACCAGAGGTAGAACATACCTGGGAGTCGGAGCCAGATCCAGACTCTTCTGCATCATTCTCAACAGCCATGCCACAGAAGTGAGTTTGGTCTTCTTCTTCTTCAGACGAGGAGTCAGAGACCCAGTTTTCTTGCTCAGCCATGGGGTTCTTCTGGGATCGATTGTATTTGTACTTATTCTTATAGTACAGTTCATCTTTCACCATAGAGCCTTCATCCTCAGAGCTTGAAGCTTTTTCTTCATCGTCGCTCTCCACAACAAGTGCCTTCTTTCCTCTTCTTTTCTTGTTAAACCCTATAATTCATAAAGTAAAAAGTAATGAAAAACAATAAGTGATGAAGAACCAGAAGACCGATGAAGACATCAAGGCAGAATTGGCTAAGTCTGGAGCACAACCAGAGGACCGATGGACGCCCAAGGATGCGATGGAAAGAGCATCTTCATCGACCCTCTGGTCAACGACACTTAGAGAATTATCCAGCAATTCATCCAGAAGCATGCGATGAAGACTTAAAGATAAGGATGATTCATCATACCATGAATGACAGCTGGAGATGACAAGTCAACAGCTAGATTTCAAGTTTATCTCGATTTATAGCTTATCCATAGTTYAGATAAACTTTATCCATTAGTAGAAGATTAGCTAAATAGTCTCACTAGATAGTTATCTTCTAATTAGCTCTTCTAGTATAAATAGGTGATTAGGCCTATTGTAATTAATGTCGCCTTTACGTTTCTTTTATTTATAAAGTGAAATCTTTGACGCTCAAGATTGTTCTTAATTATTCATAAT
>NC_037541.1:7701372-7705376 GCF_001531365.2 Cynara cardunculus var. scolymus
CAATCAAAACGATCAAACAAAAATCTTTCAATTTTTGATCTTCTTTCTCGTCAAAAACATTAATCGTTCTCTTCAAAATTCTCAATGGCCAACTGGAATTCTGCGTATAGTGTTGGCTCTCTCACCAAGCCTCCAACTCTTCAATGAGAAGAATATCCTCAATGGAAGATCAGAATGGTGAATTTCTTGGAAGGAATGGACAGGAACCTCTTGCGATCTGTAATGGAGGGTCCTTACATTCCACAAACTCTTGTCCCAAGAGTTCCAGGAACAAACACCACGGTTGAAATTCCTGCCTACTACATGCCCAAGGACGAAAAGAATTGGAATAAAGACGACATGGAAAGAGTAGAAACAGAGAAGAAGGCCAAACGATTGATAATCATGGCCATACCCAATGAAATCTTCCAATCCCTAGACGCATGTTCCACAGCCAAGGAACTATGGGATGAACTGGCAAGCCAACTGGACGGAGGAGCAAAAACGAGAAAAAATCGTAGAGCACAATGTCTCAACGAATATACTAATTTCAAGGCCCTTCCTGATGAACCAATACAAAAAACATATGATCGTTTTAACACTTTGATCAATCAATGTCGTCGAAACGATATCTCCAGAACTAAGGAAGAAAACAACGTTTTATTCCTAAAAAKTCTGAGCGATGAATGGACTCAGCTGTCTATGTCCCTTCAAGCAAACCAGGACCTAGACAGCTGGTCACTTCATGATCTGTATGGAACGCTTGCAGCACAAGAGAATGACATAATGAAAAAGAAGGTTTCCATCGGTGGACCTCTTGCCCTTGCTGCCGATGAAAAGAAAAAATCATGGACCTCTACCAAAGAACATAAAAACAAAGGCAAGAAAGCATTGGTGGTAGAATCAGAATCTGAAGAAGAAACTTCTGAATCAGGATGGTGAAATTAAAGCCTTTGCCAATTCATTGGCCTTGATCACAAAGCAGTTCCAGAAAAAGTTCATCAAGAAACCCTATGAACGAAAAGAGTTCAAAAGGGAAAGGTACCAGCCATCGTATGAAAGGAAGCCATCCAAATTTCATCGGAGGAAAGATAGAAGAGATGGGAGAGAAGAAAGAGAAGAAAGAAGAGAAGACAAAAGAGACGAGAGGAAAGAAGACAAGGATGGAAGGAAAAATGACCTCCGATGCTTCAGGTGCGGAAAACTCGGTAAAGGATGCTGACTATTACAAGAACAAATACAAATATAATTCCAGAGAGCGAAGCCTGATGGCTGAGAAAGAAAATTGGGTGTCCGATTCTTCATCAGACGATGAAGACAAAGCACTCATCTGTTTGATGGCCACGTCCAATGCAGAAACCGCCCACAACTCTGATGATCAGGTATGTGATTCTATCTCCAATGAAACCAACTCTGTCACATCGGAGCTAGAGTTAAGGGTAATAAAACTTTCAAAGGATTTTCTCAAATTAAAAGAAAAATTGAACTTTGAAAAATCTGAAAGATTAAAAGCGGAAAAAGAAGCAAGTTTCTACAAAAGAGAAACTGACCTTCTAACCGAAGAAAAAGCTGAACTTGCAAAGGATAAGACTCGCATCAGTACATTTAAGAAATCAGAGAAAGATAAACTTCTGGAATTAAACAAACGAATAACTAAGGACCTAGAAAAGAAAACAAAGGCCTTAAAGGAATCCAAGGCAGAGAGACTAAATTCAGTAGCTCTTAAAGATTTCTTTCAAAAATAAGGGGAAATTCTTCACCAAAAGCTTCAAACCAATGAACTTCTGATGAAGAAGTATAAAGATGCCCAAGACGTATATGAAAAATTAAATGGTCAAATAGACACTCAAGGGATTGGATTCAATGAATTGGACTCTTTCATCGAATCAAAGAAATCCACCCTTGAATCCACTTTCAAACTTGGATGCATTCAAAAACCCGACTTTACTCCAAAAACAAAAGCAAATTTTAAAAGAGTTAAAGTCGATGGAAAAACTGTCGTTTCAAGACAGRAYTTTGAAAATGTGGTATACGAGAATAGTACAAGTAAGAATTCTGATGGAAGAAATGACACCTCACAATCAGAAATCGATGGAAATCCTATGGTTAAACCAGAATCTCTGATAGTCAATTCCTCTCCATCAGCAAGTACCTTTGATGAAAAAGAGAATCCAAAAGAGGAACCATCAGCTGTTGAATCGATGAACAACCCAAGTAAAATTGAAAGTTCATCGAAGTCAGAATCAATAAAACCTCAAGCAGATTACTCTGAAGCATCAACCTCTGAACCCACATCTTCCAAATCAATCCATGCTAATTTTGACTTTGAGAAATCCGCAAGAGACTTTCTTGATTCTGAATCTGAAGAAGAGATAATTTGTGAATCACCAAAGATCATTGAGGATAAGAAGCATCAAAACTCAAAACCCTCAATGAAATATGGTATTCCTTCATCGATGAAAACTTCAGACAAAGAAAAGTGAAAACTGAAAGATAGTAAATTTGCCAAAGATAACTCCATTCTTTAGGTCCATCAAGTTTACTCGTGAGCAAAAATAGAAGTGCCCTGCCTCTGAAAACTTTGACCACCACTTTTCTTTCCATCCAACTGAAGAAAAGCAGACCTTCCTCAGAAGAAAAGAAATAAAGTCAAAGACCTCTTCCAATAAAAAATCTGAACTAGATAGGAAGTTTGTAAAAACAACCGATGCTAGGACAGGATTTACTCCTAAATTTACTTCTTTGCTTGCATCGAATAAAAAAACGTTAGACATACAAATCAAAAACATCACTATTGTCAATGTTTAATACTTTTACAAAACCTGAGGAATCACATGTTGACACATCACTGCCCCTTTTCACAACATGTTTATCGATACAAAGTTAAAACCAATGAAAACGTGAAAAAGCCCAAACCCAAGGGCAAGGAAAAGGCAAAAAACCCCAAGCCTGCAAAGGCTAAGGGCAATGAAAAGAGTGTGAAATCCCCTACTAACAAACGAGGACCCATTATGAAATGGGTACCTAAAACCCCTTAATTTGTCTTGCAGGACCAGCATGTGCAACCACGGTATATGGACTCCGGTTGCTCCAGGCACATGACTGGTGATAAAAGTCAACTATCCTCCTTCATCGAAAAAATCTGGAGGATCTGTGACTTTTGAAGACAACAGCAAGGGCACTATCAAAGGATATGGCACTCTCATCAAAGGCAACATCTCCATCAGCAAAGTGGCTTATGTAGAAGGATTGAAGCACAACCTATTAAGCATAAGTCAGTTCTGCGACAAGGGTCTTGAAGTCAAGTTTTGCAAAGGTTTATGTATAATAGAAACGATGCCCGAACAAACAATCATCAAATCAAAGAGAGAAGGAAATCTCTATCTTCTAGATTTTGAGTCCTCAATGGGACAAGACACCCTTTGTCTTGTTTCCCATAAGAGCGATGAAAATCGGCTATGGCATCAAAAATTCTCACACCTTAACTTTGATGCACTACGAAAACTAGCCACATAGAAGTTGTTCAAGGGAATTCCGGATCTCAAATTCAAAAAAGATCATCTTTGCTCTGCATGTGAGATGGGAAAGTTAAAACGGGCCTCACATAAAACCAAGTCAGAAACCTCCTGCACCAAACCCTTGGACATGATTCACATAGACCTCTGTGGGCCTATATCAACTCAAAGTCTCTCTGGAAAGAAATATATGCTAGTATTAGTCGATGAATACTCCCGATACACTTGGGTTGAATTTGTAAAGCAGAAATCAGACGTTCCAGACCTACTCATTGGAGTGAAGAAAAGGCTTCAAGTCCTCCTACAACAAAAACTAGTGAAGATTAGAAGCGACAATGGAACTGAATTCAAAAATGCTAAAATTGATGACTACCTCTTCAGTGAAGGCATTACACAAAACTTTTCATCCGCAAGAACTCCACAACAAAATGGAGTGGTAGAACGAAGGAACCGAACCTTAGTGGAAGCAGCAAGGACCATGCTTGCTTCATCGGAGTTACCCATCAAATT
>NC_037541.1:7705476-7709219 GCF_001531365.2 Cynara cardunculus var. scolymus
TTTCCGCAAACAATCTTGTAAAATCTGTATTGATCTTCTTTATCAATATATATTTTAAATTTGAAAATTGTGTTTGTATTCATCCCCCCCCTTCTACAACCTGTTTAGTATTCTTGTAGACCCTTTTGGGACCAACACACTATGTCTATATCGCAAATTAGGATGACTCGAACGTGTTTCAAAAAGTTGTGTGACATGGTTGAAACATACTGAGGGTTAAGAACAACTAGGTTTATGAATATTGAAGAACAAGTTGTCATGTTTCTTCATATTATTGCTCACAATGTTAAGAATCAGATTATGATATGCCGTTTTCATCGTCCAGGAGAAACAATTAGTAGAGTTGTTGCTCGAGTTTTCAATGCCGTAATAAGGTTACATCCACGATTGCTTAAGAAACCTAAACATGTTCCTGATAATTCTACTGATCAAAAATGGAAATGGTTTAAGGTATTTCCACTTCTTTTTAAAATTTACTTATTTGTAAATAAGTCTAATTATTATGAAAATATAATGATATTTTTTTCTTGGTTCTAGAATTGTCTAGGAGCTTTAGATGGAACCTACATAAAATGTTTAGTTCCACAAGAAGACAACCCTAGATATAGAACAAGAAAAAAATGATATTGCGACAAACGTGCCAGGGATGTGCTCACAAGATATGCAATTTATATATGTGTTACCAGGATGGGAGGGGTCGGCTGCTGATGGTCAAGTGCTTCGAGATGCTCTTCATAGGCCTCATGGATTAAAAGTTCCAAGACCGGGTATAGTTTTTGATAGTTTACTATATATTAAGAAGTATAAGTTTTGATGGTTTATTAACTTAATTTATTATTAGGTTATTACTTGGATTGATGTTGGATACACAAATGGAGAGAGTTTCTTAGCTCCTTATAGGGGTCAAAAATATCATTTAAATGATTGGCGTGATGGACACCAACCAATTTTTCAATATGAAGCATTCGTCGGCGAGAAATGTTATTGAACGATATTTCGATATGTTAATGGCAAGGTGGGGAATCTTAAGCGATAATTCGTATTATCCTATTGAATTAAAAGTTAGGATCATTATGACATGTTGTCTCCTCCACAATTTATGATGCAATAAATGTCAGTAAATCCACTTGACAATGAAGGTGAAGTGGATGAGGGAATCAGAGACCTTGGAGTCGAAGACGGAGATAATATAAATGTTGTTGGTACTTCAAATGAGTGGACTGCATTTAGGGATAATTTAGCACAATCTATGTTTTTGCTTCTTGGAATGCTACCAATTAATATGTATGATTCAAATGTTTGTTTAACTCATACTTTTAATGTTTGTGTAAACTTGGAGAAAGTTTGGAGAAAATGGCGAACGAACTTAACAAGGGTATCGAACGAGAAGAAGAACTTGATAAGAAACGTTCGATGATCACTTCTATGATCTCAAAAATGCAGTCATTGGCCCAACCAGAGAAGTTTAAAGTAATTTCAATGATAAGAGACATCCTGAAAAGGTGAACATGTTTTGGAACTTGCAAGAAGTAGATAGGGAAGCTTATGTGAATTGGTTTTTGAATGAATGAACAAATTTGGTGGCTAAATGTGTGGTTTTGGAAGAACAATTTCGTGGTTAAATATGTATTTTGGATTAATAGATTTATTGATTAAATATGCATTTTGGATAAAAAAGTTTGGTGGTTAAATATGTATTTTGGATTAATAGGTTTGGTGGTTAAATATGCATTTTGGATGAAAAAGTTTGGTGGTTAAATATGCATTTTGGATTAATAGGTTTTGTTGGTTAAATCTATAGTTTTGAGAAATTGAAAGAGATTTGGTGGTTAAATATACACTTTTGAAGAAATTGATATCAAGAAGGTAATTTATCAATAAAAGGAAATTCTTTATAAAACAAACAAATAATTACAGAAGAAAAAAAAATCTCAATCCAAATCCTACAAACCAAACATGATTTATAAAGGAATGGATTTCAAATCCAATCCAAATCCTACAAACCAAACACAATAAAGGATTTTAAATCCAATCCAATCAAAATCCCTCCATAAATTCCAAATCCCTCAAAAACAATCCTGCAAACCAAACGCACTCTTACGGTTTCACCAAGAGGGAGTAAATGTAGAGAGAAAAGGGTTGGTGAGTGAATAAATGAAGTCTAAACTAAAAAACTCGATTTTATCACCTGTATATGACAATGGTAGCGGCACAAGGGTTGCCCGCGTTTCTGACTAGACTTACGGTACCAAAAATGCGCCCGTGGCCTCACCGTGCAAGGGTCACGGTCACAAGGGTCGCTGAACCCTAAAACCTCCACTTACGGTACACAAGATGCGACCCTGGTCATGCGATGTGAGGGTCACGACATAAGGGGCGCAAAACCCGTTCAGATGCCTGAAATGACTCATTCAAAGCCTGATTCGAAATCAAATTCTCACCACTTAATCCGTCAACATAGAAACTAGATACACGAACTAAATCACAAGCGTAACCTTGACTGATTAGAATCTAATTAATTACATCATAAAATCCCGAGTGTTACATGCATTTTTATTCTAGACACTTTTATTTTGCCATCCATCTCCATCGCAAAAGACATTCAAGAACCTCCATCTTGATAGATGACGTTTCATTTTTGTTTTTGAAGACAACCTCCATCTAGGTTATGCTTCTTTTCTTCATTCGTTGTTATCTTTATGTGTTTTGCTTCTTTTTTGATGAAATTACCCATTGTTAGGATTGAGTTTTAGTGTTACATTGTATTCGTCTTGAAAGATTTATAATTGTATTTTAGAGTGCTTTGACTTTGTCAATGTTGTTGACTTTGACTAGAGGTTTTATGTTTGACCTATATATAGCTTTTGTCTTCTAATGAATGGAAGAGTTAGGAGCTTTATTGTAAAATACGTATATTGAGAGTAAATAGAAGGTGTTTGACCAATTGATTTTTCCTCTCTAGATGTTCTTGATGCTCTAACATTCAGATTTCCATTGTTCATACATGATATAAGAAGATTGATCGTATTGTAGGACACACACTCATTACACTTGCTCCATATTTATACCCAGTCGATATAGAGAAAAAAGGTTAGTAGTTGTTTTGATGAGTGAACTAATACAGTTGCTTGTGTTTTTTTTTTACCAAGTATACATGAAATTGCAGAGGCATATCAAGGCAAAAGAATGTATGTTGAACTTAATATAAGAGGTCTTTATCTTTTGAATTATGTGTCTTTTTTATAAATAATTCATTTAATTTTGGATGTAAGGTTAGTAGTTGTTTTGGTAGATGAGGATGTTTAGGTACGTTTTGGAGTTGTGAAAAATAACTTTGAGAAGAACGACTACGCTTCTAACTTTGGCTTGTTACAAGACAAACTTCAACAATTTTCTTTGGCAAAGTTCCAATTAAAAAATAACCACTTGGTCAAATAAAATTGGCTAGAAATAACGATAGCGGTGATTTGATGGATAAGATTCCTCCGTCTTGTCATTGTTGAATAGTGCTTTACCAATCATTTTCATTAAAAATATTTATTGTGGTGAAATGGGGGAGTGTTAATGGCACCCCTTTAACAGGAGCTGTTGAATGTTTGGGAATCGTGCATCCTTTAAAATCTATGAAACATTAAATCGATTTAATAATATATTTAATTATTATTATTATTATTATTATTATTATTATTATTATTATTTTTATTTTAATTAAGTTGTATTATATAATTATATAAATACTTTCC
>NC_037541.1:7710225-7722338 GCF_001531365.2 Cynara cardunculus var. scolymus
AAAATAATAAATAATAGTTGTAATAGTAGTGTATTTATAATTAAATAAAATAAGTAGAAGAAAATTAGTATAAAAAAGAAAAAGACAATAAAAGGACAAAAACATAAAAAGGAAAACAAAAAAGAATGATTATATACAGGATAAGGGTGATATTAGTAACCTTAGGGGTGTTATTAGCCTCCTCTGGTGAAATTTGTTGCCTATTGTTGACAATATATATATATATATATATATATATATATATATAGGTGGAGGTTTAAACACCTCCATTTTATGAGAACACGAGAACATCCTTATCACATGTGATAATGCGCGTGAAAGGACCCTGTGATGTGCGGACGACGTGCTCTACGACTTAGGTCGCACCAAAGGTTGTCTATGTCTATGATTTAGCATCACATGTGATGGTCTCGATGGATTATAGTATAATATCAACAACTTTATCACATGTGATAATACTTGTGAAAGAGCTTAGTGGTGTAAAGACGACTTGGCCCACAACCAAGATCGCATCAAAAATCGTCCGCGTCTCTGATTTAGTATCACATGTGTATTATATGTGATGGAATAATAGTATCACATGCAATTGTCTATGGTAAAAGGGTATCATCACGTTCTCGTAAAAGGAATTTGATTTGAAATGGCCACAGTTGTGTAATTACTTACTATGTCTAAGCAATATGAATTTTATTTTTTATTTAGAAAAAAGATAAAGAATATGATAATGATATGGGTGCAGGCAGATTGCTTTGTTTTGGATCCTAACCAGAAGTGCACAGCAGAATGCTTGACAAGTTGCTGAGGTGATGGTAAACAAATGTTATTGGAATGTGAATTTGTTTTCCTAGGTTTCCTCCAATCTATATTTTGTAATGGCCACATTGCATGGATACACAACTAACAGTTATATAATTCATATCTTATGAATAGTCTATATATATTAGCAGTACGGTGACAGATTTGGTTGGGTTGAGTTGTGCCTAACCTAATTCAGTCTGCATGGCTAATTGTTGAGCTCACAAGTCACAACTGCTATTTTGTTTCTCAAACTTTACAACTTGTTATGACTTATGACATATATTCTTTTTAAATACACGACCTTTTAACATATTTTAGACCCCCTAATAGAAGAATGCATCTTCCTAATACAAGAATACCTCAAAATCTATCACAAGAACATACGTTTTAGAAGATTCAAAGATTACTCTCCTAAATAACTCATTTTCTAATACCATCAACGTTAAGTCTTTCTACCATCATGGAGTAGAGGAAAAGTCCATATACATTTTATCCTCCTCCGACTATGGATATATCGGGTTCGTTTAGCTTTTTATGTCGTATACTTTGTTTTGATGGTGTCTTAGTGACCTGTCTTTAAGCAAAGGCATTTCAAGCTTGTGTGTCAAAATAATTCAAGAATTACAATAAAAATAAAAAGCAAGCATAGTTGCCTTCAAGGTAGCTTCTTACAACAGCCAACCCATGTTTTCTTTCTGGTGACTGACTATACAAATATGCAACTCTTACCAGAAAGCTCACCAATGATATGTGACCCTCCTCACACCAAGACCAACAGCAATCATAGCTAAAAATGCCTGCACACAACCAATTCCAACATATCACTACATGAAAACCAAACCAAACCAAATAAACCCGATAAGATCAACACCCGATCACCACCATCAATACAAAATCATCATCATCAATGATGAATCACAATCCCCACATTGGTGATTCTCGCATATAGAGAAATTACTTAATCCCATATCAAACAATATTGATGCACTCAAGAAATGGCTATGGAAAGAACATTGAATAACTAGACTGAGATAAAAGTTTCAACCAGAAATCATTGTCGTAATCAGAATCCTGAACGCTTAGAGAAAATAAATGCAGCCTAAAATCGAAACTAAAGGTAGTTCAAAGTGAGAGCAATGAAAGCCAAAACCACATCAAAAGAAAATGCAGCTGAAAAGGAAGGGACAGATTGAGAGTTGTGTGACAAGTCTATACCGGTTTTGTGCCAAGGGACGATGGAGGTGGTGTAGTAGTAGCAGAGGAGTGATAGACACACATGCATGCATGCAAACATACATAGATAGGAGAAAGTTCATTTATGAACCGTAAATATTTTAAAAATCATGATAAACCAACTATTAATAACTAGAAGGGTACTCGTGCAATGCAGCGAAATACATCTTCATTTTAATGTTTTGTTTTGTTTTTTGTCTATGTTGATATAATATGGTTTATGTGGTTTTAAGAAAGATAATGTTTTTACTTTTGAATAAAAATAAATTTGAAGACATTATAAAAATTTGAAAAAATATATCGATATTAATATCAAATTAACTATTTAAAAGTTCTCGTTTTTTGTACAATTTCTTTAATTCAATTTTTTTATTATAATTTAATTTAGGTCAAATAGTAAAGTAATTTATTTTTGGCTTAACAATGAATTTTTTATAAAGATAATGATTTTGTTAGATCTCAACGATTATCTTAATTATATTTTACATTTTTATATTTAAAATGAGATGTTATCCTGTATTTGGTTATGTTTATCTGCAGTTAGTTATACGAATTCAAAAATGAAGCTTTAATAAGTTGTACTTACGCACAATTTACTTGTAATCTTAAATTTTAAGTAGTATGCATTAATACACACTACTTCATGCATAAAAATGGTTTTTAAGAGTTTTTGTCAAATGTTTTATAATATAGTATAGATGAATATACGTGTAAATAGTAATGAATATTTATCATGATATGCATCATCAATAGTTGGTTCTCATGGTTCTCAAATGAACCTGCCCCTCCATACATTTATATATGCTACATATGTTGTGCATGTGTTATATACATACGTACATGATACATACATACATAGATACATACATACATAGATACATACAACACCACATATGCATGCATGGACTTATGAAGAAGCGAAAACATCAATACTCATAATTCAGCAAGGTCAAAGAGCATTCTGAATAACCAAACAAACTCACCGCTATCGTGCAGGCAACAAGTCCTGGTTTTTCTCTGTAATCCACCCGCACACAGAGTAGAATGAAAGCCCCGATGTACCATGGAATGGCCCCAAACAAGAAGCCAATAAAGAATCTGCACAAAGAACCAACTCAAAATTTCAGCAATGTGTCATCAAGACACAATTAAATCATGCTTGCATAACGATCTATAGTGTTGGTGTAAAATCTCTTGTTTATATATACTTACAGGAACCAACCAATCCCACAACCACAGCAAGGAAGTGAGCGCTCTATGACCACAGGTGTCCCCGCAGCTACCACAAAGCCTGAAGCAGAATCAAGTAGTGTAACGTAACCATAATAAATAACAAGTAAACAAAAAAACTGATAACAACAGTAGATTTATAGTTCGACATACAGAGCTTCATAGTTAATTCACAGTTTCACACACGACTAGAGACATACCAATTAATCGATGGCTTTTGATCAACTTCATTATGACGAGTCATAAAGCTTTTTTTGGTAACAGTGGGTGTCCGGGCTAGCTTACAACGCACCTTGACTAATCCCACAGGGCCCTAAATATAACAACCAGAAAAATCTGCATTGGCCCCAAAAAGACTTGAACTATCGACTTGAGGTGCTCAGAATGTTATAAGCATTGCCATGCGGTTTTGGATCTTCATGGCTCCTTTTCATGTTAATTGGTGGTTTGACCAATTCCATAGCTAACTATACAAATCAGCTGTCTATATGTTTAAGACTTTAAGTACCTATGAAGTACAGGCCTTCTTGTCCATTGTTGTTCTAAAAGCGGAACATGAAGCCTGAAGGAGGTACAACCCAATAGTCGTCCTTATCCCTTGATGGAGATTGTTTCAAGGATATGAGATGGGAATGATCATATCAAATCTCAAGTCCATTTTCTATCTCAGTCACTGGTGAGGCTAAGATCTGAGATTGAAAGTGATTACTTTTTGGTTTTCTAATCTGTTGCTTATTTTCAATGCTTGGATGAATTCGGATGCAGAAAACCCATGTAATTGATGATTCACTTCAGCAGGTGAGCCTTTTAGTTCCTTGTCGGAGTTGTAAAGAAACCCAACTCATTTTCTTCAACATAATGATACAGCCACAACTCAATCTCCCAGATACTTTTTTTGTTGGTAACCATGGGTGTCCGGCGCAGCTTGTGTGCACCTCAACCAATCCCATGGGCGTGAAGATAACAGCCAGAGAAATTTCCACCTGGCCCTAAGGAGACTCGAAATGGCGGCCTATAGGGAGGAGCCCTAAGGCCTAGCTTTTATTTGCCACTTGAGCTAGGCATCAAGATTCAATCTTTAGGCCCACAACTCCTAGCCCCATCCATGTCAAAGTTTCTACTTTCTTGCTATGTCCCTGGTTTTTTGCCTCTTCTCTTGCCCAAACTAGAACCTACTTCTTCCTTGGTGGCCTTGTCATGGAGCCTGACCTATTTTCTTTAGAGTAGTCCAACAGAATGAAGGCATGTAAGTAAATCTCACAGACTGCAGTGTGGTTGACACGAATTCCTAGTCCCTTCCATATCAACACTCCTCCTTTCACCAAGTCCCGATCTCTCTCCCTCTCTTTCTATATCTCTCAGACACACACCATCCTCAGCTGCAGGGACTCGACCCTCTCCCAACTCAACATGGTTAGAGACCAACAAACATTTTTGGAACCAACCAAAAGCAGAACTTACATTCCAGTAGTGCACAACAATGCTATCCCCCTTCACCCTTTCTACTCAACACTAACACAATAAGGTTAAATAAAAAGAAGTAAATGCTCCTCAAGGCTCAAACCTCTAAACTCTGATACAAAATCTTGATTCACCAATAATCATGCATGAAGAAACTTATTCTTCATGAAGAAGTCAAAAAATGTATGATTTTTCTTCAAAATCCTTTATGCTCTCTTTTATCTGTCACTGAACATCCTTAATAATCTCATTTACAACTCAAGCAACATCCATTGCAACAACTTCTCAAATGATAAGACGAAGAACTAGGCAAAGAATTATCTTTCTAGTTTCACTGCATCAAACAAGCCTTTCAAAGAGAGGATTGGCACCCAGGTGAGATCATTTAGAGAGGTAAGAAGTGAGTAGGATTGACATGGAGGAAGCAGTACAACGAAAAGTAAAAAGAAAACTATCAACGAGTGGAATATACCAAAGGAGTTGGTTTTGGAAACGAGTGTGTGGAAGGATGCAATTCATGTCCTTGAATCCTATAGGGACCTATTGGAGTTCTCCTTACCAATAAAGAGAAACTCAGTGAAACCCAAATTCCAATCATGCCACCAAGAGGTTCTTAAAGTCTTCACTACAGCTGTAAGACACCAAAACATCCACTGCTGCAAATAAAACCTCTAAATGACCCAACAAAATCTAGAAGGAAGATGCATAAAACAACCCAATAATGATTGTTGGATCCAAAAACAATGTCTTTTCCCTCTTAATTTGCTATATTCCAACATCCCAACAAAATATATACTAGTAGTGAATCTATTCCACCTGTAAGATAATTAAATTCTTTTAAGTACATTAGCCCCAAATCTATTTCCAAAGATAATTAAATTTACCAAAGATCAGCACATCTCATCAGAATCAACACCCAAATTCCCCAAGACAATTTCCATCCATAGACCATAGACATATCTAAATCAAATTTAATTTGTTATATATTGCAAGATCAGCATCTAGTTTTATTCAAAGGATCATCAGAAAAATTAATCATAAGGAAAAAAACAAGCATAAGATTGTAAAACATATAATCAAACTAATTATGTACACATACGCACCTGGAACGGTTTGATAGCCATGTGCATAATACGGATTGATATGAATATTGGTCGGAGGACTAGGTTGAGGAAAACCTAAGGAAGGTTGGTAAGTCGGTGGCGGCGGAGGATACGGTTGTTGATGATTTACAACCCCTTGAAACGTACCATAATAATAAGGCGGCTGGGGTTGAGGCGGCGCCGAGGGTTGCTGGCCGACGGTGAAAGCGACGCCCCTGCTCTTCCCTTCTTCGGTCATCTTTGTCGTATTTTAGTGATCGGAGATCGGAATTCGGAGCAAGGTCGTCACCGGCGGGATGTCAACGGCTTCCTGCCGCTGATTTTCTCCTCCTGATTGACGCTGTCTATTGGTTTTGAGAGATCGGCGGTGCTTCCGCGGGTTTCGCTGGAGTAATATTTAATTTACGAAAACAGTATCAATCTTTTGATATATGATCCTCAAGTATGGATAAATTACAATATTAGTCCTTGAAGAACCAAGATCTTCATTCAAGTCCCCAGTTAGAACCAATGGTTTTTTAATTGAGCAGATTACATAAATCGTCCATGTGGCTTAGTGAAGCTCTAAGAATTATTCATCAAGTTTCAAAATTACACCAAATCCTTCATCGTTTTCATTTGCTTACACCCACCATCGTTGGCCCTAATGCACATCTAAAACATCTGTTAAGTGCATTTCATTGAAGTATGGTGTCACACTACATTCAAAAGCAAGGTTTAAGTCGGTGTCTTCATATTCTTTAGAGAAAAGGGAGAAAAATTAAGGGTGAAGAGGGGTTGAGGAACAAATGTTTTGATTCAGAGGAGAAATAGAAGAGAGGGTAGCCATTTGGAAGAGAGTGTTGTTGCAAAAGGGTTTGATTAAGAACGCAAAAGAAAAAACCCATTTGAGATGCTCTTGACGTTTTACACTGAATATGAAATCAAATGTTTACATGAAAATAAATTTGTATAACCCAATAAATACCTTTACCCATAGCCCAAGCACCCTTTAAGCCTAAAAATCCTCTTAATATGCAGTTTCATGGTAAGCTTTAGATGTCGAGAATCATTTCAAACGCGTCAAGAATGAGGCACATGCTTGGTTGGGAAGGCTATTTTAGCGTAAACATCTTGCCTTAAACAGATGAGAGCATCGGGTAAACTACGTGAGTATCCCTCGTAGCAGATCACTTACCCTATCTTTTAGTGATTACAGTATGCTTACAAATTCTTTTGAGGCCATTTGTGTAATTTGTTGAACTCCGTGTCATGTTACTAATGACCTTTGTGTAAAATAAGTGTTATTTCTTGCGTTTCTTAATTGACATCCGATAATTGGTCGTCTTTGGACATTAAAGAGTTTAAATAATGGTTTATCGCTTTTGTGAACATGGTTAGCTTGTTTCCAAAATTTGTATCCCTGTTATTTTCTCCCATTTTTTCCTTCCTGGGTTATTTTGTTTCCTTGAGGACAAGGAAGAGTTTTGCTTGGGGAATTTGTTTGCTCGTTGTTTCGCACATATTTTTGGTGTTAATCTAATCAATTTTGCAACCTAGTTCAGTTAATTTGTGCATATATTAGTGTAATATGCATCTTCTGTTTCATAGTTAGGTCGCATTCAAAAAACTAACAAATTTATTGAGTTTCAGGTGGACTTTATGAAGCTGGCGTTCATCCGATAAGCAAGGATGTCGATGAATCATATGTAAGTGTGGAAAAAAAAGAGAAGATGGAAAAACGCAAAAAAAAAATAGTGAGGATGGAATGCACGACATGTGTAGTGACTAAATCAGGCTTAAATTGAGGACTTTGGACAAAAACAAATGCATGACTTGTGCTATTTTGAAGAGCAAAAACTCACGAACCATGATTTGTGTCCTGACAGTTTTTGCAGAGAACTTTTTGCATATCTAGCCATCTACCTTATATTCTTATCCTCTGCAACTTCTTTGGATATTTTGTAAAAGGGGTTATAAACCCCATCCATGCCTCTAGTTGATATATATATATATATATATATATATATACACACACACACATATATAGGGGCTTAATAAAATGAGAACTGTTTTGTTTGTAATAACCATGAGATCCAATCTCAACCAATCATTTTTAATATATTAATTATTCTTTTTAAATTAATGTAAAAGAACATGTTAGTACATTACTAAATTTAGATTAAATATTTATTTTTTAATTCCATACGTTTCAAACTTCCAATTAAATTTGATTTGACATTCCTAAATTACTCATGAATTTGATTCAAAATTTTTAGATGAAATCATTTATCTTTCATGAAGATTTAGTCTATAATCTTTAACAATATCAATTCAGTCCATTTTTTTTGCAAGATTATCGTCTCCAGTTTTTCTCTGGCAATGATGAATAATGGCAAGAATCCGATTGATTCTTCAATGCCTATCAACTCCGATGAAGGTACTCTAGATGATATGGAGGTCCAAACCTGGGAGAGTAATGAAGTCTTTGATATTGGTCTTTCGCCATTCAAACAGGTTCACAAAAATTGTGAATAAATTGGTTTCATAGAAGATGTTGAATCTCATGGAATGGATGATACAACAGGATACACATCGAACACTGATATTCAGGATGGTAAAAATCCAGGTTTTGAGTTTCATCCATCTGCTTAAAAAGTTTGTTACATCTATCGAATATGTGTGTTCTACCTGATTTGTATCACAGTGTGTTATCTAAAGTTATTGTAACATAACTTATACTGTAATGACTGTGTATGTGTACTATTTTTATCTTCTTGCTTGAGATACTGGTATACTATAATACATGTGTAGGTGTATAAATTTTATCTGCATTTTTTGTTGTAGTAGAACATGTAATCCCTCTATGTATCAATGTCTGCAATACTCTGCATTTTTGTATCACTTATCCAAAGTTATTGTAACATAATGTATATTGTAATAACTGTGTATGTGTATTAATTTTATCTTTTGGCTTGCGATACTGGTATACTATAATACATGTGTAAGTTTATAAATTTTATCTGCATTCTTTGTTGTATTAGAACTTGCAATGCCTCTGTATGTATCAATGTTATATTCGTGTTTGCGGTACTATTGTAACTAAAGACAATAAGTTATTACACTAACCGGTGGTACCATAATAAATCACTAAGTGTCTCTTTGAATTCATGTTTTCAGCTCTTGATCAAACAAATCATTCCTTATCAATCTCACTGGATGGTACTAATTGGTTTACTCCTATAGTCGAAGAAGTTGTGAAGCCCATTATCGGTTCTGTGTATTCGTCTTTGGATGTCGCAAAATCGGTATACCAAAAATACGCTGAGACTGCAGGATTCGAGGTACGACGATCATCCTAGAAGATTAATTCTGATGGTATAATACATAATAAATACTTTGTATGTAGTAAGTTTGGGTTGCCATTGAAAAAGTCGTTTGATTCGATAGTATGCCTTAAACATCAAAGAGAAGTGCTGAACTCGAATATTAAAAGGACTGAATGTAAAACATGTGTCAAGTTTTGATTGATGAAAGGAACAACAACATATGAGTTTTACGGTTTAGAAGAGGAGCATAACCATTTACTTTTGAGGCACAGCGATATAGATTTGACCCGAAAAGGATGCCAAATGAAATTTTCAGATCAACGTTTTGTTCATGATGCCGGTATTTCAAATATGGGTGCCACACGCGCTCATAAGTTGCATGGGTCTCTGAGAGGAGGGTAAGAATATGGTGGTCCAACGGTTGTTGATTATCAAAATTATAAGAGGGACTGTGACAATTTTGTCGGTCATGGTGATGCAAAGGTGTTGGTTGATTTGATGACGAAGAAGAGGGATGCCAATCATAATTTCTTTTTCGAGTACAATTGTGTTGGTAGTGAGTTGCATACTATTTTCTGGGTTGATGAGGTCGCTCGATTCAATTATTCTGAATTTGGAGATGTAATATCCTTTGATGCTACATTCCGAACTAACAGGTTCATATATGCTGCTTTATATGAAAATGGCCTTTTTATAAATTTTAATTACTGACATGTTTATTGTTTTAGACATTTCATCGTTTTTGTTCCCTTCACTGCGGTTGACAACCATAACTGCAATGTCGTTGTTGGATCGGCTTTGGTTGGACATGAACATGTCCAAATTACAAATGGCTACTGCAAGCATTTCGGAAAGCACATTCGAAGCCCCCTCTGATGATTCTTACCGGCCAATGTCCTGCGATGAAGCAGGCAATTGCAACCGTCTTTCCTGATTCAAAATACAGGCTTTGTTTTTGGCACATTATGAATAAAGTCCCCAACAAGGTTAGAAAGGCAGGAAACAACTTATTATTCTATTTCTTTTTTAATTGTGTTGATCTTCTCTTATTGATTTGATGATAATCCCTTTTACCTTTTACAAAATATTATGTTTCTGTTCTTTCAGTTCCAACGATCAACACTGAGTCTGTTCAGTGATTGCTGAAACATGTATTGTAAATCCTACAACGACAACGATACTTCAAGAAGACAAAACTCACACCAAAGAACCTTCAGCAAAAGTCGAAGACTGAGACTGGAAATTAGTGACTAGTGCGTTCGTGATCTGAAGCGACATTCAGTGATTACAACCTAGTCAATATATGTGTGAAGACTGCCAAAGCCTCAAGGAATGCTGAAGAGACCTTAAGTGTTATTCCAGCATTCAACGATCAAATGAAGCTTGTTGTGCAAGATTGTTTTTGTCTTGTCCTTCCACACACAAAGGACAAACCCATACCCTTTCTAGAGTATAGTATGGTACGGAGCCGACTAGTTGACTCTATTACCCACCAACTCCATGAAAGGATGTATGCTCATGCATAAGCATTTGTACTATTTACTGTAACAAAGGAAAATCTTTTCTTTAATATCTTGACGCATGTTCAAACCCTACTGCATTGCATTAAATGTGCATTTAATGCAATGTGTATAAATAGATGTGTGCTCTCTCAATGCAGAGATACCTTACGTGAACTACGTGAAAGAACATACACACATCTAAGAACACTTACGCTCATCTTTAAGCAAGTTAGAATCCCTCTCAAGTATTCTAAAAGTTCTTACCTAAGAAGAACATCTTTCATTCTTTATCTTTCAACAAATCTTTTCTCATTTGCTAAGTATATATGTGTAAATTTAGATTGTTTTAGATAGGTTTTCTTTACCTCGTCTATTTCCGCATACAATCTTGTAAAAATTTGTATTGATCTTTATTTATCAATATATATATATATTTAAATTTAAAAGTTCTTTGTGTTTGTATTCATCCCTCTCTTCTACAAACTGTTTCTATAAAACTCTTGTAGACCCTAACGGGACCAACAAGTGGTATCAGAGCAATGTTGTCTTCTCTTATTGTTTAGTTGTTTTTCTGCATTTTGTTATCTCTCTTTCTAGATAGTTTTACTACTTTCAAATGGCTTTACAAAACACGAGCACAAACTTTCACGACAATGGCTCCCTTGCCAAACTTCCTCGGTTTATCAGAGACAACTTTAGTCTTTGGAAGAATCAGATGTCTTTCTTTATGGAAGGTGTGGATCATGAAATTCCACACTATATAAAAAATGGACCATATGTTCCATATGTTATTTCTCCGGCTGTTCCTGATACAGCTACGATTGCCGTGATTTCTGAACGACAGATTCTAAGCTCCCTCATTAGTGGAGTGAAGAAGACAAGAAGAAGATAAATATAGATACTTGTGCAAGATCTATAATAGCTATGTCTCTTCTTGACGAGATATATCACTTAGTAATGAAGCTTAGAATCTCAAAATCAATGTGGGACACTCTCTGTGTTCAATATGAAGGAACCTCTCAGGTTCAAGAATCGAGGAAGATAAACTTAGTAAGAAAATATGAAAGTTGTCTCTGTGGAAAGACTAAGACGTTGTTTGAAGTACATCAAAGGTTTAATTGTCTTCTAATTGATTTAAATACAGTTGGCAGAGAATATTCCAACTCTGAAACTTTAACAAAGTTTCTGGAATGTTTACCAGAATCTTGGGATACCTATTCTATGTGTCTCAAGATGTTCAACGACATGTCCTCTCTCTCTCTCTCTCTCTTAGCACCTTATATGGGATACTGCTCAATCATGAGCAGTCTCGACAACTGAAGAGGAATCTAATCAAGGATTCCAGAGACATGAAAAGCTCTCCGTTAGCTTTGATCTTTGAAGATTCTTCAATTGAACTCCTATATTCTTCTTCTTATTTAGTTCTTCCTCCTGTTACTATAATTGAGTTAGACTCTACTAACTTTGAGGATCTGTCA
>NC_037541.1:7724079-7740575 GCF_001531365.2 Cynara cardunculus var. scolymus
CAAAGCCGGATCCATTGACAATTAAAACGAATCTACAAAAACCATAGGGTGTTTAAAATATTTACTTTGTGGTTGAAATTGAAACTTTGATGTAGCACTAAGAAATCAAATCATGTTTCCTCTATTGGTTGTCTACACACGAACACGTTTGGAACTCCCACCGGGTGCTAGACCAAATAATCCTAATTCTATAATTGTATCGTAAGGGTTTTGAGGCTACAACTAGTTATCAGAACTCAATCATCTGCTTTGGTTTAGCCTCTAAGCCTTATTTATATGGTCAGTCTTCGAGATTGAACATAACTCTTAATAAGGCTTAATCATTATCTAATATGATTATTTATTTATCTAATAATATCTTATATAATTATCTAAAAACATTTAAGATAATTATATACATATTTATAGATTAAACCCTGTAATTATAATAATCACAAAACAGTACAATGTTTAGATTCTTTCTTTAGTGGAAGCATATGTGTTCTTTGTGTGCGACCCTTTAGGTTTACATGGCTCGTTGGCAGTGTATCTGAGTGACACGTTTCGTGGGTATAACATACAACTTACATTCTCCCACTTACACATGACACACTGTAACACATACAGTGGTAAGCATCTAGCAACACGTCACTGCCCCCAACATTATGTAAATGTGTTTTTCTTCTAGAAATTTGATTGATCCAGTTAATCATATACTAGAGTCATTCATCATCCCTTTGCTTCACAATATTTGAATTGAACTTATAAGACATAGATCTTGCTCATCCTTTATAGTTCAAAATTCTATTTCTCGATCCTAAGACGTCTTGATTAGACTGGTGCTATTGGTTCAACCAATACATCAGTCCATGGCCATGTTAATCAAATTGTGTCATCGAGGGGACCAAAAGTATATCTCTCATCTTGAAAGGAGCAAATCCCATTTTGCATGTATACGACTTATATACTATCTATGTTATGCCCAACATAGTCCTTATGATCACCCGGTTAAGAGTAACTTTAAACTATATCAAAGCACAACACTTTTCATGCATTGGGTACCAATGTACATCTCAGGTCTAAGGATAAGAAAGTTTACTTATTTCAAGACTCACCTTATGACGTCGATCTATAAGGTGATCCTGACCGTGGGTCTTATCCAACACTTGTCCCCGACAAGTGCATGTGACTCTGGTTGCACTCATTGCGCTTCCAACTTGGACTATGACCAAACTTCACAATGAACTTGATTTATTACTAGTCCCCTAGTAATAATTGGTCAAGGACAATTCTAAATAATATGATCATTTTATTTAAGGATACTTAAATGTGCAAAAATTGAACACAATAATGTTTAATGTAAATACCCATATCCAATATGCCAAAACATATAAAACATAAYTGTTTATCGTTCAAATAATTAAAGTCTACTACTAAGATCCATTATACTAATSTATTACAGAACCTCAAGCCTATCGAACTAGTATGAGCATCATGCTTGTTTTGACTCAAAGGCTTGGTGAGAGGATCTGCTGGATTTTCTTCTGATCGAACTTTGCATATCTTTACATGACCTCGATCAATAATTTTATGAATCAGGTGATATATTCTTAGTATATGCTTAGAATGCTGATGTAACCTTGGTTCTTTTGGTTGAGCTATGGCACCCTCGTTGTCGCAATAGATCTCGATAGGGTAACATATGCTAGGAACTACCCCAAGGTCAGAGATGAATTTCTTCATCCAAACAGCTTCTTTTACGGCATCTGACGCTGCAATGTACTCTGATTCTATGGTTGAGTCTGCTATAACGCTTTGTTTGTAGCTCTTGCAACTCACAACACCTCCGTTTAACACATACACATATCCTGATTGTGATTTAAAGTCATCATGGCCGGTTTGGAAACTAGCATATGTGTATCCTTGGATACACAAATATCTTTCTTCACCTTTGTACAATAAAAACATATCCTTAGTTCTTCTCAGGTATTTCAGGATATTCTTTACTGCTACCCAATGAGCATCACCTAATTAGGAATACCATTATCCTCCCACTGGCCTTCTTGTATACACAAGGGTCATCTTTGTTTTTTATGAAACCAAATTCCCTGATTTTCTCGTCAAAACGAAGGTTCCAACTACGAGATGCTGCTTCAGTCCATATATCGACTTCTGCAATTTACATACCTTATCAGGATACTTCGGATGTTTACAACTGTTAAAATCAGATCTGACAGTAGAACAATTTAACATGAATATAAAATGAGAGATTTGTAGAAGAAGATGAATAGAAATTGGCCGCCGCTTTCTTTATTGAATACAAACTCTCTCAAAAACCCTAATCGACTCTCATGTGATGTGTTTGAATCTGTGTGTTACAAAGTGTTGATCATTCATCTCACTTCTATTCTATGCCTGTATCACTTCTTATATAGGCGATATTTACATGACAACTGAATCCTATAAATAAGGTAACTAAATCCTATAAACAAGGAAATAATCATTATCGAAAATGGGATCAGCACCATCCTTCAAGATTCTGAAGATAGTCATCCAGAGCATAGACCAACAGAGGGCCTCCGGTCCTGAAAGACTTAGAGTCCAGAATCTTTGGTCAATACAACCAGAGGCTCTAGTCGTCCATAGGGGATCTGGTCCTAAAGGACTTTGAGTCTAGAGTTCTTGGTCAATACAACCAGAGGCTCTGGTCGTCCACAGGGGCTCTGGTCTTCTTCCATACTTAGTCGTTTTAGCACATCAACATCTTCTGGTCTTCCATCCTCGTCCCTGATTGCTTTGATAAAACTTTTAGAATAATTAGGAGCAATTTTGGTTCTAACAATCTCCCCCCAAAGTTTTATAAAGCAAGCATTCTCAAGAAGCCTTCAGGTCTTCTCCCCTCTGCTTTCTTTAATAAAGCTTTAGTGTGCTTGTATGGATGGAATCTTCAAGCCCCCCATAATGTAGCTCTCTAATCTTCATTTTCAACTCTTAGACCAAATCAGATTCAATGTGAATGCATCACCACTGATTGCACAAAATGCAGCTTTAATCTGCCTACAACCCAACACATACTTTGAAGCACATAATAGCCACTCAACCCCAAAAGTATCAAATTCATCCAACTAAGGGATAAATAAATGTGTGAATTTCTTGACAAAACAGTGGAACCAGTCTTATGATAAAGAATCTTTCGTTGAACCGCAAGTTGAGTAGGAATTCAACTTTAGAGCTTGATTCAATTGGAGATAACTTGAATAACCAAAGCAAACACCATTGGAATTGAGAACTGGAGAGATGAATTAACATTAAGCTTTATGGCTTCAAGAAACAGCAGGTCAATTCAAAGAAAATTGACAATATTGCTGTTGATGCTTCTAAGGGCAAAACATGAAGGAATATCACCATATTCATATAGGATTGGTGATTGCAGGTAAATAAATCTTTAAGCTCTTACAGATTTAGATTTACAAGGAGAGACAATGAACAAATACTCAAGATATGGGCGATAAGTATAGGTTTGACAAACAAAACGCCAATTTCCTTAGGCTGTGAGCACCATGAACTCATGCTTAACACCTACGCGTAGATTTGACAAAATCAAGGTTAAAAAATTCCACTAACTCCAAGAAACTCCATCAAATAAACCAATTTTTTTATGATCACCATAGGTTCGTATTCATCCAAGAACAAATCCCTTAAAATGAATTTGATTAAAACATTTAATCATATGATGTCGATGAATTTTGGGTCCAAACTGCAGTCGAATAAGAAGCAGTTCATGAAAGAGTATTGTTCAAGAAAATTGAATCTACTGAAGAAAGATCGAATGATAGAACTTGATCGATTTAGCTCTGATACCAATTGTTAAACCCAGATATGACAATAGAACAATTTAACAGGAATATAAAATGAGAGATTTGTAGAAGAAGATGAATAGAAATTGGCCGCCGCTTTTTTTATTGAATACAAACTCTCTCAAAAACCCTAATCGATTCTCATGTGATGTGTTTGATCTGTGTGTTACAAAGTGTTTATCATTCATCACACTTCTATTCTATGCTTGTATCACTTTTTATATAGGCGATATTTACATGATAACTGAATCCTATAAATAAAGTAACTAAATCCTATAAACAAGGAAATAATCATTACAAAAAATGGGATCAGCACCATCCTTCAAGATTCTGAAGATATTCATCCAGAGCATAGACCAACCAGAGGGCCTCCGGTCCTGAAGGACTTAGAGTCTAGAGGTTTTGGTCGTCCATAGGGGCTCTTGTCGTCTATAGGGGCTCTGGTCCTAAAGGACTTAGAGTCCAGAGTCTCTGGTCAATACAACCAGAGGCTCTGGTCATCCATAGGGGCTCTGGTCATCCATAGGGGCTCTGGTCGTCCATAGGGGCTCTGGTCTTCTTCCAGACTTAGTCGTTTTAGCACATCAGCATCTTCAGATCTTCCATCCTTGGCCCCGATTGCTTTGATAAAACTTTTAGAATAATTAGGATCAATTTTGGTCCTAATAGAAACCTTCTGTTGTACCATGTACACGTTCTTGCTTAAGGATCCGTTAAGGAATGCGGTTTTAACATCCATTTGCCATATCTCATAGTCATGATATGCAGCTATGGCAAGTAAGATCCTGATCGATTTTATCATAGCTACTAGAGAAAAGGTTTCATCATAATCTACTCCTTGAGTTTGTGTGAAACCTTTTGCTACCAACCTAGCTTTATAGGTATGTACAATGCCATCCATGTCAGTTTTTTTGAATACCCATTTGCATCCTACGATTTTGCAGCCGACAGGTGCATCTACCAAGTTCCAAACTTGGTTATCAGCCATGGATTGTATTTTGGCCTTCATGGCATCATGCCATGTATTAGATTCCAAAATTGATACAGCTTTTTGGCAGGTAACTGGTTCATCATAAACCATGTCATTTCCAATAAGATAACCATATCTTTCAGGCTCAAGACGGTTCCTACATGATTTTCGGATTGTTTGTATTTAGTTATTTTCCTCTACAACTTGTTGAGGTTGATCATCTCGTTGTTGGTCAGAGTCAACCATTGTCTCATCTTGTGGTTCTTGAATTTCCTCAAGATCTATTGTATTCCTCGTTGTGGTTCTTGATAGAAAATCATTTTCTAAGAACTCACCGCGTCGCTCAACAAAGATTTTGTTCTCCCTGGGTTTGTAGAAATAATATCCAATAGTGTCTTTTGGATATCCCACAAAGATGCATTTTCTAGACCTTGGGTCAAGCTTTTTAGAAGCCTCTTGCTTAACATAAGCATTACAAACCCATATTCTCATATAAGACAGTTTTGGGATCTTCCCGGACCACAGTTCATATGGAGTCTTTTCGATCCTTTGGTTGGTGCATTATTTAGTATTGGAGCAGCAGTTTCTAGGACATATCCCCAAAAACTCTTTGGCAGAGTGGTACAACTCATCATAGAGCGAACCATATCCAACAAGGTTCTACTTCTCCTTTCAGACACACCATTATGTTGTGGTGTTCCCAGAGGAGATAGTTGGGATACTATCCCATAATCTCTTAGATGTTCAATAAACGCTTGGCTTAAATATTCACAACGTCGATCAGACCAAAGTACTTTTATTTTCTTTCCAAGTTGATTCTCTACTTCATTTTGAAACTCTTTAAAATTTTCAAAGCTTTCAGATTTGTTTTTCATTAGGTAAAGATACCCGTATCTACTGAAGTCATCAATAAATGTTATGAAGTAGCGATGTCCATTTCTTATGACTGAACTAAAAGGCCCACATACATTAGTATGAATGACTCCTAAAAGTTTTGTAGCTCTTTCAGGCTTACCTTTAAAAGTTTCCTTAGTCATATTTCCTAATAAATAAGCCTCACATGTGTCATATCAATCATCACATGATTCCAATACTCCATTCGCTTGGAGTTTGGCTATGCGTTTCTTGTATATATGTCCAAGACGACAATGCCACAAGTAGGTTTGATTCAAGCCTTGCTTGATCCGTTTATTGTTTACATTGTATATTGATTCATAACTAAAACTACTTTGAATATCAATTTCATAAATACCATTCTATGGTTTTGCCACGAAATACAAAACATTGTCAAGATAAGCTGAAATTGCAGTGTTCATAAATCTAGTCTGTTGTAATTGAGAAAACGAAACTATGTTTCTAGTAATGCTAAGTATGTATAAACACTTGCTAAGTGATAAAGTAAGTCCATTTGGCAGATCCGTATCATATGTGCCTTGAGCAACAACGGCTACCTTAGCTCCATTGCCCATTCTCAGTTCCATTTGGCCTGGTTTCATCATCTCTTCACTTCTTAGTCCATGTGAAGTAGTACATATATAAGTACCACATTCAGTATCCAATACCAAGGAATTGTAGTTAGAAATGAATAAATCAATGGTAAACATACATGAAGTTCTAGCTGCGTCAGCCTTCTTCTTCCTATTCTCTGCCAGTAGGGCTGGGCGGTTTCTCTTCCAGTGCCCCTTTTGGTTGCAGTTGAAGCAAACTGCATCATCAGGAATCTTTCCTTTGCCCTTGTTTTTGTTGGAGCTTCCAACTTTAGTTTTACTCTTGGCTACCCCCATCCTTTTCTTAGTTATCCCAGCTTTACGCTTGATTATCAAGACCTGTTTTGGTTTAGGGGTTTCCAACTTGGGAATATTTCTCTCAGCAGTTATAAGCATGTTGTGAAGCTCTGTGAGAGACTTTTCTAAACCATTCATATTATAGTTCATAACAAAATGGTCTTATGATTTAGGCAAGGAATTGAGAACCAAGTCGATTGCCAATTCCTGGTTTAGTAGGAAACTAGGACGGGTTAATCGGCCAAGATACCCTTTCATCTTTAAGACGTGGGTACTGATCGATGAACCCTCAGTCATCCTACAGGCATGCAATGCCCTGACTGTGTCAAACCTCTCTTGCCTAGCTTGTTGTTGGAACATAGATTTCAATGAATAAATTATTTCGCAAGCAGTCATGTCCTCATGATCCCTCAATAACTCAGGAGTCATAGTGTCAAGCATGAGACATGCCACATCCAGTGAGTCATTCTGATGCTTTCAAAGGCACCCCTGACTTCAGCGGATGCAGTTCTAGCAGAAGTGTTTGGAGGGGGTTTTCTAGAATGTAGAACTTCTTTTCATGCTTAAGGACAACCCTTAAGAGACAAAACCATTCGAGGAAGTTCATCCCATTCAGCTTTTCTTTTTCAAGTACAGACCGGAGTGCAAATTGAGACAAGTTGTTTGTGGCTGAGTCTGGGTTTGGAGTGGATGCAGGCATCTACAATATCCAAGTTCGATTTTAGTCTGACTTTTAAAATCTCAAATTAAATAAATTAACCTTTCAAAAATTAATTTTATTTGAGCTAAGATTCATATTTCATCTTTTTCTTCAAATGGTAATGCATTGTCTGAGAAATAAGTTATTTACGTATGAATCATCCAATAATGTTCAACATAACTCTTAGGTGATCGTGAAATTCTATTTCATATATCATATATCAAATAGACATGTTTAATCTCACTTCAACGCCTTAAAAACACTTATAGAATGTCAATTCACATACTATGATATTTTTAAATAAACCGACCATCTAAGATATCGCGATCCCACCTAATTTCTCAATTTAGATTTAATGGGATCAGTCGTCCAAAACACGACTATTCAAGTGAGTGGCCAAGTGTAACTTCACTTGAATCTCGTAGTCTCGGCACCTTGTCTCACACTACTATCATCCGATATGACAGGCCAGACACTAATCATCCTGGAATCTGTAAGACTTGACAAGTACCTTAAATGAGTGGCGTTTAATTTACGTTTTAGAAAGGTTTAAATTTTAGAAAAACATTTCCTAATTACTTTTAAAACTTTTGATTTTATCTTTAAAATTAAATTCCTTTTGTTTTAAAAGTTTACCCGTAAAAATCGGTTTGATTTTTGATAAACATTATCATTTTAAAATATCATATTTTAATTACGATTTGAAATTGTTTTGCATTTGATTTTTAAAACATTTTACAATTATCATAGCAATAACAAAAACAATAAATAAATAAAAAAACAAAAACAAAATAAACAACCACAAGATAAATATGTGGATTTTCCCCTAATGTGGTGTTGTGAGCCAACACAACAACCACGGTCAAACTAAGGACATCTTCAAACTCCCATTGGCCTCGCCATCTTGATGAACTCCAGGGACTCCGTCTTCTTTGGAATGCCGTCTTCGTTGATTTAAATAAATACAATAGAATCCTATTCTATTTACATTTGTCCTATCTAGAAAATTAAAATTAAAAATTACAACCCATGCAATTAATACATTTTAATTTTCCGACAAAAATAAATAAATAAATCAACCACGGGCCTCGGCGGGGCAATCCATATATTACACAATATAAATATTAAACATAATATAAAACAAAAAATGTTGGTACAATTAAATAAATATTAAATAATTGACCAAAAACAAAATTAATTAACAATGGAAATTAATCGGGATTTTAAAAGATCAAATCTAACAAAATTTTTATTAAAATCCAAATAACATATTTGGTTTTAATTAGTCTATAATTTAATTTTAAACCGACCCTAATTTTAAACAAAATTCGACGCAAAGTTTTAACTTAAAACCAGCTCAATCATTTAAATTAAATAACCCAAGTTTTTAATTAATAATAAGCCCAAACATTTTAATTTAAAATGACTTAAAAACAGTCCCAAAGAATTATAGCCAAAAGAAGTCTCGACCCATATATGGTTTTATTAAAACCGGCCCAACTGATTTTTTTGAAATCTTTTCAAAAATAAAATCTCGTTTAATGACATTCCATTTTAATTACTTCCGATTAATCGGAATAATTGTCAAAGTGGCTTTGATACCATTGTTGAGTTTTAGTTTGTGAAAATAACCGGATAAAACGCAGCGGAAAAACAGAACCTGGTTACAAAAACGTTTAGAATTTTTTTTCTAAATAAAACCCAAAGCCGGATCCATTGACAATTAAAATGAATCTACACAAACCATAGGGTGTTTAAAATGTTTATCTTGTGGTTGAAATTGAAACTTTGATGTAACACTAAGAAACCATATCAGGTTTCCTCTATCGGTTGTCCATACACGAACACGTTTGGAACTCCCAACGGATGCTAGCCCAAAGCATCCTAATTCTATAATTGTATCGTAAGGGTTTTGAGGCTACAACCAGTTATTAGAACTCAATCATCTGCTTTGGTTTTGCCCCTAAGCCTTTTTTATATGGTCAGTCTTCGAAATTGACCATAACTCTTAATAAGGCTTAATCATTATCTAAAATGAATATTTATTTATCTAATAATATCTTATATAATTATCTAAAAACATTTAAGATAATTATATACATATTTATAGATTAAACTCTGTAATTATAATAATCACAAAATAGAACACATGTTTAGATTCTTTCTTTAGTGGAAGCATACATGTTCTTTGTGTGTGACAATTTAGGTTTACATGGCTCGTTGGCAGTGTATCTGGGTGACACGTGTCGTGGGTATAACATACAATTTACAGATACCCTAAAGGTTCAGGTTTTGACCTAATAAGTTATTCGGACAATGATTTTGCAGGTTGCAAAATTGATAGGAAAAACATCACTAGAGACTGTCAGCTTGTAGGTGGAAAGTTGATGAGCTGGACAAGTAAAAAGCAAAACCCAGTGTCCACATCAACCGCTGAAGCTAAATACGTTGCCGCTGGAAGTTGTTGTGCCCAAGTCCTTTGGATGAAAAACCAGCTTAACGACTATGATCTTCAGTTTTCAAAGATTCGTATCTATTGTGATAGCACTAGTGCTATTGCGATTGCAAACAACCCTGTTCTTTAGTCCAAGACCAAACATATTGAGATCATATATTATTTTATCAGAGATCATGTTATGAATGGTGATATTGAACTTCACTTTGTTATCATTGATTACCAACTCGCTGACCTTTTCACCAAGCCTTTTGATGAGACAAGATTTAACATCTTGATCAGCAAACTTGGAATGCTAAACGTTGAAGATTAATTTCTTTCAGTTATACGCATCAATCAGTAAGTTAAATGATTCAGTGCTCTCATTCTATCACTGAAATATTGAGTAAATGTATCTATTCTCTCTAAGGTATGTATACTCGCTATTCTTCTTTAAAACTTAAAACTATCACTCAAGCTTTTCTTCTTCAGTGATTAATACGTTTTAAAAGTTTGTTTCGGTGATTCCTTCTATCACTGAACATTTTAAAATAAGTATATCTCTTTTATACTTATCGTTTCTTAAAATCAAAATGATCATTGAACCTTTCTTCTTTCAATGATTCAAAAGTTTTTAAGAGATAGTTTCAGTGTTTCTTTTATCACTGACTCTTTTATGAAAAATATATTCTTCTAAGATATTTTCCTTTCTTAAAACAAAACCATCACTGGAGCTTTTCTTTTTCAGTGATCAAATGTTTTTAAAGGTTTTTATTTAGTGATTATCTTATGACTGAATGTGACTCTTTGAATTTCTTAAAACCGTTTCGTTTTAAAAGAAATAGATCATGAACCGTCTTTATGACAAAATTCTCTGTTACTAATACGAGTTGCTTTGAGACGCGCGTAAAAGTCTGACACGCGACCTCCTCCAAATTCCATCCAATTGTGGATGAGAACGTGCCACTTTTTCATCATGGCATTTCCTCAACAGTCGTATTTTCCTCTCTCCTATTTCTTTTTCTCTCTCCTCCTACCTATAAATATGAGACTTCTCTCTCATATTTTCTTTACGTTTTCAAAATCTTTGACGAACCTCTGCCAAAACAGATTTGCAAACAAGAACAAACTAAGAATGCTCGAAACCTTCGACCTTTTCTTCTAAATCTCTAAGGTCGATATTTCTTCTTCTATATTCTGATTTGTTCTTCTTCTTTTAATGAAACTGTGTTTGTTACTTTAAGAACTTGTTCTCTTAAAATACAAACATTAAGATTATTAACACATTCTTTTTCTTGGTTATAATCTAAAGTTTCAAAAACACTTGTTCTTCTTGAAAAACCCTAATATTTTCTTTGTGGATTTTTCAAAAGAAGTTTTATTGTTCTAAAACTTAAAAGCTCATATTCAAATCTTGGACTACTAGCAAAACTGTTATATCTTATTTCTTACCTCTAACAGATAATGGCTGCCAAGAACGTGGACTTTTCACTCGAAGACGTGACCTTCAAGGCAAACAACCACGTCGCCTTGTTGGACATTCCTTCAAACAAATCTCTCTACGAGGATGCTGCTTCCTTCCTTAAGATGTCACCAATCACCTACGCTCTCACCCATGAACCTGTCATGGTGAAAGAAGCTCTTCAGCAATTCTAGATGACTGCTGAAGTAGTGCAGGATACTGACAAGCACGGTCGCCAGATGGAGAAAATCTCCTTCACCTTCAATCGTATGACCGTCAGCTTTGGCATCACAACGCTAAGGCATGCTCTTTGATTTCCCAAGGGTCCATTCATCAACGATCCTTCAACTGAAATCATCATCGCCTGTCTCGATGATATTGGCTATGCCTGGCCAATGAAGAAAGACTCCAACGAACCTCTGAAGTCGCTGTTGAAGATCAAGAAGAACCGCATGTCAGTGGTGTGGCATTACCTCTTCTCCTACTTCATCCAGTGCATGGGAGGCAAGACTAGAGGTCAAGATCAAGCCTCACGGGTCGCTCTCAACATTGACGTGTCTGTCATTCACCGACGACCTATCGACTATGCAGTTGTGATCTTCGAGGACTTGGCGCTGAAGCTGAACAAGTGCCAGAGGGAGAAAGTTGTTCCTTACACCAGGTTTCTTTCCATGGTGTTCGCCAAAATATTCGGCGACAAGTACTCGAAGGAAGGTAGCCTTCCTATATGTAAGCTTGGATCTAGGATTCTGGATCATAAACTGAGGGATGGAGACATTGCACTCTCTGCTATAGTGCAACCTGTCTCTTCAATTCCTCCTCCTCCTTCTCCTTCTCCTTCTAAGGTGGTTAAGACTAAGGAAAACCCCCCGAAGTCTATCCCGACCACCACCACCCTCTCTACCAAACGCCCATCTTCTCAACCCACTCTTGGTTCTCCATCGAGGTCCAAGAAAGCCAAAAAGAGGATAACCACGTCTTTGGCTGTGACCTCTCAAAAGGTCTCAGCTATTGAAACTCACCTTACCCCTAAGGCACTTTCAGCTACCCTTCCCATCTTTTCAGTGATATCTGAAATCATTGTCCTACCCGTGGCTCCTATCCCAACCGCCTCAGTGACCCAAATCACAGAAGGTGAGAATATCAGCATCACCACTACTGAACACTCACGTCCTACTGTCTTGGCCATTTTCTCCTCTCCCCCATCATTGGTCTTGACACGTGTTTATGACTCATCAGCGAATGTCCTCCTTGATGATGAAACACCCACCACTGGACCTGAGATTGCTCCTTTCGAGGCATTTCAACAAACAGTCGCCTATCCTCTCGAAGGCCACTTGGAGCGAACCAGTGTTAATCCTTCAGACAACGCTGATGAATCCTCAGCTACTCTACCTTCCTACCCTTTTGTTTCTACTAACCCCGAGCCCTCTTATGCTCATAATTGTTCCTTTTCAGGTACTTTTGTAGAGACACCAGCTATAGACGAAGAGTACAATGCTTGTAAGCCTAAACAAAAATGGTTCATAATTCATTCTTTTTAAGTCTGGAAAAGAAGGAAGCAGAGTTATGCTTGTAAGGCTGAACAAAAAGGGTTCAGACATCACACTTCTAAGTTTGGAAAAGAAGGAGAAAAAGGTCCATACTACGAAATCTGGAAAAGAAGGAACCAGAGTTCATGGCACTAAGACTGAACAAAAATGGTTGGAAGTTCACACTTATAACTCTGAAGGAGCCAAAGTTTGTCTATAAGTCTGAACAAAAAGGGTTCGAGGTCGACACTTATAAGTCTGGAAAAAAAGGGTTCATATTTGTAAGTCTGGAAAAGAAGGAACCAGATTCTGACACACTAAGTCTGGACAGGAAATATTCAAACTTCTAAGTCTACAAAAGAAGGAACTAGAGTTTATCTACAAGACTAAACAAAAAAAGATTCAGAGTTCATAATTTTAAGTCTGGTACAAGCAAAACATATACAATTACATACTCATTATTATATATTCACTAATATAATCCCAATAAAACAGCAAACAAAGTATATAACTAAATAATCCTAACAATTTAGAAATTGGTGTTCAAAACAAAATGCAACCAAAATAAAGAGAGTAAAGAAAACAATTAAAATAATTATCCATCATAATACACCATGTCACTTCTTAAGTTTTTGGATTTTAAGAGATTGTGTGGCCGACACTTTCATTGCATCATCAACATCACAGACTTCATCAACATCAACTTTCGGATCAACACTTTTAAACTTAAAAAGAAAATTCAACAAAAATAAAAACTGTAAACTAAAAAAGTAAAACAGTTGTTCATTCTCATAATACAGTAAGCCCATTCCAATTATTGGATCAACTCCACCAAGCTACCCATGTCATTCTCAAAAGGAGATTTCTCGTTAACACTTTTGGGACAAGCAAAACATACACAGTAACCTACTCATAGTTATAAATTTACTAATATAATCCCAATAAAACAGCAAACAAAGTATATAACTAAATAATTCTAACAATTCCAAAAATTGTTGTTCAAAACACAATGCACCCAAAATATGGAGAGTAAAGAAAAGAATTAAAATAGTTTCCATCGTAATAAACCATGTCACTTCTCAAGTTTTGGGATTTTATGAGATTGTGTTGCCAACCCTTTCATTGCATAATCAACATCACATACTTCATCAACATCAAGTTTCAGATCAACACTTTGAAACTTAAAAAGAAAATTCAACAATAATAAAAACTGTAAACTAAGAAGGTAAAATAGTTTTCCATCATCATAAGACAATGAGCTCATTCCAATAATTGCATCAACTCCACCAACCTACTCATCTTCTTCTCCAAAGGAGATTTCTCAATAGCACCTTTGGGGCAAGCAAAACATACACAATTACCTACTCATTATTATAAATTTACCAATACAATCCCAATAAAACAGCAAACAATGTATATAACAAAATAATCCAAAAAATTTAAAAATTGGTGAGCAAAACACAATGCAACCAAAATAAAGAGAGTAAAGAAAACAATTAAAATACTTGTCCATCTTAATAAACCATGTCACTTCTCAACCAGGGGGATTTTAAGAGATTGTGTTGCCGACCCTTTCATTGCGTTATTGACATCATAGTCTCTGTCAACATCAAGTTTCAGATCAAGACTTTTAAACTTAAAAAGAGAATTCAACAAAAATGAAAACAATAAACTTAAAGAGTAAAATAATTTTCCATCATCATCAAACTATGACCCCATTACAATTATAGGATCAACTCCATGAAGCTACTCATCTCTTTCTCTAAAGGAGATTTCTCAACAACACTTTTGTGGCAAGCAAAACATACACAATTACCTACTGATAGTTATAAATTTACTAACATAATCCCAGTAAATCAACAAACAAATTATATAACAAAATAATCCTCACAATTCCAGAAATTGATGTTCAAAACACAAAGCACCCAAAATAAACACGATAAAGAAAACAATTAAAATAGTTGTCCATCATAAAAAACCATGTCACTTCTCAAGATTGCGGATTTAAGAGATTTTCTTGCCGACCCTTTGACTGCATCATCGGCATCACAAACTTCATCAAGCTCAAGTTCCATATCAACACCCTTGCACATCTTTTTCACATAAATTTTTTCCTTGTGATTCCAGCCTATCTGTCGTGCTCTAATCGACATCAGATGACATTGCATTATCACCCATACATGAAACAACATCCTTCAAATAAGATAACAGCGACATATGTTATTTTAAGATGTACTTAATAATGAATAAATTTACAAATTACATTAAATAGCTCTGCAAAAAAATCCCACAATGTAACATGGAGTTTAAGCCTCCTAAATGAACTATAACAAAGAAATTATATATTATGTGAATATTATTGTTAGTCTATTAAAATAAAAATATTAACCCAAAGTCATGTATCTTAATCTGGATTCGTCTCTTCCCTTTTCCATTGTCATCTGGAAAACTGATCATTGTCTCACAGGCGACAACCTCATCAATCACCTCTGTATAATGATTAAAAAATTTAAAATGAAGAAGTCTAATATGAATGATAGCATAAAATAAAATTAATTTTAAAAATATATTAAATATGAGATAATTTAATTGACTAACCAATTGCTGCATATTCTGCAATCATCTTTGATATAACATATTGAAACTTGACAAATGAAAAACCAAATACGGAACCATTAAAATCCAGGCACATGGTAACCGAAGTTTTGTAATACAAACTTAACTTCTTTGTATTATCAATTAACTTGTATTTGGAGGAATATCGAGCAATTGTAGGATTTTTGATGAATACAACAACGCCTTCATGAAGCAAACTTTTGAACTTGGGCACCCATTTTTGTAAAACATTGGCATGGATCTTAGTGCCTTAAAAACATGAATATGAAATAGGACTAAGTATCGATAATACGAAAATATTACCAATCCGAGCTAATAATAAAATAGATGAATCAAATATCAGAGATTCGAAAAGAAATAAGAATTTACCTGTTCATCCATTAATATCATCTCGATGGAATATATTTGATCAGGATTTTTAAAGACCGGTTGATTTCATAATCGAATTATTCTAACCTTTACAGTGAAATCATCTTTTCATATGTCAAGATCTTTAATCAGAGTAACATTCTTCACATCCATAATTCTGTAAAACACAAAGCATTAATCAATTAATCATAAGTGAGAAGTTACATACTATATGAAACTTATTATATCTTACAGAAGATAAGCAGCTCCTGTTGACTATTGGCGTTTGAAGCTGAGAATTGTTCCCAATTTCAGCGTTGAAGAGTGCCAAAATTCAACCACAATTTAAAGGTACAGTTGATGAGAAAAAAAACGGAATTTGAATCCAAACTTAAAACTAATTCCCCATTTTTTTTGGGATTACAATAGAAAATGGATAAATATCATCTTCATTTTTTTGAAACGTCCTCTCTCTCTCTCTCTCTCTCTCTMTATATATATATATATATATATATATATTAGAAGCGTACTCGCGCAATGCAGCGAGATACATCGTGATTTTAATATTTTATGTTATTCTTTATCTCAGTCGATGTTATAATATGACTTTATGTGATTTTGAGAAAGTGATGATGTTTTTATTTTTGAATAAATATATGTTTGAAGATATCATAAAAATTTGACAAAAATATATCGATCTTAGTATCAAATTAACTATTTGAAATTCCTCATTTTTTTGTGTAATTTTTTAATTTATTTTATGTACAATAACGAAGTAATTTATATTTGGTTTAATAATATAATTTTTTTATAA
>NC_037541.1:7747800-7750367 GCF_001531365.2 Cynara cardunculus var. scolymus
TTTGTGATTACTTGGTACCTGCCGGATTAATGTTCACCGGAGGCCGGAGATTGAAGGTCGGAGAGACGAGTTTTTTAAAAATACCTAAAAAGCCCTCTAATTATAATTTTAACTCAAACTACCATAATTATTAATTTCCTAATTTATCCATTGATTTGTGGTTGAGATTGGATCTCACAGTTAGCACAAAYTAATCAGTTCTCCCTTGAATGGACCTATATATATATATATATATATATATATATATATATAACTTTATAAAATAAAATTAGAAAAATGGATAAATGGTCCAATAGACCCCTACCTTACCAATAGTTCAAGTAACGATGTTAAGCCAAGATACCACTTTACAACAACATAAACTATAATGACCATTATTATATCTATTGAAGTTTTGGGACGTTTGTAGTTTTGTGTAAACCAGATAAATCAAAATTATAGTTTACTCTATAAAGAATTAACCCTTTTATTATACTAATTGAGTGTCTTTACACCAAGATAGAATAAAGACAAAAATGGCTGCATTTTAATCAAAATTGAACAAAAAAACAAACACCTACTTAACAACTTAACAAATAAGCCCCAAATCGCATATTTTTATTTATTATTTGAAGTCGGTCTTTCTAAAACCAAAACCAAAACCAAAACCAACACCAAAACCGAAACCGAAATCAAAGTCTTCTTCTAACAAACAAGAGATCATTATTTATCGTTAATATTGGGCAAATAACCTTCTGACAAATTCTAGAATGTTACTTTCTAAAATAAGAATGCCTCAAACTTCTGTCAAAAAGTTGTGCATTTTTATAATAGATTATTCATGTATTATGAAAAAAGATTTATTCAAATGGGGTCTTGAAAAGCTGGAGGACCTTTTGCCAAGAAGGCCTGCTGCTAATCTCATCCCACCAACCACTCACATGTTTCCTTTCTTTGATCATATATTCCTTCCCAACACCTCCAACCAAGTAGCTTGTAAATGGAAGATGGCTAAGGTCTGCAAGGCTGAAGAAATCTCCAGCCAAATACCTGCTCTTCGATAGCCGATCCTCGTATACGTCCAAAACTTTCCCCAGCTTCTCCTCGCTTTCTTTGATCACCTGCTCGTCTCTCCTGAACCCTAGAACCGAGCTGAACAATATGTGGAGAACGAGATTGTTAAGCGGTGGGTGGTAGTTGTGAGCCTCGACTTCTAGCCATTGTTGCACTAGACCTTGATCTTCGATTGTCTTTCCCAACAAGTTGGTTCCTTGAGACTTGTACTTTTCAGCATAGTAACGGATTATGGCTCGTGATTCTGTTTCATAAAAAAAATAACATGACCCAACAGTCTTTTATCTCTCGTGCATAAAATGATCGAGAAAAGTGCAATTCAGTATCTAGTTTTTCGGGTACTTTTGAAAAATGTCGTCTCTAAGTAGGTCATGTTTAAAATGTGGCCGTCAAAAATGTTGAGAACCCTTGAGAAGCAATCTCAACCATCCAATGCGTTTCATCTAACGCTAGGATTCAAGGTAACAATCGATCTCTATATTGAGAAAAGGGCAAGAAGGGATTTTCACTAGATCAACACTAATGAAATACATTGGATCAATTCCCTTCTAAAGCACAATTTATGAGTTGTTTTAAGATTAAAAATAATCAAGGATCTAAATTCCTTCTTGCACTTCTGATCACCTTTAACTCTTATTCTCACACGATTCATCGTGTGCGTGTATATATATATATATATATATATATATTATATTTGAAACTCCATCTCGGTCTATAATAAAATTAGAATCATGTTAGAAAAAAAGATATATAAAATAAATAAATAAATATTTTTAATTCGTTATAACCTTCAAATTTGGAGAATTTCAAGTGCTATCTCCTGCCATCTCCATTTTGTATAAAATTTTGAAGAATTTCCAAAATGCTCAAAACCTCCATTTTAAAAAATATGTTAAAAAAGATAGCTCTCAGCAATAAGAATCCGGTCAAAATTGGTTCCATTTTCGCCCAATTAAATATCCAATTTCATTGGTTATGACTGTCATTCATGAATCAATCATCTCCAATATGAAAACAAATGCTAGTAAACCTAAAAGGATATTATCGACAGGTAATTGTACAGACAATTGATGCACAGCAGAGACAGTTCTCCCAATTTCTATTTGCTATTTTAGGGATTTTGGGTTCTTACCGAAGAGAGTGTAATCTCCATCTTGAATGACCGGAAGAGATCCAAACGGCTGTCGTTCACCATCAAAAATTTCAATAATTAAACTCAGACTTATAAAATCGAACCATAAATAGATTAATCTGCAGTATAAAAACTCAAAATCGAACCATAAGTAGATTAATCTGCAGTTTAGATAGTTTACCTGTAATTTCATGAACTCAGGACTTCGATTTTCGCCGGTGATGAGATCGACGGGCACCGTCTCGAATTCGATTTCTTTTTCGAGCAGACAAACCATGACTCGCTTCGGCGATGCATAATCGGGACCGTAAACCTTCACCACCATCACTGTTTCCCCACCACACACACAGAGAGAGAGAGAGAGAGAGAGAAAGAGGGGGGG
>NC_037541.1:7751122-7753702 GCF_001531365.2 Cynara cardunculus var. scolymus
ATGAACACCAAAATGTTTACAAATAATTGAAGCAATTTACAATATTATGCAAAATAATGTAAACTCAAGAATCACAGTTCCATAAAATATTTCTAATTCAAGATTTATTGTTTCCAATATGAAACAATACTAACACTTCTTGAATTATCAAACTATCCCATTAATATAATCAAAAAGATTTAAGGCAATACTTGCCTTATATGACAAACCATTTTCCCCTTCTCAATAACATCTAGATTATTACTTCTAAATAGGAATAATATCTTTAATTTATCAGATCACAAAGAAATAATGACTCAAAGTTATTAAATCTAATTTAGTAATAATAATAAGAGTTATAATAATAATATCCACATATAACAATGCCACCCTTATTCCAAGTACACATCTCCTTGATATGCCACCCTTATTCCTCCATCAAAACAGAGTTACTTATCAGAACAGACATAAGTCACCACGTCTGAAAGTACTCATTCCCAGTTCCAAGCCAACACATTTTTCCAAAATCTCGTTCCAATACCAAAACAGACTTACGTCACCACGCTTGGTAGGAACATATCATTTTATTTGAAAATACATAAAATAACTATTTTATAAATCATAAATAAATAAACATTAAAATTATATAAATAAATAAATAAAACTTGAAAACTTTTCAAGCATGAAATTATCCAGACAAGTTATCCGGATATAAAGTCCGGACAACTTATCCCTCTTGACCGATTTATACTTAAAATAAACTCTAACATATTTGTCCGGATAACAAATCCGGTCAATACCCCGCATAAAGCTTGAACGATTAAACACTTAGACATAAAATCATCTTTGTCCGGATAACAAATCCGGACAACACTCCGTCCAACCTTTGTCCGATTTAAAACAATCCGGACAACACGTTATTCATCCTTTGTCCGACTTAACACTAATCCGGTCACTCTTGTCCGGTTTAACACTAATCCGGTCACTCTTGTCCGGTTTAACACTAATCCGGTCACTCTTTGTCCGGATAAAACTTTAAACACAATATATGGTTTTTGATTCAAATAATAAATAACATTCAACTAAAAACCAATATAAATTTTTATGCCAAAAAGGTTTAGAAACCACTCACCTTAACAAGCCTTTTGAAACCAAAACACTTGAAATCAACCCTTTTGAAATCTGATCAATTCTTCTTCTTAAAACACTCAACTTTTTTTTCAGAGAAAAAAAATAAACAGAAGAAGAAAAAGTAGGAGAGGGAGGGGCTTCACCCCCTTTATATACTCTCCAAAATTAAAAAAAAAATAAGAAAAATAAATTGGCTACACCTTCTCATGCATTCTACACTTCCCACCTCATGCATCCTACACATCCACCTCATGCACCTACACATTCCACCTCATGCACACATACATACTTCATGCGCACACACACACACACACACACACACACACACATATATATATATATATATATATATATATATATATATTAAACACACACACACATATATATATATATATATTTACATTATGCATATATCCCTACGCATAAAAATACACATAATCATTTCTTAAATTTACGTAAACACGTATCCACATAAACAATTAATTCACATAATAAATACCTTGGGTGATAACGTGGACCCAGTTATCACATTATCCACCCCTTCAGAAGAATTTCGTCCCGGAATTCCTTTAATCAAAAAGCCATGGGTATTCTGATCTCATCTTTGATTCCRATTCYCATGTWGCTTCTGGTCCCTTGTGAAACTTCCACTGAACCTTTACCAGACTGATTTCTTTGTTTTTCAACACTTTGATCTTTTGATCAATTATAGCTTCCGGTGTTTCCACAAAATTCAGTTTACTGTCTAATTCAATCTCTGGCATCGGTATAGCTAGATTCGGATTAGCCAAACATTTCCGCAGATTCGACACATGAAAAGTGTTGTGAATTAGACTCAGTTCTTCTGGTAGCTCTAATTGATATGCTACTGGCCCAATTCGTTTACATACTCTGAACGGCCCTACATACCTTGCACTGAACTTTCCTTTCCTTCCAAATTTGACAACACCCTTCCATGGCGAAACTTTTAACATCACAAAATCACCTATATTAAATTCAATCGGCTTTCGACGATTATCTGCATAACTTTTCTGGCGATCTTGTGCAGTTTTGATTTTCTTACGGATCTGTTCGATCTTTTCAGAAGTTTCTTGGACAATTTCAGGACCTGTCAGTTGTTTTTCACCCACCTCATTCCAACACAATGGTGTTCGACATTTACGTCCATACAATACTTCATACGGTGTTGCTTGGATGCTGGAATGGTAACTATTGTTATATGCAAACTCTATCAATGGCAAGTGATCTTCCCATGATCCCCCGAAATTAATAATACAACATCTTAACATATCTTCGAGAGTCTGGATAGTTCTTTCACATTGCCCATCTGTTTGCGGATGATAAGCTGTACTTAATCGAATTTCAGATCCTAAAGCTTTTTGTAGTCCTTCCCAGAACTTGGAAGTAAACCGACTATCTCTATCAGAAATAATAGACAATGGAACACCGTGCCTGGTAACAATTTCTTTA
>NC_037541.1:7754770-7755820 GCF_001531365.2 Cynara cardunculus var. scolymus
TTAACAAATAAGACTGGAGCACCCCAAGGTGAAGTACTGGGTCTAATAAATCCMTTATCTGTTAAATCTTTCAACTGTGCCACCAATTCTTTTAGTTCAGATGGAGCTAAACGGTACGACACTTTTGCTACTGGTGCAGCCCTGGGTATAAGATCGATTCAGAATTCAATGACTCTATCTGGTGGTAATCCAGATAAGTCTTCTGGAAAGACTTATGGATATTCATTAACAATCGGAATTGTTTCTTCTTTTTCTTTTCTTTCTTCAAATCAATTACATATGCCAAACATCCTTGGCATTTCTTCCGAATACTTTTCTGGGCTTTCATTATTGATAAAATACTAGTATGATGATTCTGACGATCACCATAAATAACAACTGTCCCTTGGTCTGGAAGAATAATTCTAATTATTTTCTGATCATAATTAATACTAGCCTGATATCTTGCCAACCAATCCATACCTATCACTACATCAAATTCCTTCATCGGCATGRGAAATAAYCGGATCGGAAACTCACAACCCTCAATAACAATAATGCAGTTATTGAACACACTAGTAACAGTTTCCTGACTATTAGTAGTATCAACTACTAATTCGTCATCAAGTAACACATAATTCAAACATGCAATTTGAGCAAATAATGGTGATACAAATGAATAGTTTGCATCAGAGTCAAATAACACCTTTGCACGTTTTGAATTCAGAAGGAATGTACCTGTTACTAAATCTGAGTTGCTTCTGCCTCGTTCTTTGTAATTTGAAATGATCCACCCCTGGTTCCACTCTGGCCTCCCCTCGGTGCACTAGGCCTTCCACGGTTACTGGGAGTATTTCCTCCTATTGTCAAACGAGGAGCTCTCAATTGTGGACAATTTGGTCGAATGTTGTCAGGTGAATTGCACTGAAAACATCTTTTGGGTATAGTGCAGTCCCTTGACAAATGACCTGTCTCTCCACAACGATAACATCTCTTGGGTTCAGAAGGACAACTTCCCTGGTGTATCTGTTGACACTGCGGGCATGTTCTAACAGAAGGTAACTGAGGAAC
>NC_037541.1:7756456-7759236 GCF_001531365.2 Cynara cardunculus var. scolymus
TCTAACTTAAGAAAATCTTCCTTCATTTGTCTTACTGCTGCCATAGGACAGAATTATGTTTTAAATTTACTCACAAATTCTTCCCAAGACATTGTTTGCAGTATATTTGGTTGTGCCGAGGATTCCACATCCCACCAATATAAGATATTAGATTTGAACATAGATACTGCAAATCTAACCTTATCTTCTTCAGAACACCTACTAGTGTTAAATACTGATTCAATCTCTTTTATCCAGCACATTGCTTTAACTGGATCTCTTTCTCCTAAAAAGGTTGGAGGTTTACATGTCAGAAACATCTTTATATCGCCTCCTCGATTATTGTTGTCTGCTGAAGGAACTGGAGGATTAATTCCAACTCGCTCAGTTTCTATTCTAGCTGGTAGTCCCATAATAGATATTAGAGTTTACCTCAGTTTTCCCATTTCTTCTGCTAAATCATTTCTTGTTATAAACTCTGATTGTTGCCTTTGTTCCTGTTGAGCATTCCCAAAGTGGGATTCCTCATGTTCAGAATGTATTTCRRTTTGAYCCCTTCCATGAGACTGACTTCTTCCTCTACCACGTCCCCTTGATCTTCCCCGACCTCTATTTCTGGACATGCTAGTTAAAAGATTAACATGTGACTCTTCCCTTTCTTCAGATACAGGGCGGGTAGTTCTCTCTGACCTTCATGATTGATTAGACATCTGCAGATATTTTAGTATTAAATATCACGTATTCACATTCCCAAATATAATATGGTGTCCAAGTACAGATATGTACCTGTAAATTCATAATTACATTGGCCATTTGTAATTCGAATTCACCTTACATACTGTTCTCTTTAACCTATTATATTTTATTCTCAGTGATACTAATAATGTCTGGAACTCTTAACATGCATATGACAGTTTAAGTCTAGGTATCATGCTTTGAATACCTAAATCTCTTAAACTAAGGCTCTGATACCACTTCTGTAACACCCCCAAACACCACATTTGCATAGAACACATATTTCATTACATAGAAACATGGATTACATCAAAAGGTCCCGCTAGTACAAGGATTGCTATATGTACAAAATCTACATATAAAATTTCCAAAACAAATCTTGTACTATTACATGTAATCTAACATGTATCTTCAAAAGCAAACAACAGGTTAGGAAAATAATCATATTTTTCCTTTCCCTTTTATATCCCCGAACCCAACTATTCCTGCATTGCATAAATTAAAACAGAAAATGAGGGTTAGACCATACGGGTCTAGTGAGAAAATCCCTTCTTTGCAAATGCAGGGTAATGAACACCAAAATGTTTACAAATAATTGAAGCAATTTACAATATTATGCAAAATAATGTAAACTCAAGAATCACAGTTCCATAAAATATTTCTAATTCAAGATTTATTGTTTCCAATATGAAACAATACTAACACTTCTTGAATTATCAAACTATCCCATTAATATAATCAAAAAGATTTAAGGCAATACTTGCCTTATATGACAAACCATTTTCCCCTTCTCAATAACATCTAGATTATTACTTCTAAATAGGAATAATATCTTTAATTTATCAGATCACAAAGAAATAATGACTCAAAGTTATTAAATCTAATTTAGTAATAATAATAAGAGTTATAATAATAATATCCACATATAACAATGCCACCCTTATTCCAAGTACACATCTCCTTGATATGCCACCCTTATTCCTCCATCAAAACAGAGTTACTTATCAGAACAGACATAAGTCACCACGTCTGAAAGTACTCATTCCCAGTTCCAAGCCAACACATTTTTCCAAAATCTCGTTCCAATACCAAAACAGACTTACGTCACCACGCTTGGTAGGAACATATCATTTTATTTGAAAATACATAAAATAACTATTTTATAAATCATAAATAAATAAACATTAAAATTATATAAATAAATAAATAAAACTTGAAAACTTTTCAAGCATGAAATTATCCAGACAAGTTATCCGGATATAAAGTCCGGACAACTTATCCCTCTTGACCGATTTATACTTAAAATAAACTCTAACATATTTGTCCGGATAACAAATCCGGTCAATACCCCGCATAAAGCTTGAACGATTAAACACTTAGACATAAAATCATCTTTGTCTGGATAACAAATCCGGACAACACTCCGTCCACCCTTTGTCCGATTTAAAACAATCCGGACAACACTCCGTCCACCCTTTGTCCGATTTAAAACAATCCGGACAACACGTTATTCACCCTTTGTCCGACGTAACACTAATCCGGTCACTCTTGTCCGGTTTAACACTAATCCGGTCACTCTTGTCCGGTTTAACACTAATCCGGTCACTCTTGTCCGGTTTAACACTAATCCGGTCACTCTTTGTCCGGATAAAACTTTAAACACAATATATGGTTTTTGATTCAAATAATAAATAACATTCAACTAAAAACCAGTATAAATTTTTATGCCAAAAAGGTTTAGAAACCACTCACCTTAACAAGCCTTTTGAAACCAAAACACTTGAAATCAACCCTTCTGAAATCTGATCAATTCTTCTTCTTAAAACACTCAACTTCTTTCTCAGAGAAAAAAATAAACATAAGAAGAAAAAGTAGGAGAGGGAGGGGCTTCACCCCCTTTATATACTCTCCAAAATTAAAAAAAAAAGAAAAATAAATTGGCTACACCTTCTCATGCATTCTACACTTCCCACCTCATGCATCCTACACATCCACCTCATGCACCTACACATTCCACCTCATGCACACATACATACTTCATGCACACACACACACACACACATATA
>NC_037541.1:7759316-7767478 GCF_001531365.2 Cynara cardunculus var. scolymus
GAAATACATGAAACAGTTTTATTAATTTTAGAGAAATACATGAAACAGTTTCATTAAGTATTATATGAAACAATTTCACAACCATATATGAAACAACTTGATCAAAAAAAGTATTTATGAAACAATTTCACAAGATTAAACAATTTCATGAAAAAATTTCATAACATTAAACAATGAAATCGACGGATGAAGGTGGTTTGCACGGTTTACACAAATGAGGGCGGTTTTTATTTGATCACTCCTCTCTCTCTCTCTCTCTCTATATATATATATATATATATATATATTTACATTATGCATATATCCCTATGCATAAAAATACACATACTCATATCTTAAATTTACGTAAACACGTATCCACATAAACAATTAATTCACATAATAAATACCTTGGGTGATAACCTGGACCCAGTTATCACAATTTTATTACTATTTCGTCCTAAATTAATTCTTAGTTGTATACAAGATTAAAAGAGCAGAGAATTATAAATCATATGGATTAAGACAACAACAAATTGTTGGATCATAAGAACGAAAATATTAATAAACTATAAATCATAGGGATAAAATTCATAATTTCTTAATTAGAGGGACATAAATCATAATTTTTAACAAACCATGGCAATGAAAAACATAGTTTACTCTACATTCAATATTCATATAGGATCCAAAAACAACAGGTATTTTTTAATCATTAATGTCCGGGTTATCTTGTATGCCATGTCATTTGGCTTGTTTTGAAGTTTTATTTTTGATTTTGTAATGCCCTAAAATATGGAAAGTAACAACTAATTTAAAATTTCTATAACACATCAGTTAAAAAATAAATAGATTTCTAAATACCAACACTTGATTTCCTATAATGATAATCTAAAATTTTAACATCAACAATTAATAAACCAAACCGTACACAAATTCTAGATTAAGAACAGGTGCTATTAAAACCCAACAACAATCGTTATCTCCAAAATATGAACTACATTCTGTTGGGTCACCAATTATTTTGGTGATTACTCACTGATCTGTTCCTCTATCATGTCAACACTTGTTATTGGTTTCCTTGTATATTGGTTTATTGGTACATACTTAAAGCTTTTGACAAAATACTAGACTAGACGATATGAGATGTGGTACTGTAGATCAACTGTCTAAATTACACACTAAGACTCCAAAGTAGCTGATTTGAAGATTGAAGATGTTTTAAAGCTACTAGCCAATTGAAGGAAGATCTTCATGCATCGAGAATTGTAAGTAATTGTTTGAAGTTAGGGATGGTGATTTGTCCCGACCCGAACGGGGACAAGGAGTCCCCGTTAAAACGGGTCTTGGAGCCGGGGCCGAGGATCCCTGATAGACTCAAACCAGGGCTGGGGGATGTTACTCAAATCGGGGTTGGGGACAGGATGTTAATCCTTGTACCCGCCAGGGACCGGGGCCTGGGGATGTTACTTCAAACCGAGGCTGGGGCCGAGGGTTACAAAACCCGCCTCATCCCTGCCCCGTTGCCATGCCTATTTGAAGCTACTAATCTATCCAAAGAAGATCTTTCTACAGACTGAACATATCGCTACAAAACATGTACCTGACAAAGACATTCCTTATCAATATGTACCTGAACAGTGTTATGTGTACACAATGTACGATGAAAATGATATATCAACTTTGATCAAGTTAACCTTGACTTCTTATCCTAAGGTGACAACTGTCCCCATGCATTTAATGTATTAAGGTAGTGTAAAAAGCAGAATGGATCTCTCGTGCTAACCACACTTCCCTGCAAAAATTTCTAAGTGCATTTTCAAGGAAATCAACTCTCTTCTACTACTCTCCTACTCTCATGTATGTGAAGAAAACCTTAGTGTTTTTCATTTCCTTGCAAGTACTCTCAATATTGTTCTTGTAAAATCTTCTCTGTGTAAGATTGTTTAGGTTAGGTTATCTTTTCCTTCTCCCGTAACAATTTGTGTTGAACCCAGATACTCTTAATTTGATGAAAACACAGTTTAAATAATGAGAATGAACGACTAACAGTGTATCAAGAATGATTAGATGAAATATTCAAAGTGAAAGTAAAAACAATTGAATGACTTGAATATGTCGAATGCTTTTATTGATAAATTGAAGAACAATTAAAGCAAAACGTAATCTCACAAAGTTTGCATATAGTATAAGTCGGCTCCTTTAGGTAATTAGAACCCGAGAAGGAAGCCTCCTTATATACGCCTAGGTCTAACAAACTATGCTATAAAATAGGCTTGAAACTCTGAGTTGACTGGTCTGCATCCTTATCTTTGACTTCCCTTGAAAAGCGGAGCAGACTTGGTCAAGCCGCCTCAAATCTGTTAGACGCTTGTGAGAATGTCTGGGCTAACACGCGCGCGTTCCATGGAGATGGTAGCCAGAAGCTCTGCATGAACATATAGAAGCTCTACATGTACTATGCAGAGGCTCTGGGTCTTGGAGTTGTAACTTGGTGTCAAGCGCTTATGTTTTTTGGTGCACACAGCTTGATCGTCCATGGGGATAGAGCGGGGGCTCTATATGAATGGAATCTTCACTCTTGAGTAAGAGCTCTGGTTCTTGATCTTCTGCATGAGAGCTCTTAGTCCAGACTGCTTCAATAGACTAAGTCCTATTCGACTAGAGTAAGAGACTTCTCACTTACACTTTCAAAGGTTGGGGTCTAACAATCTCCCCCTAAGTGTAAATAAGGCAGGCGCTTACTTGAATTACAAAACATAAAGTCTAATCAAAGCCAGAGGTGAAAAGGAACCTCTGAATTACATTTACTATCTAAATAAGTACAATACAATTGGAATGAAAATCATATTGACTCAAAGATAGAAAAAAAACTTACAAAAGATAAGAGGTCTAAACATTTTGTAGTCTAATGAACTTCCTAAGAAGTTCACGAAACTCTAGCATGTTGCGTATCAACCTTAGGATTATTCTTGCTTGCTCCTTTGCTTCTGGGGAGTTGTCTCTGCTCCTTACTAGATTGTCTCTGATGTAGCGCAAGGTAGAGTTTGAATACTTATAATTATGGTTATCTCAAAAGAAGATCTTCTTGTTGTGTGTATTTCGAAATACCACTCCCACTTCTGGTTCCACCAATACAGTCCAAGAGGGGATACTATTGATGCCCTGCAGATCTTCATTTGGTGCAGCGACAGTCAATTGATCCAGAGGTAGTTGAAAATCGAACTTGCTTCTGAAGTCGAGAAGGTCTGTCATCGTTTGTCTCACATCAGAGTTGGCCACAACATATTTAACCCTCTTGTCCTTCTTATGATCCGTGAAGTAAAATAGAGAAAGAAGATCCCACAAATTCAGATTTATAAGGTTACAGTTTGTGAACTTGCAGATATGTCCGCGAGATCTCTCTACCATATACTTGTAGAAGATAATCTGGTTATGCACAAAGGTACTCTTTTTGATGTCGATGACTTGCTTGATTCCATCGACGAAATGAATTGCAGATATGGGTTGTGTGTAGCGATCCAGGAACCTCTGCCTGATATGCTCTTGAACCATTGGATGAAGATTGATCTTTTGGATAGGTGTCTATTCTCGCAGGTTGTAGAGAAATTGGTAGATTTCCTCGATGTCTGCTTTGTTCTTAATGGGCTTATCAAGGGGTGTAGGCATAAATATTGCATCCATGCTCTCCTTGATCTTGTGAACGCGATCAGAGGGATGCTTTCTTTTGGGCCTACTGCTGGCGCCTTCTTCTTCCTCTGCTCTGGTTTGTTTGATAGAGACCCTCTGCCTCATTGCAGGTGGGACTACTTTGGTCCCTTGAGCAGGGACCCTAGCTCTGTGTGTATTTCTTTGTGGTGGAGGAGCAACAATCATGATGCCTTCTAGAGGGACAACAACAGGAATGCGCAGAAGAGATGGATCAGCTACATTCGCTGCTACTACCTCTTCTTCCTGTCCTCCTACTTGAGCAGCTGTTTCCATGGCGTATTCCATTGATGAAGACAGAGCCAAGTCTGAATCAGAGGATTCGTAAACAGATAGAAGATCTATTACTTCTGTATTCTTTTGTAGCCTAACTGGCTCTACCTGAGACGCCATGGGCATCTTTCCCTTTCTGAGCGCCTCTGCTTGCTCTGGCGCTTGTTGAGTCTGTGCCCTCTACATCAAAGGATCTTGAATTGGTTGGCGTGGGGCAAAGGATGTTGGTGCAGAGGGGGCAGCCATAGGTGTAACACTTGGAATGGCTGTTGGATAATTCTCCCCCTCTTGACGATTTTGAGGACCAGACTGATCTTGGTCCTTATCATCGTCAAGTCTTCTCCTCTTCGATGGCTCAGCACATGGAGAGGAGTCCATTCGTCTTTTTGTCCTTGAATCCTCTGCTTGAGGCATAGACTTGATTTTCTTCTCAAAGACTTTGTGGAGATCTTTGACTACATCGCCAGCTCGTCGAATCTCGACGTCTGATCGATAGTTGAAAGCCGCCAAAGAGAGTTTGATGGCCTCTGCTGCTTCTGTGGCTTTGTTGTTGAAGTCGGATGTGAAGTTCGCCACCTTCTGTAGAAGTTTGTCAACTAGAGCATTCATTGGGCTCTGAGTGACATAGTCCACAGGTACGTTGAGAGGGATGATCGCCTGGGCGTCTTAGGAAGTGGACGCCTCACCCCTCTTCATGGATGCTATGACCTCTTTCAAGGCCTTTGCATTTCATGCCATCAATTCCGTTAATGTATCGAGACGAGAAGCATTCGTCAAAGACTCAGCTCTGAATAATGCTAAGGATGCTCGTACCTCATCCAGAGCAGATGCAGAAGGGGACGGCTCTGCGTGGGCCATGATGAGTTTTAGCTCTTCCAAGGAGCATGTTGGACCTGTAAATTCAGCTTTGATATTGATCTATTACTCTGAATGAACTTTAGGATGATTAAAGTGTAGCAGAAACAATAATAGAACAAAACAGAGTAAAATAAACCAAGAACACACAGTGAAGAAGATGAACACAGGAGAATAGCTTCAAAGGTTTTTCAATTCAATTGAAAATTAAGACGATTACAATTCGGAAGCTCACTGAATACAAAGGCCTAAGCTGCTATTTATACAAGACCCTAACGACTTTCCTGACATGATCTAGAAAGTGAAATCATCTAAGCTGTCCAAATAAAGTCTATTAAAATCTAGTCCTGTGAGAAGCACATGCAGCTAACAACCTTTGAAAAACAGTAGAATAGGATCTTCACAGAAGACTAATCCGCAGACCCTCTGTGAGCCATCTCAGAGGCTCTGTTGTAGTAGACTTGTATGATCTTATTGTCAGAGGACCATTTTTCAGAACCTCTGTGAGAGACATCAGAGGTTCTGTTGAACTTTACTTGCACRATGAAACAGCTTATGTTGCTAGTCCTCTGATGTCTTCTGTGGAAGATACCCTTCTGTCAACACTTGCAGAATACTTTTTCATACTTTTTACATGAAGTAAATATTAGAGCTAACAATCTCCCCCTAAGTATGAAAAAGTAAAAATGGACAGTTGAATGCAAGAAATGATTAATTGAAAGAATTAGAAGAGGAGATTGAACTCATCCTCTGAAAAGAATTACATAAAAGAAATGAATTGAAAAATTRTTGCTCAGGCCTATACTATTACAGAAGATTAGTCCACAGCAGAGTCTGGATAGTCATCTACGGCAAACTGCATATCTGACTTGATAGTTTTGTAGACTTTGAAAATCCACTCTCTGAAGGAGACTTGAACTTTGATTGTTTCCAGAATACCGATCACTTCGTCCGCCCTTAAATGCCCTCTGTGCACCTCTGCCACCACTCTGTAGAACACCCACTCAAGGGACTCTGTCGAGTATTTGTTCACCTCTGCCGGATCAAAGAACCTTAGAATGTCATCCTTGTCCAAGAACACAAACCCAAAGACGGGATTGTGGACAATGGTGTTGGGATGACATCTAAGTAACCAACTTGGCCTGTTCTTCGGAGGGGAAATCTTCAAATCTGTTGGGCCAACCTCATCGCGATATCGAAGTCCTTCTGGCTGTAGTATTTTACTTGAGCGCGCATTACTTCGATCAGCCTTCTGAGGGACATCGAATAGCTTGACCTCCTCTCCATGTACTTGTTAAGAATTTTGTGCAAGAAGACCAGGTCAAATACATAGAGGTTGTGGAGGTCAGCATCTATGAAAGTGTATAGGTTTCCGTCATCCCTCTTCACCACATATTGAGCATAAAGCACGGTCTTCTTCAACATAGTCCTTGGAGATATGGTTTCAAGAGAAGTTATCATGTGCTCTGAGAAGACCTGCTTGTGTGGCCTTGTGCGTTTTGAGAAGTGAAACTTTGCAGCGGCAGAAGGCATTCCTGTAAGCTCTGGATCGTAAGGGGGCTCTGTATCCACGGCAGAGTAACGCCACCGCAGAATCTCCTCCACAGTGGTTACGGGCTCTGTGCGCACTTGCTATGTAGGAATTTTGCTCATCGATTCAAGGATCTCAGAAACCCTTTCTACTGTGGCAGATTTTGGAATTCTGGTTTCTTCTTCTTTTAGTATCGGCCTCTGGGTGGACCCCTCTGGTAGGATTGGCTTGACAGTTCCTACCAGAGCATCGAACGTACCCGTGGACGTTTCCTCCTTCGCCATTTTGGAGGAAGAGCCTTCTCCAACTCTGGGGATAGGGGCTTTTCCCTTTCTTGCTTGTGCCTCTGCCAAAGACGCCTTTAATGCTCGAACTAGGTCTGGGTCATCATACTCTTCTTCTTTTATCTCTTCTGGCGTCTCAGAGCTTGACCCCTTCTGTGGCGACTCCTCTACAGCTTTACCCTTGCCTTTCCCCTTAGGCTCTGGAGATTTATCTTTTGAGAACAGGGCAGCTGCAGAGTCCACTATTTTTAGTTGTTTGGCAGAGGTTGTCTTCTTAGGCTCTTCAGTCTTTTTCTCTGTCTTCTTCTCCCCCTCATGACGATCATGGTCATCACCTCCTTGATCGTCATGGATTTTGGTGGCTTCTGTTTTGCAAGTAGTAAGGGGAGCCTTCTTCAATCGCCTCAGAATCCTGGTAGCCGCCTTCTCCATTTTCTCGATCACCAACTCAGCGTTCACAGAAGCATTACTTATGTCGATCTCTGTGGCCCACTTCATTTTAGAGAGGCTACGATAGATTTCGCTTCTGAATGTGTCACCCTTTTTGACAAGCTTTGAAGTGCAGTCTCTTATTGATTGGTTGGAAGCTCGGGCTTCTTTGAGGAGTTGGTCTGTATATTTGCGCACGATCTCTCCTAGGGGTTCAACCATTGCGTCTAGCTCTCTGCGAGTGGCTAGATGGTTGATGTTTGCCCTGGAGGAATTGGTATCAATGCCATAGGTGACTGCAGAGGAGAACATCTGCTTGATCTCATTCTTGAAGGCAGAATAGTCTGTGTAGCCGGCGGAGATGAAATCAGCAGCAAATTGGGCGGCTACCTCTAATAACTCTGTCTTCAGCTTTTGGATTGAGGAAGGGTTGAGAGACAGAGCGTTGAAAGCTTCTGTGAGGTCGTCTTTATGAAGGACAGAGCTCTAAAGGGCTGAAAGGGTCGCCTTGAGTTCTGAAGTTGTGGATGTCAACTCCTTCAGAGCCTCTGTTATTGGTGCAAACGCCTCTGTCGATGGTTGAGAGGTGAACAAGCTTTTCAACTCGTCCAACCTCTGGAATACCGCTGTGGCGAAGGTTTGTAACTCCCCCTTCGTCACATAGGTATCCTGGGAACCTAGATGACCAATACATGGTGACTTAGTAGCCTCGGAGTGTGAGGCGCCCTCAGCAACTGGTTTTGCGATGTCAACACGGGGACTTCCACCGGATCCTCGAACATCTCCAATTGGAGAGCCTACCAGTGTTCTGTCGATATCGTGCCTAGTAGGTTTAGAGCCTAACTCGGTAGAGGGATCGAGTGTGGACTTTGGGCGTTCTAGACCCGTAGCTCTGTGAACCTCTCATATGCCTCTGAAACATAAGTTGGTTGTTCACTCTTGTGAGGGGAGGCAACAGATGCCTCTTTGGGTTGTGACGAGTCCTTGGGCGAATGGACTCTTATTTTAAAACCAGTATCCTTTTGAGAGGATGTTGGAGTATGTTGTGGTTCCTGGGCAGTGCATTCGACAGAGGACGAAAGAATGTCCTCTACGAGGTTGGT
>NC_037541.1:7769953-7773456 GCF_001531365.2 Cynara cardunculus var. scolymus
TGTGAGAAGAATGACTTCTTTTTCACAAAGAGAAAGTTTTTCTTTGAGCTTGTAATGTTCCAAATGACATGAATCAAAATTATCAATAGATTCAGAAGAGTAAGAAGTGGAAACCTCTTGGTCACTTGAGTAAGAGGAGTCTGAGTCAATATTTGTTATTCCACAGAAGATCTCATCCTCTGTGTCTGACAGAGGTTCATCAATACACATGGCTCTGTTGTTCTCGATAGTCTTCTTCACTTCTTCGATTTGTTTCTCCAATTCTGCCCAAATGTCCATAGACAGATGGCAGTGATCAATACACTTGAAGATCTCATGTGGAATTGCCATGATCAACATCCTTTTGCATTTGCTTTCCAATTCAACTAATACCCTTTCTTCATCGTTCCAGTTTGCGATTGATTTGGGCTCATAATGMTCAGGAACTCCAGGGRYTGTACCAGTTGCTGGAACTCGTGGAATTAACATCATTGGCACGTATGTAGGATTGTAGAGAAATTCACACATTCTGGGGTGAATTCCCTCCAAAAAGTTGATCATACGCACTTTCTATTGTTGATATTCCTCTAGGATAAGCGTAGGAGGCTTTGATTGAGATCCAGTGCTCATGAACAATGTATTAACCAAATTCGCCATTGAAATTTGATTTAATAGAGAGAAACTAGGTAATCTGAAGAAAACTGGTGTTCTAGAAAAAAATAGATTAATACCAAAAACAGAATTAATCGAATAAGAATTCAATTCCTGCTTTGATACCAATTGTTGAACCTGTAAATTCAGCTTTGATATTGATCTATTACTCTGAATGAACTTTAGGACGATTAAAGTGCAGCGGAAACAATAATAAGAACAAAACAGAGTAAAATAAACCAAGAACACACAGTGAAGAAGATGAACACAAGAGAATAGCTTCAAAGGTTTTTCAATTCAATTGAAAATTAAGATGATTACAATTCAGAAGCTCACTGAATACAAAGGCCTAAGCTGCTATTTATACAAGACCCTAACGACTTTCCTGACATGATCTAGAAAGTGAAATCATCTAAGCCGTCCAAATAAAGTCTATTAAAATCTAGTCACGTGAGAAGCACATGCAGCTAACAACCTTTGAAAAACAGTAGAACAGGATCTTCAACGAAGACTAATCCGCAGACCCTCTCTGAGCCATCTCAGAGGCTCTGCTGTAGTAGACTTGTATGATCTTATTGTCAGAGGACCATTTTTCAGAACCTCTGTGAGAGACATCAGAGGTTCTGTTGAACTTTACTTGCACGATGAAACAGCTTATGTTGCTAGTCCTCTGATGTCTTATGTGGAAGATACCCTTCTGTCAACACTTGCAGAATACTTTTTCATACTTTTACATGAAGTAAATATTAGAGCTAAGAAAGCACCGCGAAGAGGTGACAAGAGAATGGAACTCTTCCCTTGTGACATATGTTGGTTGTGTAACCTCTGGCTCAACACATGGGCCAGATTGAGTCCCCGTTCTAGGGACGCCTTCATTCACGACGTGGTTGATGTTGGTCGGGGAAGGACTTCCAGCAGATCCTTGAGGAGAATTCACTACCGCTGTTCTGTTAGGGAGAGTATCCAAGGCGGGTTCAGAGCCAGCAAGAGGACTCTCCATGAGTGGACTAGGAGACTGGTCGAGAGTTTCCAAGTCTTGTGCACCTATTCCTTGCTCTGAACAAGGTTGGGAGTCTACACGTGCAGAGGAAACAAATTCCTCTGTATGGGAAAGTGGCGTGATATGGGGAGACATATCACTTATATGTTTAAAGGTTGCACCCTTTTGAGAGTGTGTTCCCTATGGTGTGGCTTCCCTTTGGCTATTATAACCAGAGGCAGATGTGACCTCTGGTTGGATTGGCTGGTTTGGGTTCGAGGTGTGCACCTCTATTTCAATGACTTCCGTGTCTCGACCACCGGAGTTAGATGATTCGTTTTCACTGGGAGTGGGGGTGTCGAAAAGAATGTGCTTATTTACCCTAGGCTGCTCTGGCTCATCCTGAGGCAGAGCAGCTGCTGCACCTCCTCCCTCTCTTTCTTCTTCACTCTCCTCTTCTTCTTCTTCCTCACTCTCCTCACTAGAACTGTAAGACCTAGAAGCATCATTGAAATGCTCTTGGTCATCCTGTTGGTTAGAGCTAGAGGATTGATGAGCTTCTTCCTCTGCTTTGCGTCTAGCCTCTTCCCTTAGGCAAGCTATCTCTTCCTGTCGAGCTTTTTCTGCTCGCTCTTCCTCTTCTTGTATACGAGCAAGTTCATCCAGTCTCTCTTGCTCTGCTCTATCTGCTTATTCCTTTTTCTTCCTCTCCCTCACCACTCCCTTTTTCTTTGCTTCCTCTTTCTTTCTTTCTTTGTTTCTCCCTCTCGTTTTCCACTCTCACTGCCTCTTCCTTTGCTTGAGGCCTTAAGGTGTCCTCTGTTTTATCTTCTTCTTCGGCCGTTCCTATGCATACCGAGGTTCGAGGCACTGGTTCTAGTGCCTCGCGTGTACGTCTGTACGCTCTCCTAATCTTCTTTGTCTTCATGTACGCATAGAGCTTCTTTGGAATGGGCCTTTCTGCTGTGTAGCCCTCTTTGTTGACTGTTGGCCTGTAATGAGTCATCACGTTTACTTTGTGCACGGGCAGACGACCCACATCTATGTTGTTGTCATCCAGAACAGGCCTTAGGAGAAGACCGAAGAAGCGTGGAAACAACATAGATGGTAATTCTTTCCCTTTGGCCACTTCTTGACATTTCTTAGCCACGACAGCCTTGAACTCTGTGTAGAGTATCAAGGAATAATCCAGAGATAGATCAAAGACAATCCTATACAGAATTTAAAGTATGTTCGTGGAGCACATGTCTAAGCTCCCAATTATTCCTGTCAGAGATCTATTTACCAATGTGAACAGAGTGTTCCACATTGGAGGTAGATATTGGCGACTCAGCAAGCCCTAGGTCTGTTTTCGTTGGGATTTCAAGAACGTGGGAAAACAAGGACCTGGATATTTGAATACTGAAGAATTCTTTTGTAGATGAGACATAAAAGTCTCCAATGATTCCCCTTTGAGAGTCAGTGATGGCGCAAGATTGCCAGAATTCCTGGATGTACCTTTCAGGGACAAGGTCATTGGTGTTTGTCAAAGTAGGGTTTAGAAAGTGGTTTTGAAGGATGTTGATGATTGGGTGGTATTTTTGGTCGAAAGTTTTGAGAGAAAGGAAGAGGGCATGGTTATTAGGTTTGATTGGAAGAGGAACCAAGTTTTGACTGGTTTCCTCTACGATTTTGAGAGTTGTGGTGTGGGTTTGGGAATTTTTGGACTCGGAAGACGACATTGTTATCCCAGATCTCTCAATAACACTAGTAATCTAGTTATGAATAACCAAATTATAGTGATTTAATGAAGAAAGTTATGAAGTCTCAAGAATAAAATAAGAAAGTTTAAGAACAATTTTGAGCTTCAAAGGTTTTACTTTATAGATTCATAAACGTAAAACAAAGAGTAAAA
>NC_037541.1:7773896-7775111 GCF_001531365.2 Cynara cardunculus var. scolymus
TGGTTGAGCTATCCATTGATCCAATGGTTGAATTCCAGACTTAGTTGATTCTACCTTGATGTCTTCATTGGTCTTCTGGTTCTTCATCACTTGTTGTTTTTCATTACTTTTTACATTTTGCATTGTGGGTTTTAACAATCTCCCCCTAAGTAATGAGAAAACAAACAAAGTCTAATCTAGACACATATGTGAAGAACAGACACTAGTCTAGTAGAAAAACATCAAACTCCAATTTTTTTCATTGGATGATGAAATTTCGTTACAATATTGGAAACAAATTACATCAACACAAAATAAGCAAAAATTTCATCTCATCGCTAACTACCTGAGTATATTTATTTGAAGCGTAAGAGTAGTCTTCGATAAGAAATGATGGTTGATATCTCATGTATGAGATGGCTTCCCTTTTCCCTTGGAACATGGTTTCTGCCCAGTCTTTCTCTAATGTTTTTCTGAAACCATTCAAGTGTATCTGTTGAATACTTGAAGGCTTCAGTCAATCTAAAGAACTTTTTAACCCCAAACTCATTCTTGTAAACAAGTCCGAGTTCAGGTTGAGTAAGAACTGAAGAAGAACGTCTCTCCTGTAAGCCTTGGAAATCTTCATTTGGAGGAGCGCAGGATAACCTCTCAATGCCTAGCCTAAAAGCAATTTCAAAATCGCTTTTGGCTCAGTGCTTCACCAGGGACTCCATTGTCTTGACAATAGCTCTGTTCGCCATTCCAAATCGTATCCCATGATCTTTCCTTTGAGCTGTGTAGGCATATAACTCAATCAAGTCATATGGATTGAGGTTGATGAGATCGTTCTCATTAAACACGCTAACTACCCCATGGGCTCTTTCCACACTGAACTCGATGTAGCGTATGGCTTTGTTGGCAAATGACTTTATATTTAAGTCTATGACTCTTCTTATTCCATCGTTTGAAAAGACAGCTTGAGGTGGTTGAGTAGTATGTCTTATGAAACGATGACATAGAAGGTTCATAGACTCTGGCGATAGGATTGGAGGATTAGTTGACAGTCTTTCTTCGCGTTCTTGGTACATGTATTGATGAATGTTTTCCATCATTATTGGTTCCCTGGGTGGCAATTGAGGTCTTCTCCTCATCGACTCCATGCTTTGAATTATTTCGTCCACCAGGCCTTGTGGAGGATGCCTCGAGGAAGAAGGGATGTCCGCATGCACCACAGGATGTTGGGTTGAGGGTTGT
>NC_037541.1:7775211-7785747 GCF_001531365.2 Cynara cardunculus var. scolymus
CGGAAATGTTTTTTAAAAAAAAAAATTAATTTCTTGGTTAAGTTAATCTAGATTTTTTAAAAAACGGGCGAAGATTTTCCGGCGGCCAAAATCCGCCGGAAACGGGGAAATTCCGCCGGAAACGCCACCAGAAAAACAATCACCGGCGCTCTTTTTTCCGCCGGAAATTCCTTTTTCCGGCGGATTTCCGGCGGATTTGGCCGCCGGAAATAGTGGGTTTTTTGGTAGTGTATGTTAGCATGTACCTTATTCGGAATTGAACCCTTAACTGGTACTAACTTCGCAACATGGAGAGATCAAGTGAAATTGACTCTCGGAGTTATGGACCTTGATCATGCATTTCATAGTGATCCTCTCACTGCTCTTAATCATTAGAGCACAACGGATCAAAAACATGCCTACGAATAGTGGGAGTAATCTAATCGCATGTCACTCATGATCATTAAGAATTACATGTCTGTTGCAATTCAAGGAGCCATTCCGGAATCCGAAAATGCAAAGGAATTCTTGAAATTTATAGAGGAACAATTTAAAGGTACTTCGGAAGCTCATGCAAGTACCTTGATCCTCAAAATGTTGACAACTAAGTATGATGACGTTAATGGTGTGCGTGAACATATCATGATGATGAGTGACATGGCTGACAAGCGAAAAAGAATGGACATGGAAATCAGTGAAGGTTTTCTACTTCATTTTATCATGACATCTCTCCCTATGCAATTTGGTCCTTTCAAGATCAATTATAATACGCAAAAGGAGAAATGGAAAATGAGAGAACTGATTGCCATGTGTATGCAAGAAGAAGAATGCTTGAAAGTTGAAAAGTCCGATGTCGCTCATATTGCCACAATTAACTCCAAGAAAAGAAAGGGATCATGGAAGGGTAAGGGTATAGTTGGAGATAACTCTACTCCAAATAAAGTCCAGAAGACGGGTGCAAGTACTAGTTCATCATTTTGAGGAGGTCCAAAATTCAAATTTTGCCATAAAAAGGGGCACATTCAAAAAGATTGTCCTAAATTCAAGGAATGGTTAGCAAAGAAAGGTAATATTCATAATTTCATGATTTATGAGTCTCTTAATATTAATGTTCCTACTAATACATGGTGGATTGACGCTGGATCCATGTTACACATTTCTAATTCTTTACATACAATCTCCATAGATTGGAAAGAAACCAACAAACAACTAAAGTCGGGAATGGTGTTGATTTGAACGTAGAAGCTGTAGGAACCCTTCCATTAGTATTAGAGGGAGGCTTCTATTTGAATCTTTTTGTAACTCTATATGTACCGAGCGTTACTCAGAATTTGATATCTGTATCTTTACTAAATAATTATGGTTTTATATTTACAGTTGGATACAATAAAGTAATTACTATTTTGAACTCCCGTACTGTTGGAGGTGGTTATTTAGATGATAACTAATATAAATTATGTTTAGATAACCATTTTTCCAAATCCCTACTATTCTTTAACATGAATGAGAATATGACTAAGAATAAAAGAAAAATAGTTTTAGAAACTTCATATATGTTGTGCCACCAATGTCTAGGTCATATTTCACGAGAAAGAATGATGAGACTCATGAAAGATGAAGTTTTGCCAAGTCTTGATTTCTCGGATTTTGGTATATGTGTAGAATTTATTAAAGGAACAATGACCAATGGAAATAAGAAAAGAGCCACATGAAGTAGCAAATTATTAGAATTAATCCACACTAATATATATGTGGACCTTTTCCTCTAGGAATTGGAGGTCAAAAATCATTTATTACGTTTATTGATGATTATTCGCAATATATGTACTTGTTTTTAATTAAAGAAAAATCTGAATCACTTGAGATGTTTAAAACATTTAAAGTAGAAGTTGAAAATCAACTTGATCGAAAGACTAAAGTGATACGATCGGATAGGGGAGGTGAATACTTAGTAGACATACAGATGTTGGTCAATCTCCTGGATCTTTCTTTGATTTTTGTAAAGACCGAGGACTGTAAATCGATATACCATGTCAGGTACTCCTTAGCAAAATGGTGTTGCTGAGGGAAGAAATTGTACCCTTATGGATATGGTTCGTAGTTTGTTAGCAAATTCTAACCTTCTTGAAACCGAGGCATTAAAAACGGCTATCCACATCGTTAATAGAGTTCCTTTGAAATTTGTTCCAAAGACGCCATTTAAAATTTGGATGGGAAGAAAGTCTAGCTTACGATATCTAAGAGTTTGGGGATTTCTAACTGAAGCTAAATTATACAACCCTCAATCAGGAAAACTAGACTTAAAAATCGTTAGTTGCTACTTCATTGGATACCCCGAAAGATCAAAAGGTTATCGATTTTATTTCCCATTTCATAGTACCAGAATTGTCGAGACGAGACATGTAGAGTTCCTTGAGAATTCTATTAATCGTGGGAGTAGATCATTTAGAAGAATTGAACTACAAGAGGCTCATGATGATGCACCAATAATTCATGTCTCCATCCCATTCGGGATGCCACCTGTCACCTTGAGTGATCATTTAATGTCATAAAATGAGAATACAACAAATACCGAGGTAAATGAATCAGTTCTTCCCAAACCTACTTAAGAAATCAATGTTGGATCTTAAGAAACTCAAGAGCCTTTAGATAGGTCACAACGACCTAGGCGGCCCACAAACTATGAAGATTATTTTACATTTTTTAATGAGACTGATTTTGATTTGGGGAGATGCGATGACCTGACATCTTATGAGGATGACATTACTTGTGACTGTTGGGTTCAACAATGTGATTAATTGATTGTATTCAAGTTCTCCCATTGTATTTGCCTTGTAATAGTTAGCCTTTAGTAATTTCCTAGTATAAATAAGATTTATCTTGTTCATTGTAGTTAGTTCAGTTCAATTCAGATTAGTTTGCTGTTAATTATTTGTAGAAATTCTCTTAAGAAATACAATATTCAACTTTGGTGAAAATCTCTCTCTACTCATCTCAATTGTTCTTGAAAGATTAATCTGATTTGTATGATTTTGGGATTATCAATTGGTATCAGAGCTCAGATTGCAGCAATTTGATAGGAGGTTTACCAATTTTTTGAGGAATTTTGCATGGATTTAGTGGATTTTAAGAGCTTTTCTTGACTGTTCATCGCCTGTTCTTGAGTGTTCTTGATCGGATTGCACATTTTTTGCTCTAATCTCATCAATTCTTAGTGTTAATTGTTAAAATTTGCACTACTAGATTCTCAATTACTATCTGAACATCTTTGATTCACATCATTTTGGATTTTAATCAAGTTTTGAATCGTTTTTGAGTGATTTTTGAGTTTACGAAAAGTTACTGTTTTTCAAAAACTCATAATTTTTCATGTTTTGATCCAAATTTTTGGTGAAAAAGTGTTAAAATTGTATTTGTGCTTGAATATTAATCGTATAACTCATTGGTCGATTTAGGTTAAACTGGTTATAGTTGTGTGCGATTTAAGAATTGTGATTTTGTGTGAATTTGATTGTGCGATTTATTGATAAACCGGTTAATACTTTGAGCGATATAGGATTAAATCGCTTATTGTTGTGTGCGAGTTAGAGTTAAATCGGTTGTTGTTGTGTCCGATTTAGAAGTAATCCAATTTTAACCTGTGCGATTTAAGTGAGCAAATTAGTTTGGTAAATTGTGCAATTTAATCTTGGTCATTGGGTTGTATGCGATTTAAATCTTGATCGTATTTTGACTTTGACCATAAGTGTGTGAATTGTCGATTTTGACTATTTGTACGGATTTTGACTTTTATTGTCAAGCGGATTGAATTCTTTGACTTTTTGAGCGGATTAAATTGTTTGACTTTGAAATTGAGCGGATTGAATTGTTTGACTTTGAAATTGAGCGGATTTGATCGTATATTGACTTGTTGACTTGTTGACTTTTTACGTCCGTTTTGAGATTTTGTTAAGTGGCAAAATTTGTCTAAGTGTTTGAATTCACCGGATTTCTCATCCGGATATATTGTGAATTGTGCGTTTTTGTTTGTCTTTGTTGTCAGGATATATAATCTGGATAACTTGTGTTGATTAGAAATTTGACAATCTTTGTTGTCCGGATATATAATCCGGATAAGTCTTTGTGCTTAAAATTTCTAAGTCTTGAATGTATGTGCAAATTCCTGTGTCCGATTTATTGAAATCTTTTTGAATATTAATCCTTTAAATCAAATTTTGAACTGCAGAAGATCCGATATCATATTAATTAGAGAAAATGAGATGAAGAGAAGCAATGACTATTGGCACTGATACCAAGCCATCAGTTTTATTCAGAGGAGATTACAATTAGTGGAGAGACAGATTTTTTAACTTTATTGAAAGAATGAAAGAAGGTGAACTGATCATGTAATCTCTGATGGAAGAACCATCAGTATTCTATAGAGAGACACCTACCATTCCTGAACAAGACAGACCTGCTCAAAGAATAATCAAAGAAAAATCCAGATACACTGCTGAAGAAAAGGAGAGAGCACATGCTGATGTGCTGTGCAAATCATATATGATGCAAACGCTGACCAATGACAATTATACAAGCATTGACAGTCACAAATCTTCTAGTCACAGCATGTGGGTGCAGATAGAGAAGTTGATGATGGGTTCCAAGGTGGGAACTCAGTTAAAAATCACAAACTGCATTTCTGCATATGAAGAGTTTAAGGCTAAAGAAGGAGAGAGCCTGGATGATGTATATGATAGGCTTACCAGACTGCTGAATGAGCTTACCAAGAATGGCATCTCTAAAATTGTCATTGAGATTAATGTTAAATTTCTCAGCAACTTACAACTGGAGTGGAAGCCTTATGCCAATCATATTAGATTTAATAAATCCTTATCTGATATTGATATTCACGAGGTTTATAAAATTCTGAAACAGAACGAGGAAGAAGTTTTAGAGGTCCGAGATTCAAAGAAGAAAAAGGAAAAGGAAGTTTCTGATCCTTTGGCCTTTGTATCTGAGGAGAAGAGTAAAAGCAGATCTGGGAAGCAAGTGAAAGTGATTAGCTAGTCAAGTGAATCGTCAAGTGAAGGAAGTGACAGCTCTGACTCAGATTCAGAAATGAATGAATTCAAACATGCCATGGCAATGCTGACCAAAGCATTTCAAAAGATGTTTCAGAAGAAACCGCACTCGAATAATCAGAGATTCTCTTCGGGTTCAAAATATGAATTTAAAGATAAATTCGATGAAAAGAAGAAGTATGACGATAAGAGATATGAAAAGAAATATGAAAAGAAACCTGAAGAGAAGAAGAAGTTTGTCAAAGGAGTTGCGGATGAAAATACCAAATGCTACAACTGTGACAAGTTGGGTCATTTTGCGGTAAATAACAGAAAGCCGGTAACAAGAAATACCGACTACTATAAGAACGAATTTCTTCTGTCTAAACAACGAGATGCGGGTAAAGCATTAATAGCTGAGGATGACCATTGGTTAAAATTAACCGATGAGGAGGAAGAGTCAGAAGCTGTGGCTCACATATGTTTAATGGCTAAGTCTGAAATTGATTCTTCAGATGAAGGAGAAGAGGAGAATGGTGAGATGGATGAAGAGGTATTGGAAAATTCATGCATTAATCAGATGCAAAAGATGATGCTTAAACTCCAATCTTTTCAGCAACAATTAAAAACTGAAAAATTGCGTTCAAATAATTTTCAAAAAGAATTAGAAACGCAAAAATAAAATTCCATCAAACTCTTTGATGAAAATGCTGGAAATTTGGATTGGGCACAATCTTTACTATCTGAATCCAAATCATTTCATGAAAAATCCAACATCTTAAAAACCGAATTATCTGATTCAAAGGACTAATATAAGTCGTTAAAGTTAGTGAATGAAGACTTAATTGTTAAAATTAGTAAGCTTGAATTACAAATTATTGATTTAAATGAAAAAATGAAAGCTAAGAAAGAGAAGTTATATAAGAGAGGGCAGACTGATCAAACGATTTTTCTAAACAAACCCTCTGAGATAAGATTCATTAACCCTCGGGAAGGGTTAGGGTATGAAAATCCGAAATTTTTAGGAAAAGCTTTATACTATACCCCAACTTTATATAAATTTGAATATCTTGATTGCGGTCCCGATTTTCAAATTAAATTTACAAAATCTTCTGATGAAGTAGAAGAACAAGAGGATTTTAACCGGAGAAGAAACGACAAAATGCAAGTTCCGTTTGATTATACAAATTTAAATGATAGCTACAAAACACAAGTCTCTGCACTTTCAAATGATTATTTTCATAGTTATTCAAAAGCAGAGCTTGAATCAAAACCTACTGAATCAAAACCTGCTGAACCAAAACTTTATACTCCAACATTAATTTTAGAAAAAACAAGTGGTTCAGTTAGAAAAGATTTTAAACGAAGAAAGGCTTTCATTCAATAAACAAAAGCAAGAGTTTCTAAATAAAATTGAAAATTTAGAAAATTCTAAAGTTAAAACGGAATGAGTTGAGTCGGAATATTTTTCGTGTGCTAAATCTTCAAGTGACACTTCGGATTCAAAAGAATTAAATGTTTTAAATGAAGAAATTAATTTTTCGGATATCTTGAACTTAGAGACTTGTTTAGACAATGAGATTGACAAGTTTGACTTTTCGAAGAAACTTCCCAGTCACGAGGATTTTATTGTCAAAAATGAAATGACTGAGGATTCCGACATAACTTCAGATTTGAAAAAGATGCTTACTGATAAGAAAATTAAACATAAATTCATTGTTCATTTAAAGCTGATGATTTTATTTTTCCTATTTCAGATAATTCATTGAAGTTTAAGAAGGTCTGGAGAGTAAAAGTAGAAGATAAATCTTCTAATAAACAGAAGAAGAATAGTTTTGCTCATTTTGTATTAAATAATTCAACATTGAATAATTCTATACAAAGATATTCAGTAGATGAATTGTTTGATTTCAGGAATAGTAAAAATAATTGTTCTCCGTGTAGATTAAATGATTTGCTTATGTCTTTTACTTCTTTTAAACCTTATCATGTCATGCATTCTGCTTTATCTGCTTTATCTAAGAAAATCAATTTTAAAGAACGTTGGTTTGGTACATACAGTATACCACCAACAAAATCTAATCTCAAAGGACCCAATATAAAATGGGTACCAAAACCCAATTGATTCATTGTGCAGGTTAACCGGCATGTATGGTTCTTAGATTTAGGATGTTCTAAGCACATGACTGGTAGAAAAGATATTTTATCTAACTTTGTTGAATCATTTGGAGGTACGATAAGATTCGGAAATGACCAATACGCTCCTATCATTGGATACGGTGACGTAATATCTGGGAATTTAATGATAAAGAAAGTGTCGTATGTCGAAGGACTTGGACATAATCTTTTTAGTATAGGTCAATTTGGTGATAAGAATTTAGAAGTTTGTTTTAAAGCTAACTAGTGCAGCATCCATACTACTGATGGTAAGGAGCTTCTAGCTGGAGTCAGAAGATCAAACCTCTTTACAATTGACCTATCCAACACACAAGTAGATACTGAAGTCTGCTTGATATCCAAGGCATCCTTGAAGCAAAATCTGCTGTGGCATCGACGTCTTTCTCACCTCAACATTAAATATTTGAACAAGTTGGTTTGTGACAACTTGGTTAAAGGCATCCCGGACTTAAAGTTTCATAAAGACCATGTGTGCAGCGCATGTGAAATGAATAAGCTGAAGAAAGCTTCACATAAGCCGAACATAGAGTTCAATACCGACCATCCTCTTCATCTACTCCATATGGATCTCGGTGGTCCTATGCGAGTACAAAGCATAAACGGAAAGAAGTATGTGCTAGTCATTGTTGATGACTACTCAAGATATACATGGGTTCATTTTCTGAGATCAAAAGATGAAGCAATTGAGACAATCATTTCATTCTTGAAGACGGTCCAAACTAATCAACAACTGACAGTTCAGAAAATTAGAACTGATAACGGAACTGAATTCAAGAACAGTACTCTCGGCTCATTCCTAGAATCCATCGATATCATACATACATTCTCAACAGCCCGGACACCGCAACAGAATGGTGTCGTTGAGCGTAAAAATAGAACATTGGTGTAAGCGGCGCGTACACTCCTAACGTGTTCTAAACTTCCATTATTCCTTTGGGCTGAAGCAGTGGCGACTGCATGTTTTACCCAGAACCGATCTCTCGTTCACAAAAGGTTTGGTAAAACTCCTTATGAAATAATAAATAAAAGAATACCTAATATCAAATTCTTTCGAGTATTTGGTTGCAGGTATTTTATCTTCAATGACAAAGAGGACAGAGGGAAGTTCGCTGCAAAGGCTGATGAAGCTATCTTCGTAGGCTACTAAAAAACGTCTACTGCATACAAAGTCTACAATAAAAGGATGAAAATCATCAATGAGAGCGTCAACGTTTCATTCGATGAAGTTATTGATGTGGCTTCTGAACAAAACGGTTCAGGACCCGGTGTAACAACCCACAATTTTCACGTACAAATAATCCACATACACATACTCATATACAAAATATAGTATTGTTTACAAAATACGGACTAACAAAAACTTTCTTCAATACATTTGTAAACAACTAAATTTCATCATTTATATACTTTTCCCTTGCCTTTGTCCTGCGATGTATGTTGACCTACAAAACCGGTTAGTCCAACAACTGAGCGTTAGACCTAAAAGGTCTAGTGAGTGTACAAAATTCATATAAATAACATATCTTCCAATCTTAGAATCAACCTATAAAGATACAAACATTTATCTATTTTTCTCGTGGTTACACCGTCATTACATTTCTCTCGCGGTTACACCGCCATTGCATCTCTCTCTCGCGGTTACACCACCATTTCATCTCTCTCGCGGTTACACCGCCATTTCATCTCTCTCGCGGTTACACCGTCATTTTATCTTTTATAATGGAACTTAATCACATATTCAGCCGGATATAGAACTCCGGTCATCACTGTCCGGATATGAAATCCAGACAGAAACTTAGAACCAGAAAGTGGTAATCCGGACAAGGCTTGAGCGATAAACCTCTAATCCGGATAACTCTTGAGCGGTTTAAGGCTATATCAGATAACATATGAACGGTTTAGACAAAACCGGTTGATACATGAGCGATTTAGAGTGAACCTCGGTCAATACTTAAGCGATTTATGATGGACTCCGATTGGGACTTATCCGATTTAAGGAATATCCGGTCACCCTTCGTCCGGTTTAAATCATATCTGGACAATACTTGTCCGGTTTAAGATAAATATCCGGTCACCCTTCATCCGGTTTAAGTCATATCCGAACGATAAGTATTGCAGTTTATAAAGAACAAGTTCAACAGCAATTTGAATTACTATGCAACAATTGATTCTTCAAATCATAATACACTCACCTTTGATTTTGAATTTGACTTCTAATATTTGTAGCCTCTTTCCACTTCTTTTTCTCCCTCCGACTTTCTTCTAAAATAAGCCAAAAAGAATCTTTTCTTTTTCAAAGGCACTTGCTATTTATAGCAAGTGCCATAACCGCCTTTTACTACAAAAAAAAATCGGCTATAACACCCTTACACATACACCAATCCTCTCTCTCTCTCTCTCTCTCTCTCTCTCTCACACACACACACACACACACATATATATATTCCAAAATCTCAAATCAAAACTTGTAACCCGAATATTACAACATTCCCTTCTTAAAAGAATTTCGTCCCGGAATTTATCATTTAAGCAAAAAGGTAGGGATACTTCATTAGCATTTCAGACTCTGATTCCCAGGTGGCGTCTGGTCCCTTGTGATAACGCCACTGAACCTTTACTAATCCAATCTCTTTATTTCGCAACTTTCTTACTTTGAAGTCGGTAATTTGTTCAGGGGTTTCTTCAAAGCACAATCTTTCATCCACTTAATTTCAGGTAACGGTACTGCCATATCCTGGCTTATTTGACATTTTCTTAAATTTGACACATGAAATGTGTCATGGATTCTGCTTAACTCTATAGGAAGTTCTAGTTTGTAGGCCACCTCCCCAACCCTTCCAATAATAGGGAATCCAACATACCTTAGACTTAATTTCCCTTTTTTTCCAAAACGGACCATTCCTTTCCAAGGTGATACCTTTAACATCACTCTGTCACCTACTTGAAACTCAATTGGCTTCCGATGTTTATCTGCATAACTTCTTTGTTTGTCATGTGCCGTTTTCATTCGTTCTCGTATTACTCCAATTTTATCTGTAGTTTGCTGAACTAACTCAGGCCCAACTAACCGTTTTTCACCTATTTCGTTCCAACACAAAGGAGTTCGACATTTGCGTCCATACATAACTTTAAAAGGTGCTGTCTGAATACTCGAATGGTAACTATTGTTGTATGCAAATTCCACCAGAGCCAAATGACTATCCCATGATCCTCCGAAATCAATGACACATGCTCTCAGCATATGTTCTAAAGCTTGGATAGTTCATTCACTTTGTCCATCTGTTTGAGGGTGATAAGTTGTACTTAGCTTAATTTGCGAACCCATTTCTCTTTGGAAGCT
>NC_037541.1:7786027-7793476 GCF_001531365.2 Cynara cardunculus var. scolymus
CATTGCTCAACATGCTTAGCTATATCCTTCTTCATACCTGGTCACCAATAGTGTTGCTTTAAATCCCGATACATTTTATTTGTACCTGGATGAATTGCAAAACGTGCCTTATGAGCTTCACCCAAAATACGTTTTCTGAGATCACCATAGCATGATACCCAAATTCTATTTTGGAATTTCCAAAACTCTTTATCATCTTTCACAAATTCAGATATCAATCCACCTAATGTTTCTTGTTTAACTTTATCCTCCTTCATTGCCTCACGCTGAAATCCTCGCAATTCTTCCTGAATATTGGGTAGCAACTCAACTCGTAAAGCTACAGCTTTGATAGTTCCAGTTTTCTCTTGTCGACTTAACGCATCGGCCACTACATTTGCCTTTCCTGGATGATACAAAATTTCACAATCATAATCAATTACCAATTCCAACCATCTTCTCTGACGCATATTCAGATCTTTCTAAAGGAACAGATGTTGCAAGCTCTTATAGTTTGTGAAGATTTGACATTTCGTTCCATATAGATAGTACCTCCATATCTTCAAAGCAAATACTAGCGCCGCCAATTCCATATCATGAGTAGGATACTGCCTTTCATGATCTTTTAACTGTCTGGAAGCATATGCTATTACCTTTCCACGTTGCATTAGTACGCAACCCAAACCCAATTTTGACGCATCACTATATATCACAAAATCTTCCATTCCATCTGGTAAGGATAGAATTGGTGCACTGCATAACTTGTCCTTTAACATCTGAAAGGCCTGAGCTTGTGCTTCATCCCACTCATATTTCACATTCTTGTTTGTTAACTTTGTTAATGGAGTAGCTATTCGAGAGAAATCTTGTATAAACTTACGATAATACCAGCCAATCCCAGAACACTTCTAATTTCAGTTGGAGTCTTTGGGGCTTCCCACCTTTCAATGGCTTCAATCTTCAAAGGATCTACTTTAATGCCTTCTTTTGAGATAACATGTCCCAAAAACTGAACTTCTCGCAGCCAAAATTCACACTTTGACATTTTAGCATACAATCTCTCTTGTTTCAACAGTTCTAARAGTAATCTCAAATGATGWGCATGYTCTTCTTCCGACCGAGAATATATCAGAATATCATCAATGAAGACAATCACAAATTTATCAAGATAGGGATGACACACCCTATTCATCATGTCCATAAAGGCTGCAGGTGCATTTGTGAGTCCAAATGGCATAACCAAAAATTCGTAATGACCATAACGTGTACAAAATGCTGTTTTCGACACATCCTCATTTCGAATCTTCAATGATGATAACCCGATCGTAAATCAATCTTCGAAAAATAAGTCGCCCCAACCAATTGATCAAACAAATCATCAATTCTTGGGAGAGGATACTTATTTTTGATTGTCAGTTTATTCAGCTCCCGGTAATCAATGCACATTCTCATTTATCCATCCTTCTTCTTTACAAAAAGCACCGCTGCACCCCACGGGGAAGTACTTGGTCGGATAAAACCTTTATCCAACAATTCTTTCAATTGAGACATTAACTCCTTTAGCTAAGAAGGAACTAATTTATATGGTGCACATGCAACGGGTGCTGCTCCATGAAGTAATTCAATTTGGAATTCAATCGTTCGATCCGGAGGTAAACTTATCAAATCTTCTGGGAATACCTCAGGAAATTCTCTTACAACTGGAATATCATCCATCTTTCCCTTTTCTTTCTTCATATCAATAGCATATGCAATAAAACTAACACATCCCTTCTGTACATATTTTCGAGCCTTTAAAACCGAGATAAGGCTAGAGTAATGATCCCGTCGATTTTCGTAAATCACAACCCTTCCTTTTTCTGGTACGTCTATATGAATCATCTTTTCATTACAGACTATATTGGCTTGGTCTTTAGCTAACCAATCCATGCCTATAATTATATCAAATTCACTTAGAGGCAAAGGAAATAGTTGTATAGTCACCTCACATCCTTCTATACTTATAAAGCATTCATCTATTCTTTCCTTAACCAAAACTTCACTATTGTTTGCTGTTTCCACAATTAGATCCTCACTTAACGCTTTAGATTCTAAATGTGCGCAGTTAACAAACGATGGTGACACAAAAGAACGATTTGCACCCGAGTCAAATAAAACTTTGGCACATACTGAATTAACTAGGAATGTACCTGTCACCACTTTAGGGTGCTCTTCCGCCTCGCCTCTCGTCATCTGAAAGGCTCTCCCTCTTGCAGATTCCCCACGTCTTATTTCTCCTCGACCGCCTGGGTTAACACGATTATCTACTAACCCACAACCTGTTGGCACATAACCCGATCCTCGATCCCCAGAATATCCAGATCCTCGACCTCCAGCAAATCCAGACCCTCGTCCCTTCGCTTGCGGACAATCAGTATTTACATGTTGAGATGAATTACAAGTAAAACATGTTTGCGTCATCCGACAATCTCGAGCTATATGTCCTGATTCTTGACATTTAAAACATACTCGTGACTCTGTATTACAGTTTCCCTGATGTATTTTGTGACATCGGGTACATGTCCTATCAACAAACCTTGAGACTGGTCGATCCAAATTTTCCATAAACCTTGGTCTACGAAAATCAGTCATTCTAGCTTCCCCTTTTCTTGTGGTTGCCGGTTAATGTCTTGCTCCAGTATTTCAGCAGCATCAACTGCCGTTTGAAATGTTGTCGGATTCCTGGATATCACATATTTCCGAAGATTCGACTCCAAACCCTAGATATACTTTCTCACCTTACTGTTTTCAGATATGATATAAGTTTCAGCGAACCGGGACTGTTCCATAAAGACGTCCGTGTACTGACGAACGGACATATTTCCTTGTTCCAGACGAAGGAAATCATCTTCTAATTTTCATACTGCCGCTTCAGGACAATACTGCATTTTAAACTTAACCACAAATTCTTCCAACAACATGGTTTTCAGAATGTTCAGATCTGAATTTGACAGAACTTCCCACCAGTACAAAGCACTTGATCTCAGACGAGATACAACAAACATGACTTTGTCCTCTTCTACACTTTTACTAATTTGTAGACTCAACTCTATCTCTTTAAGCCAACACATGGCCTTAACAGGGTCACGCTCCCCAGAAAATTTAGGAGGTTTACAGGCAAAAAACATCTTGATATCTCCTCCTTTCTGTACTGAGGACGAAGTAAGGGGTACAGATGTACCAGTTACCGGGGTACTAGCTCTGACTTCTTTCTGATAGTTGGGATTGCTTACTATTTCTGGATTATTTTGTGATGTACGTCCCAACAAGTTCACCAAACATTCTTGGAATTTTCCCAACTCCGCTGCCAACATTTCTTGGGTAATAAATCCGGGATCAGGAATAATGTGTCCACCCCTTGCTCTTCCTCTACCACGACCAGGCATTGAACTTTCTTGAGCCGACAATTTCTGTTCTTGTCTAGTACCTCTACCTCTTCCTCGACCCATGCTGCGACTTCGTGTTTCTATTGTCATTACATTTTCCGGGTCCTCTCCTTGTGTTATGTTTCTTCTTTCCCGACCTCTTCCATAACCGATAGAGGTCCTTTCCGATTGATTAGGATTATCTGCCATTTTCAGTACAGGTCTCTTTCTGTACATTTAAACACATATAATTATTCACATAATCAAATCATAATAGCACATTTATCCTCAAGTCTATCCACAACTCAGATTATATCAGTCATATATAATCTATCTTTCTCAAAATAGGTTCAGCTATAACATATTCCCCATGTTCATAATCCCAGTGAAACCTATTTTCATAACTTCCACACCTCTAGTTTAAACTAAGGCTTTGATACCAACTGTAACAACCCACAATTTCCACGTACATATAATCCACATACACATATACAAAATATAGTATTGTTTACAAAATACGGACTAACAAAAACTTTCTTCAATACATTTGTGAACAACTAAGTTTCATCATTTCTATACTTTTCCCTTGCCTTTGTCCTGCGAGGTTTGTTGACCTGCAAAACCGGTTAGTCCAACAATTGAGCGTTACACCTAAAAGGTCTAGTGAGTGTACAAAATTCATATAAATAACATATCTTCCAATCTTAGAATAAACCTGTATAGATACAAACATTTATCTATTTTTCTCGTGGTTACACCGTCATTACATTTCTCTCGTGGTTACACTGCCATTATATATCTCTCTCACGGTTACACCGTCATTTCATCTCTCTCGCGGTTACACTGCCATTTCATCTCTCTCGCGGTTACACCACCATTTCATGTCTCTCGCGGTTACACCGCCATCTCTCTCGCGGTTACACCGTCATTTCATCTTTTATAACGAAACTTAATCACATATTCATCCGGATATAGAACTTTGGTCATCACTGTCCGGATATGAAATCCGGACAGAAACTTAGAACTAGAAAGTGGTAATCCGGACAAGGCTTGAGCGATAAAGCTCTAATCCGGATAACTCTTGAGCGGTTTAAGGTTATATCAGATAACATATGAACGGTTTAGACAAACCCGGTTGATACATGAGCGATTTAGAGTGAACCATGGTCAACACTTAAACGATTTAAGATGGACTCCGATTGGGACTTGTCCGATTTAAGGAATATCCGGTCACCCTTCGTCCGGTTTAAATCATAGCCGGACAATACTTGTCCGGCTTAAGATAAATATCCGGTCACCCTTCATCCGGTTTAAGTCATATACGAACGATAAGTATTGCAGTTTATAAAGAACAAGTTCAACAGCAATTTGAATTACTATGCAACAATTGATTCTTCAAAGCATAATACACTCACCTTTGATTTTGAATTTGACTTCTAATATTTGTAGCCTCTTTTCATTTCTTTTTCTCCCTCCGACTTTCTTCTAAAATCAGCCAAAAAGAAGCTTTTCTTTTTCAAGGCACTTGCTATTCATAGCAACTGCCATAACCGCCTTTTACTACAAAAAAGATCGGCTATAACACCCTCACACACACCAATCCTCACACACACACACACACACACACACACATATATATATATATATATATTCCAAAATCTCAAATCAAAACTTGTAACCCGAATATTACACCGGGCTGGTAATTAATACTTCACGGAAAGCAGATAAAACTGAATCTTCGAATTCTGATATTTTTTATTTAGATTCATTGTTTGAAAAATTTTACGAGGAATATTTCGATAACAAATCTGATAAGTCCAATGATATGTCCAGGAACATTCAAACCGAGCAACAGTTATCTGGTCCATCTGCTGATGTTCTAGTGACTGAAACTGAAGAAGAAACAGARGARRTTGATGAAGAAATTCAAATGGAAACTCCTGACGGTCCAGTTCAGCGTGAAGAGGGTGTAAATACTGACTTGCCAAAGGTGTCGGTCGTTGAAGATGAAAATACCTTACCTCATTCAGATATTCAGCCTACCTCAATTCCAAACATTGAACCTTCACCTGAACCTGTTCCGATTAACTCCCCAAACGCTTACACTGATCAAAATTCAGATTAAAGTTCCTATATTCCCCTACCTCATAGCAGAAAGTGGACCAGGAATCATCCAATACATCAAATTATTGGTGATCCATCAACATCTATTCGTACTCGGTCTGCTACTACCAATGAGTGTCTATATTCCATGTTTCTAAGTAATGTTCAACCAACTAAGGTGTCTGAAGCCTTAGTAAATCCGGATTGGATACTTGTGATGCAAGAGGAGCTGAATCAGTTTGAAGCACTAAAAGTCTGGGGATTGGTACCCCGTCCCAACAATAAGACGATTATCAGTACAAAGTGGGTTTTCAAGAATAAAAAGGATGAAGACAGTGTTGTTGTGAGAAATAAGGCCCGGCTCTTCGCAAAAGGATACAATCAGCAAGAAGGTGTTGACTACGATGAAACCTTTGCCCCGGTAGCATAGATTGAAGCTATAAGGATATTTCTGGCGTACGCTGCACACAAGAACTTCACTGTGTACCAGATGGACGCCAAGACGACATTCCTTTATGGTCTTCTTAAGGAAGAAGTCTATGTTGCTCAACCGGAGGGTTTTGTGGATTAGTCAAAGCCGGATCACGTATACATCCTCGACAGAGCCCTATACGGTCTTAAACAAGCATCGAGAGCCTGGTATGACATATTATCAGAATTTCTGGTAAAATCAGGTTTCTCGAAAGGTAATATTGACATTACCCTCTTTATTAAAAAGAAGAAGTTGGATATCATTTTGATACAAATTTATGTAGATGATATAATATTTGGATCTATGAACCCAAAATACTACAAAAACTTTTCTGCCTTAATGGTTTCTCGTTTTAAAATGAGTATGATGGGTGACATGAACTTCTTTTTAGGACTTCAAGTAAAACAATTATCTTCGGGAATCTTTATCTGTCAAACAAAATATATTTTTGATATCCTGAAGAAATTTAATTTAGAAAACTGTTCATCTATCAAAACACCTATGACTCATGGAACGAAAATACATGTTGATCCATCTGGAAAAGCTATAGATCAGAAAACATATAGAGACATGATTGGTTCTTTAATGTATTTGACGTCTTGTAGACCGAATATTATGTTTTCGACACATCTTTGTGTCAGATATCAGGCTAATCCAAAGGAGTCCCATTTAAGTGTCATTAAGCGCATTTTTCGTTATCTGAAAGGGACTGCTAATCTTAGACTCTAGTATCCCAAGGGTACTAGCTTTGAACTAACAGCATACTCAGATGCAGACTACGCAGGTTGTATGTTAGACAGGAAGAGTACCTCGGGGCATTTACAATTTCTGGGAGATAAATTAGTCAGCTGGGCTTCAAAGAAACAAAACTGCATATCCATCTCTATTGCTGAAGAAGAATACGTAGCTGCTGCTAGCTGCTGTTCTCAAGTATTATGGATGCAGACACAGCTCAGAGAATACGGGTTTTATTTTAATAAAATTCCCATTTATTGTGATTCCAAGAGTGCAATTGCAATATCTTGTAATCCTGTTCAACATACTAAGACCAAACATATAGATATCTGATATCATTTTATTAAAGATCATGTAGAAAAAGGAACTATTGAATTGTATTTTGTAAATACATAATTTCAATTAGCCGACTTATTTACGAAAGCTTTAGATGAAAAATGTTTCAGCTTTCTAGTATCTAAGTTAGGCATGCTTAATTTAAAATTTTGATTTTTTTTTCTTAAAAACTGTTCAATTTTTTTGAACTGTAATGAATTCAAATTCATTTTTTCAAAATATCTTTATTTTTTAATACAAATCAGTATTTTATTTTTTATGTGATTTTAAATTATTTGATCGTGGAAATCTATATTTGAGGGGGAGTGTGGAATTTTATCTGTATTTTATCTGATTCATATTTTTGAGGGGGAGTGAATATATCTGCATATAGGGCTGTAAACGAACCGAACGTTCAGCGAACCGTTCGTGAACCGTTCG
>NC_037541.1:7795302-7819012 GCF_001531365.2 Cynara cardunculus var. scolymus
TTTGAGCATATATATTGATATTTTTAGTTAAATTTATTTTAAGTTTTAGTTTGATTTTTTTTAGTTAAATAAATTTTTAGTGTTATTTTTTTTAAGTTTTTCAAAAAAAATTTAGAATTTTTTTTTTTTGTTTTGATTTTTGGATATTGGAATTGTATCTTTGATCTGGATCTAACATTTTCTGATTTTTACAGGTTAAAATGGCTAAACAACACAATCAGTCTGACGAGAAATCTCATATTCCTTCCGTCAGATCTGACAATATAAACAACCCGGCCCAGCCATTAAACAATCTAATTCCAGAAGAAACCTTACTACCACAAAGTCTTTATCTTGAGATTAAACCCAATATCCATTCCTTCAACTTCGAAATGCCCTTCGAATACCAAATAATACTAGAAATACTTCGTGGACATCCCATTTCCTATGCCCTTTTAGCCAATATTTCTGTCCCGATGATATACCTACAACAAATCTGGAACACACTAACCCTTGCCAAAGATGGTGATACCTATTTCTTTGAAGGAAGCGTAGACGAATACATAAGTAGTTTGACTTTAAAACGACTCCGAAGAATACTGCGTCTACCGGGACCGGGCTCGACAGGTTTTGAACCACTAGTCACCGATGACAAACTTTGCAGAGATATCAAAAGATTAGGATACTCGCAAGAGTTGACTAATCCGTCGTAGTTCAAACGGCGATTCCTTCCATCAATATGGCATCTTCTATTTTCAATCCTCAACCGATGCTTGACATCAAACACTGCCGGAATCGATACCTGCAGTAGTTCGTTTCTCAAATTCTTCCACGGGATTGTATACACACGCAAGTACGCTTACACGCTGATTATATGGAATGATTCGTCGAGCTGGTCAACGCCAAACGTTTCCCGTCCAAAGCAAGGAAGTTTGTGTCGTTTCAAAGATTCTTGCAACTGATAATTAAAGCCATGATGAACGCCAACGATGACCTCTCGTCCAGGGCAGGCAATGAAGTTGGGCCTTCGTTTGTCATGACGCGTCTTCAGCAACACACAGAAGTTGAAGATCTGGATTCTATTCTGGAAATCCCACCGGAGCTTTTTGCCTTCGCTGATCAGAGGGCTCAGTGCGTTATAGAATATAGGAGAGTGATAGATCCTATAGCTCAACCAGAACCGGTTGAACTTACCCTGGGATCAACCCATGGCTTAGCTGAGGGAGAGGGTCTAGCTTTAGTTGAGAGAGTTCAGGAACACGGGTTACCTGAACAGGGTTGTGAGCAGAGGGAAAATGTAAATGAGAGGGGTAATATGGAGCGGGGAGCCTCTGATCAGCACAATACTTCAACTGAAAGTACTTCCACAACTTCTTCAAGTTCGAAAGATACTATTTCTGATAATGAGGCAAATCAGGGTGATGATGATGATAATGATGATCAAAACGATGATACTGACAATCCCGCTCAACCGATGCTTTCTCAGAATATTCAAGTCGCAGCAGTGATTGAGAACATTGAAGATATCTTTCCCGAAATAGAAGCTCCACAGACTTACCCAAGTCTACAATCGTTATCGTTCAATGTTGATGACTTTGGTGGAACTTACGATGAATTTGATCACTTAATGGAGGATATTCCTGTAGAATATGATGAGGGCGTACAAGTCGAAAATGTTGAGAGGATGAGTGAACGGGAAGTAGAAAAATATGGTGAGAGTGTGAGTGGAGCACAAAATGAAGAACAAGCCCCTATCCCAGCCGAAACAGTTAGCCGGGCACCCACATCTACTATCAACATTCATTTGTTGAATGTTGGTATTGAAGAAGACATAGCTAGCCCAGCTATGCATTTGCAAACCCATCCCGGCCACTCAACTGATTCTTAACAACCAGTTGTTTCAACTCTTCATGGGGATTTAACACATACTCTATCTACTTCTCATTTGGAGAATGTAGATATTGAAAACAGTAGGCCTCTGTCCCAGCCTACAACTTCGATTCTGTGCACCTCGAGTATAGAGCCCAGACAGATAGGTACACAAGAGTCAAGAGCATCTATTGCTCCAATTGTGGTTCTTAGTGAACCTGCCGAAACAACCAAAGTGGCGTCTATTGACCTACCACGAGGACAGGTTGGAAGTCCTACCAATGCTAACATCACGCCAACACTGAACGTAGGCACAACAGTTTATTCAATTGTTATTTCAACTGGAAATCTATGTGATCTAGGTGTGATTTTACCCGACTTTGTGTCAAGGGAATATCTGGACGGTGCCCTAAAGGTTGTTCAAGATCATATGGAAGCGCAGATCCTAAGTCTCAAAAGGATGATGAAGGGGAATGATCCAGTAGTCGATGATCAACCGTCTGTGTCGTCACCATCGCCTGTGCCTGAGCCTCCGAGGGTACAAGAGCAATCGATGGATGAACTTAAATCGTTGTTGTACGTAAAACTGATATCTATTCAAAATCCAGATGTGGCTGATGCAGACCTGGTTGGGCTCCTCCGACAACTTTTTGACGATGACCCCACAGTTCGAGCCTCAGAGTTTTTGGCCTTTCAAGATGTAGTTGTTTCTAATTTCTCAAAAGTTAGCAAGCTAATTACATCAAACACTCAAGCCCTGGAAAGTTCAATTGAGGCCTTGTCTGAAAGGGTATCGATTCTAGAAGATACGTGCCGAGCTCAAGCCGCCTCATTAAAAAGAAGACATGATGATTCAAACAATCCTGATCATCATGAGGGGGAGAGAAAGAGACAGAGGCTGGCTGAGTCATTTGTTTGTGCTCAAAGTGTTGAAAGGGAGCCAGATTCTCAAGCAGTTAACGTTGAAAGTCCTATTCCGGAATCAACAAGGGAAAGGACTACAGGCTCAATAATGGCTGAAGATGTGATGGTCTTGGAGACAAATCCAGTGATCGATCCAATGGTTGAAAAGTCGGCGGACTCCACTGTAGGAACAAGGTTTCTTTTGGATTTTTCTGCCAACGTGGGATTTAATGAAGCGTTTTCGAAAGAACTGGGTGGAGATCAGGATTTTGGTGAAGACATCGACAATATTGATGAGTCATCCGAAATGTATTTTGACTTTGAAGCAGATATCAATGAAGAAGATCCAATCTTCCCATTCCAGGGTGATCATCACACTCTGTCTGAACCCTCCACTGCAGTTGATCTTGGTGCATCAGAAAATCCGATAGCGGCGTATGATCCTACTGAAATTTTTACTAAAAATTATGTGCCGTTTGCAATTCGTGCTAATGTTCCAGGTTATGATAGAGCAAGGATCAGAGAACCATATCTGGAAGACATTTACTTCGGTATCTTTCTTCGACACCACAAAGCTCTTAGCTGACAAGATTCTTGGGATTCACAAAGAAACCCGAGATTATTGTTTAGAGTACAAGCATTTTCTCAAGGCGAATCGTCTCTCGATCAGCCAAGTACGGACCAAACATTGAGTCGTCTCCATCAAACAAATTGATGCCCAAAGACTCCTTAGAGTTTGGTATCTTGTTTTCACCGTTACAAGACAAGATGGAAAGGTCTGGATATTCAGTGAAGCTGATTTCTCTAATATGTATTTAGAAGACTTGGAGCACATGTACCACGAACTACGGAATATGACGGTCAGAAGAGAAGGAGCACTTGTTGGTCTTAATGCAATCAAGAGGTTTATGCGGAGTCATGTCAAAGTATCAATGGTTCTTGATATCCAAATGGGTCTTGAAGACAATCAAAGAATAATTAATTTGAAAAGACCAGATCAAGAGCTTGAAGATATTGAAGGCTATCCTCTGTATATTATTCTTGAAGAGCCGAAGTTTGGTGTGGTGTATAGTGCTGAAGGTCAAATAAAGAAGTTCATGAGATTTAGTGAGTTGAATAAATACTGTGATGGCACTATAAGGATGGTGAGAGGGGTGCTTGAAACGAGAAGAGCTGACAACGATAGAGCTGCGGAATCGGAGAGAATAAGTCCGAAAGAGAGGAATATTCTGATAAATGCCTTGAACCTGCTTGATGATAAATTGCAGTACCGGAGTGCACTAAGGAGGCTAGAGACACTACTTGGGCTTAGAAAGACAAGATTTACAATGTCTCGATCTTGAATCCAAAGGGGGAGATTGTTGGGTTCAAGAATGTGCTTAATTGATTGTATCAAGTTCTCCCATTGTATTTGCTTTGTAATAGTTAGCCTTTGTTAACTTCATAGTATAAATAGGATTTAGCTTGTTAATTGTAGTTAGTTCAGTTCAATTCAGATTAGTTGATGTTAATCATTTGTAGAAATTCTCTCAAGAAATACAATATTCAACTTTGGTGAAAATCTCTCTCTACTCATCTCAATTGTTCTTGAAGGATTAATCTAATTTGTATGATTTTGGGATTATCAGTGACTAATCAACTCATTGGAAGGAAGCTATGGAAGATGAGTTGAGTTCAATGAATAAAAACGACGTTTGGGAACTTGGTGAATTGCCAAAGGGTGCAAAATTCGTCGGATGCAAATGGGTTTTCAAAACCAAACTTGACCCAAATGGAAATATCGAGTGATATAAAGCTCGTTTGTTTGCAAAAGGGTATACTCAAAAAGAGGGCATTGATTATAAAAATACATTTTCTCCTGTATCAAGAAAAGAATCCCTAAGAATTGTAATGGCCCTTGTAGCTCACTTTGACATAAAGTTACATCAAATGGACGTCAAAACTGCATTTCTTAACGGAGATTTACATGAAGATGTGTTTGTGGCCCAACCAGAAGGTTTTAAGTCTAGAGGTCAAGAACACTTGGTTTGTAAACTCAAGAAATTGATTTATGGGCTTAAATAAGCATCTCTTCAATGGTATCTAAAGTTTGATGAAGTAATGAAGAAGAATAACTTCACTAAAATTAGGTAGATTAGTGCATATACCTCGAGATGAGTGGGATAATTTTTATTATATTTGTACTTTATGTCGATGATATACTTTTGGAAAGTAATAAGGTTGATTTGTTGCATGAGTCAAAACGTCTTCTTTCTAGAAACTTTGACATGAAAGATCTCAGTGAGGCTTCATACGTTATCAGAATTGAAATTCATCAAGATCGAGCCAATGGGACAGTAGGACTATCCCAAAAGGCCTATATTGAATGTATACTTAGTAGATTCAATATGCAACATTGTTCCCCCTTCGTCGTTCTCGTAGTTAAGGGTGATGTTTATGGTTTTTCCAATGTCCGAAAACTGAGGTCGAATATGAACAAATGAGGCTCATTCCTTATGCTTCTGTAGTAGGAAGCTTAATGTACGCTCAGGTATGTACTCGACCTGATATCACATATGTAGTTGGCATTCAAGGTAGATATCAATCTAATTCTAGGCTAAATCATTGGAAAACTCTTAAGAAAGTTTTGTGAGATTTACAAGGAATAAAAGAGTACAAATTAACTTATCGAAGATCTGAAAACCTTGAGGTGATCGGATACTCCGACTCGAACAATGCAAAATGCAAGGACGATAAGAAGTCAACTTCGGGATATATTTTTATGCTATCAGGTGGGCCTAGTTCTTTCAGGAGTCATAAATAACAATTGGCAACGACCTCGACAATGATGGTTGAGTATGTGGCAGTTTATGATGCGACATGTCGTGCAATGTTGTTGAGATATTTGATTAGCATACTCAAAGTAGTCAACTCCATTTCATGGCCAATGAAGATTTACTATGATAATAGTCCGGCAGTGAGCTTCTCGAACAACAATAGTCCAAGTGGAGCTGGTTTATATCTCGATACAAAGTATTTATTCGTACGAGAAAGAGTGGAGGAACAAAGTCTATGTATCGAACACATTAGCACGCATGATATGCTTCCGGATCCGTTAACTAAAGGTCTACCACCCAAAATATTTCAAGATCACGTTGTCAAAATGGGATTTAGACGAGACATTACATAATCTAACTAGCAAACTATTTTATAATGATGTTTAATATAAAAAACAAGCTTGAATATCTAATCCTCCATTAATTCCAAGTTTGTCTATTTTAACTTTCAGTTGTGTACACTTATGTTTCATTATGGACAAAAGTATTTATTTACCACATTACTTTATTGTCATTTTGGCTTAATAAAATCATAAGTTTTCATACTAGAACCAATAGTATAATAGGTGGGGGTCTTGTGTCAATAATGAGACATTAGGCTGTATCTTTTTGCTTTGGTGCTATTGTAGAATTATGATGAATTGAATAAACATACACTTGGCAAATTTGATGGTTAGTCAGCATGCAAATGGTTATACGGCTAAGTGGGAGAATGTTAGAATATTTCTACTTATAAATGGCCTTAAACCATTAGACTAACAATGTTTAACATATGGTGTAAATATTGATTATACCCTCATCTATGCCCTGATGACATTATCTACCCAACTAACTAATGGCAGTTTTTTGATGGAAAAAGTTGCCGTATAACTAACTTTAAAATAGGTGGTCTTTCCATGTGTGAGATATCATAAGAACAAATGAGAAATCAAAAAATTCTCTCCAAGAAATAACTCCATCACTTGTCGAATCCCTCCATCGCATTGTTGGCATCATCACCAGAGTATCGACGACTCCTAATGTTATGGCTTCATCCTCAAATGTCAATCCAAAATCGATGTTACCAAGTAAGTTTTACTTGGGGGTCGTTTACGAAACGCTTAACATTTATCAAGTCACGTTACATTACGGGATAAATATGCAAAAACCAAGAGTGTTACTTGGTAAGTGAGTGCGACGACTCTTACCACGGTTAGCGCTTACCAGGTAAATTGTCGCATATGCCGTTTTAGTAGACTAAAATCTTATCCGATAAGTAAGTGATAATACTGAATTTTACGGGCAAGCGTTTATTGGGTAAGTGTTTAGTAAACGACCCCTTAATGTTTTATGATCACTGATTGATAATCTGCGTTTAAATCCTGTTAGATGTTTTAATTAACAGTTGTAACCACAAAAACAGTAAAATCCATGTCACCTCATGCTGAAAAAGAATTTCGTTTACAAATAAAGAGTTACATTCTAGAAATAGAAATTTGAAACATTAAATTCAAGAAGAGAGCGCTGGCTGATGATTATAAAAAGCGGAGGAGCTTTAAAAGAGGCAAGCTACTAGAGAGACAACAGCTGCTAGTAGAGCAGGCACTGACAATGCCATTCCAGCGCTCTCCATTGAGGGTGAAGGTGCTGGTGCTGACCCAAAATTTTGAGCCATTGTTCCAGTACTGGTGAAGGCCATGAGGATTATCATTGTGATGGTGAGAGCAGTGATTACCTTGACAAATTCCATTTTGGTGAGTCTTCTTTATACGTGTATATATTCACTTGTACAAAAGATTGGTTTTTGGAATTCGTATTGGGAAGCAAGGGAAATTTGATGGCTTTTAAAGCAGATGATTGGTGGGGATTAATGGAGGAATATTCTAACAGCTAATCACATGGTCAATATGGTTTTTAAAGCAATCGACATAATCATTTGACAGAAGTGGACATCAAAGCAAACTCTTCAAGTGTCTCAAACTCCATTTTGCGGTTGTCTACCAGGCTGGACAAGGTGAAGGTGCATCCACCATGATAACTTACTCTTCGTATATGATTTGTTCTCTTCTGTAAGTAATTCCATTGTAGTGAAAACAATAGACGACAACTGTAATAGTTAATAAATGTTCTACGACAGACAACTGTTGGGATAACAAACGGTAGTGTCCATGGAAGTTCTGAGTTTCAAAAGTTCAGTTTAATAGTTGGAGAGAAGGATTAGTTCTTTGTATTTAGGTTTATTACTTTCCTTCAACAATCATTATCTCATTTGTAGTAAATTAAGTTATATGAGAATCATTTTACTTTTGTCTTTCTAACTTTCTCATTTCTAATTTCAACTTTAGTTGTGTAGAACCACAAAGGGTAGTGCCTGTTCGGGTTTGAGCTTCGAGGTCCCACGTTCAAATCCAAGGAGGATTAAAAATTCTCTTGTGGCCACTAAGGTTCAAATACGGTGACTCCGCCTATTCACAGAGCAGTGGTCCTGAGATTAGTCGACTCACATGACGGTTAGATATCGAGGTTAATAATAAAATAAAAAAAACTTTAGTTATGTAGTGTTTAATCAAGATATATAGTATTGTGTGTGGTGAGTACTGTCATCATTGTATATTAGTTTAAAATTTTATGTTAGTGTTATTTTTTAGTTTTTGTCCTCTGCTTTCTACTTGAGGGGCATTTTCAGTAATGTGAGCCATGTGGGTGTTATTATCAATGTAAATCTTTAAGCTGGGGAGATGGAAGATTTTAAACCTTTTAGGCATTACATGCCATTATCACGAGAACCAAATGCTACTGTCAAATTTTTTCGTGAAAATGGAAAGAAGTTCTTCTTGTGTTCTAACAAATTATTGGATGCCTGCAAAACACCACATATCACATAATAGGTATATGAGGTGTAATATATCTTCTTCTTCATACAGTAGTTACATGCATCCATATTGGATGAATTGAAATCTCACAACCGATGTCAAACACCCGAAGTTAAATATTATTGAGCCAATAAGGTCTTAAATACAAAAAATGGACTCGTGTGTTAAGGCTGAAAGATGATAGTTATCGTTTACAAGGAACTGAGAGAAAATGTATATGATGTGTAGAACCCTAAAATATACCAACTGTGAGCAAACTAATATTTTATTTTGTGAATATCTTGATTGAGTTATATAAATCTAAGCAAATGAACATGAAAAATAATTACCTACAAAGTCTATATAAATATGAGAGGAAAATAATGTATTTTAAGTAAGTGACTAAGATACAATATGGATCATTAAAACCGAAAGTAAGTGTGGTCTTTATGGTATGGAAAATAATGTCTTTTATCTCTCTGGATTTTCAAAAATTACACTTTCTACCCAGTTACGCACCTTATTATTATATCCAGATCCGCAATTTTAACCTCTCGCCTCCGTAATTTTTCAAAAAGTTGTCATTTTTTACGTGTTGTATACATGTTTAATTGTGAAGCTGCATTATTTTTTTCAATAGAGCCTGAAAAATGATGTAAAATTGTTCAATAATTGTACCATTTTCAACTAATTTGTTGATGGTTGGTTGGATGAATTTAATTCATCTGATCTATAAAATAGCAACGATAGTTGGATGAAGATATACAGAAAAAGCATGACGTCTTAATTTCTTTCTTTCTTTGTTCATCATATATTTTTGTTCTTTCAATTCATTTGAAAAAATGAGTTCTGATGTCGAAAAAATTAAGTTACATATTTGTGGTAGTGGTCAATGGGTGCAAGCAAACGATGGGTGGGATTATATTTGTTCAGGTGATACGATGCACTATGTTGCACAATTGCGTGCAAACATTACACAATCAAATTTTGGTCGCTTATGTTAAGTGGAAATGTGGAATCGAAAGTTATGTTCGTAACCACGTTATTATGATGCTTCAATTTTTGATAGGGATGGCCGAAACAGAAGGTGAAAACTGAAAACCGAAATTTTCGGGCTGGGTTCGGGGACATCTTATCGGGGATGGTGTGGGGATCAGGGACATATTCAGGTATTTTATTGGTGACAGTGGCGGGCGACCCAGCCCGGCCCGATATGTGTATATATATATTAATTTTAATTTATATACATTCATATATATATATATATATATCATTAAAAGAAAATACTAACAATAAAATTTAAAAGACTTTTATTCAATTTACCTCAACACCCCAAATAAGGCTCACGGAAAAGTCCAGTTTGTTTTGTCTAATTATGAAATCATGATGTTAGTTGTTTGATGTTTGAATTTATGTTTACTTTTATATAGTAATATAAGATGTTGTTTGTAATTGGTTTGATTACATTTGAGACATTTAGACTTACATCTTTAAAAAAAACTGTAATTTACTTTTAGTTGTGAAAATTAATGTATTGTAATTTTTTTCAAATCGATTTAGGCTTCAGGTTCGGGTATAACCAAAGGTGAACGAGAAACGAACGGAAAAAATAGATTTTTACACTTAACTGGTTCCCCAACGGGGATCGGGGAAACCGCGGGGACCCGACGGGGATCCCCGATAAGATCCTCGACGGGGATCGGGGCGGTTATAGGTACGGTCTTAGTTATCGGTTTCGGGGACAGGGATACCAATTCCCAGCCCGAACCCGACCCGTTGCCATTCCTAATATTTGAGTTAGCCGACAATGAAGATGTTTGTGGTTGCATGGGATTCGCAACCGAGTCAAATAAACCGCCTACACTTTATGTATATGTCGATTTTTCAATGTGCCGTAGAGGTTATGTCGGTGGTAGTTCGAACATTTAAAACAATCAAACGCAAGATGAGACTCAGACTCAAGGAATGTACGGTCTTAGTGACTATTACCTCCAGTTTGTTCCTGAGACACAAGAAGAAGAAGAAAATGATGATGATGATGATGATGATGATGATGATGATGATGATGATGATGATGAAGAAAGACATTTTGCTAGAGGAGTTGATGATGAAGCCCATGTTTTCACATAGGATATATCTGATATTGATTTATCAAAAATGGATGAAGATAAACAAGAAGAAGGTGTAAAAACAATATCTCATTCGAATAAATCAATTGGTGGGATAAATGATTTTTTTTATATGGTTCCCTTCTTTCAAACCCCAGAGCCCTCTATCACGACCAGCGAGGCCGTATCTTATAATCGTAGTGGCAGAATAGTTGTTGGTAAGTTATTTGGTACGATAAAAGAAATGATCATACAACTCAGAATTAAGTTTATTGAAGAGGGTTTAGAGTATAGAACGAGGAGATCTTCAAAAACGAGATTTGAGGTTGTATGCCTTCGTGAGAATTATGTTGGCATATGACGGAGAGCTCCGTAGTAAAAGGAAAGTTGGTCATAAGTTGGTAGATGTATACACTTGTATGAAGACCCAATTGAATCACAATCACTGTGAAGCAAACAAAAAGGTATTGGGTCATATACTCAAAAGTAAATGTGTAAATGATAACAGTGCACATTGGCCAAATGACATTGTTCATTATATAAACCAACAGTACGATATTACTACTGTGTACACCAAGGTTGGCGTGCTAGAAGTAATGCACTACAAATGGTGAGGGGTAGCCCTGAGGAGTCATTCACCCGACTCCCTACGTTTTTTTTATAATATAGAATATAATAATCTAGGTACCATCACTAGAATAAGGACATATTTGAGAGGACGTTTTGAGATGTGTTTCACTGACCTTGGTTGCGTTGTATGTATAACTATGTCATATGCTTATATATTATAAACTATATCCTTTACAAACGTAAACCACCTAAATTTTTGTAGATCCGAACTATTATGAGAAACTTGCATCGTGTCCTTCCAATAGATGCTGCACATTTAAAGGGACGTTTCCTGGGTACAATGTTCTTGGTCGATCCCATGGACGCAATGTGACAATCGGGTCCTGATTATTACCCAAGTTATTTATTATATGAATTAATTGACTACATGAGTATATGCTTACATGAATTTAATATGTGGGTATATGTATTTATGCATAAAAATATATGCACAAGTGTGTATACATGAAATATGGGGAAACATGAGTATATGCTTACATGAGTATATGTATATATCTACATATATATGGGGAAACATGTATGTATACATGAAATATGATAACATATAACATTATTGTGCATAAGTGTGTGCATGGGTTTAAATGCATGAATGGATAGCTTTATGTACATGCATGCACATGGTTTGAGGCTGGATTGACCGACTTTCCATATTTGGAAAGTATAAGTAGATATTGTGTGGGGAGAAGCAAGGTTTCTGTTTCTTTTAGAAATCTTGAGAGATTTGGGAGAAAGACTGTCCGAATTACTTGCATACTTGGAATCAAAGTGGGTTTGCATTTGCTAAATTACAATAAGGTGAGTAATTTTCTAAACTTCTTTTACATAAATATTGTTTTGGTACTGGTTTTAGTGAATAACGTGTATTGTTCTTAAAGAAATTTTGTATCCAATTTGAGTTTTATTCGAACATAAGGGGTGACCGGATTATGAGTAAACCGGACATAGTGTTGTCCGGATTGATTCTAAACCGGACGTAGTGTTGACCGATTTATTTTAAATCGATCATGTGTTATGCGGTTTAGTTCTAAATCCCTCATGGGTCATATAGAGTTGTTATAAATCGATCAGAAGTTGTCCGGATTAGTATATCGGACAAAGACTAAGTGTATTCCGGATTTGTAAATCGGACAAAGGACTTGTCCGGATTGTTTATCCGGATAAGTTATCCGGGTGACTTATATTTGATAATTTTCTAAGTGTTGAGCATTTTAGACAATGCTATTATTAGGTTTAATTATGGATTTATAAAAAGGGGTATTTTATATTTTTTTTAAAATAAAAAGATATGTTTCTACCAAGCGTGGTGACGTAAGTCTGTTTTGGTATGAAACTATATTTTGGAAAACATTCCTACCATGCGTGGTGACGTATGTCTGTTTTGGTATGGAATTGGATTTGGTGAACTGTTTCTACCAAGCGTGGTGACGTAAATCTGTTTTGGTACGAAACTTATTTTAATATATAGTTCCCCCAGACATGGTGACTTTTGTCTGTTCTGGCTTGGAACTTGGAATGGGTACTTTCAGATGTAGTGACTATTGTCTGTTCTGATAAGTAGCCCTGTTTGGATGAAGGAATAAGGGTGGCATATCAAGGAGAGGTGTACTTGGAATAAGGGAGGCATTATCATATATGGGTATTATTATAACTCTTGTTATTATTGCTAATTGGATTTAATAACTTTGAATCATCATTTCTTTGTGATCTGATGAATTAGAGATATTATTTCAATTTGAAATTATAATTTAGTTGTTATTGAGAAGGGGAAAATGGTTTGTCATATAGGGCAAGTACTGCCTTAAATCTTTCCATTAATACTTACAGAGAAATTCTGGTCTTTTAAATCTGATGAATCAAAGAGACTGTAGCCACAATGTTAATTTCATCTTGGGAATATTGAATCTTTAAGAAAGATGTATTTTATATCAAGAGCTGATGTTATAAAGTCTATCCTATTATTCATTCTATTGAGGACTACATTGTTGCTTGAAATCCATTATTTTCTGAGGAAAAAGATTTATTAATAATTTGGTGTTTATCACCCAACATTTGCAAAGAAGAGATTTACTCACCAGACCATTCTGGTTTAACCCTCATTTTTTTTATCCTTTAAATATGCAATGCAAGAACTGCAAGGTCCCGGGATAGTAAGGGGAAAGCGAAAATGTGATTATTTTCCTAATTTGATATTTGCTTTTGAAGATCTGCATAAGATTCCTTATTTTGGATGATACATGTTGTATTACATGTGATAGTACAGGATTTTGTTTTGGAATTTTTCATATCTAGATTTTGTACATATAAGAATCCTTGTACTAGTTGGACCTTGTGATGTAAACAATAATTCTATACAATGAAATATGTGTTATATGCAAATGTGGTGATTGGGGGTGTTACAGAAGTGGTATCAGAGCCTTAGTTTAAGAGATTTAGGTATTCAAAGCATGATGCCAAGACTTAAACTGTCATTTGCATGCTAAGAGTCCCGGCCATAATTAGTATCACTGGGAATAAAATATAATGGGTTAAAGAGGGTAGTATGTAAGGTGAACTCGAATTACAAATGGCCAATGTAATTATGAATTTACAGGTAGATACCTATACTCGGATACCATATTATATTTGGGAATGTGAAAACGTGATATTTAATACTAAAATATCTGCAGATGTCTAATCGATCACGAAGATCAGAAAGAATTGCCTGCTCTGCATCTGAACAAAGGGAGGAATCTCCTGTTAATCTGCCAACCTATGCTTCGGGAAGTAGAGGTCGGGGAAGGAGTCAGATTCCGGAAAGGAGTCAGGCTGAGATTCTCCCTGATCAAGGGAAATCTATTTCTGGAAATGCACATCAAGAATAGAGGCAACAACCTGAGTTTGTAACTAAAGATGTACAGGTAGAAGAAATGGCAAAACTGAGGGAAACTTTGATATCCATTATGGGATTTCCAGCTAGAGTAGAAACTGAGCGAGTTGGAATTAATCCTCCAGCTCCTTCAGCAGGCAGCAATAATCGGGGAAGAGACATAAAGATGTTTCTGACATGTAAACCTCCGACCTTTTCAGGAGAAAGAGATCCAGTAAAAGCAATGTGCTGGATAAAAGAGATTGAATCAGTATTCAACACTAGTAGATGTTTTGAAGAAGATAAGGTTAGATTTGCGGTATCTATGCTCAAATCTAATGCCTTATATTGGTGGGATGTGCAGTCCTCGGCACAACCTAATATACTGCAAACAATGTCTTGGGAAGGATTTGTGAACAAATTCAAAACATAATTCATCCTACAACAACGGTAAGGCAAATGGAAGAGGATTTTCTAAAATTGGAGCAAGGGAATAGATTTGTACGGGATTATATCGAGAAATTTATTGAGTTTTCTCGTTTTGCGGAACATTAATCTTCAGAATCCCGAAAGGTGGAGAGGAATATTTGGGGTCTGAAACCTTCTATTCGGGAATTTGTGATTGCTATGAACCCTGAAACTTTCTCCTTAGCCGTAAATGCTGCCGAAGTTACTGAAAGAAACAAAAATCGGCAAGGTCAAGATAAATTAGTTGTGAAAATAAAGTGGGAAGGGTCTTCAGTCAGTTTTCGAAGACCCAAGTTTATTAAATCAGATAATCGTACTCCTTAGCCGGCACCTATTGGGACTTGTCCACGGTGTCAGCCGCTACCTCTTGGGACTTGTCCACGGTGTCAGCCGCCACCTATTGGGACTTGTCCACGGTGTCAGCAGGTGCATCAAGGGAATTGTCTATCTGAACCAAAGAGATGCTATCGTTGTGGGGAGGCAGGGCATTTGTCAAGGGATTGCACTACACCCAAAAGGTGTTTTCAGTGCAATTCACTTGACCATATCCGACCGAATTGAACACAATTAAGAGCTCCTCGTTTAACAATGGGAGGAAATGTTCCCAGTAATCGTGGAAGGCCTAGTGCACCAAGACGAGACCAGAGTGGAGCAAAAGGTAGATCGTTTTAGATGACAAAGAATGAGGCAGAAACAACCCCAGATGTGGTAACAGGTACCTTTCTTTTGAATTCTTACGTGCTAAGGTGTTGTTTGATTCTTGTGCAAATTTTTCATTTGTATCACCATCATTTGCTCAATCTGCATGTTTGAATTATGTGTTACTTGATGACGAATTAGTAGTTGACACTGCTAATAGTCAAGAATTTGTTACTAAAGTATTCAATAACTGTATTATTGTTATTGAGGGGTGTGAGTTACCGATTCGACTGTTTCCTATGCCAATGAAAGAGTTTGATATAGTGGTGGGTATGGACTGGTTGGCAGAGCATCAGGCCAGTATTATTTTTAATAAGAAGATGATCAGAATTACTTTGCCAGATCAAGGAATGGTTATTATTTATGGTGACCGTCAGAATCATCATACTAGTCTTCTATCTGTATTAAAAGCCCGAAAGTGTATCGGGAAGGGGTGTCAAGGGTGTTTAGCATATGTTATTGATGCAAAGGTAGAAAAGGGAAATAGGAATTGATTCTGATCGTTAATGAATACCCGGACGTCTTTCCAGAAGATTTGTCTGGGTTACCGCCAGACAGAGCTATTGAATTCTGAATTGATCTTATACGGGGGCAGCACTAGTAGCCAAGACGCCGTATCGATTGGCTCCATCAGAATTAAAAGAATTGGTTGCTCAATTGAAGGACTTAACTAATGAAGGATTCATCCGACCTAGCACTTCACCTTGGGGTGCTCCGATCTTATTTGTCAAAAAGAAAGATGGATCTATACGAATATGTATAGACTATCGAGAATTGAATAAGTTAACAATCAAGAACAAGTATCCTATACCAAGGATTGATGACTTGTTTGATCAACTGGTAGGAGCAAGTTATTTTTCCAAGATCGATTTAAGATCAGGGTATCACAACTTAAATTCAGGGAGGAAAATGTTGCTACAACAGCTTTTCGAACCAGGTACGGGCATCATGAATTCTTAGTTATGCCATTTGGCTTAACTAATGCACCCACAGCCTTTATGGATTTGATGAATAGGGTATGTAAGGAATATCTTGATAAATTCGTTATTGTATTATTGATGATATACTTATATACTCTAAGATCGAAGAAGAGCATGCGGAACATCTTCGCCTGATACTGAAATTGTTGAAACGAGAAAAGATGTATGCCAAGTTGTATAAGTGTGAGTTCTGGTTAAGGGAAGTCCAATTCTTGGGTCATGTTATATCAGAGGAAGGGGTAAAAGTAGATCCAGCTAAAATCAAAGCAGTTGAGAGGTGGGAAGCTCCAAAGACTTCTTCTAAAGTCCGAAGCTTTTTGGGACAGGCTATTATCGTAAGTTCATTCAGGACTTTTCTAAGATAGTCATGCCATTAACCAAATTGACTCAGAAGAATGTCAAATTCCAGTGGGAGAAAGAACAGCAAGCAGCCTTCCAATTGTTAAAGAATCACCTCTGCAGTGCGCCTATATTAACCCTACCTGATGGATCAGAAGATTTTGTAGTATATAGTGACGCTTCGAAACTGGGGTTGGGATGTGTTCTGATGCAAAGAGGAAAGGTGATTTCTTATGCATCAAGACATATGAAAGATCATGAGAAACAATATCCGACCCATGATATGGAGTTAGCTGCGGTGGTGTTTGCTCTAAAAATATGGAGGCATTATCTTCTGGGAACAAAGTGCCAGATTTATACAGATCATAAAAGGTTACAACATCTGTTCAGCAAGAAAGATTTAAACATGCGACAGCGTCAGTGGATTGAACTTGTTAATGATTATGATTGTGAAATCTTTTACCATCCAGGGAAAGCCAACGTGGTAGCTAACGCTTTGAGTAGAAAAGAAAGGAGTGGGACTATTAAAACCGTAGCAACGAGAATAAGTTTAGTCCCTAATATCCATAAAAAGATTCTGAGATGTCAGAAAGAAGTTATGAAGGAAGATTTTGTCAAATCAGAAAGAATGGGTAAGATGTTTTCAACTCTGGAACCAAACAATGAAGGAATTATGTGCTTTCAAGGACGAATTTGGGTACCAAATTTTGGGGATATCCGGAAAGCTATTTTGAACGAAAGCCATAAATCCCGTTATTATGTCCATCCATGTACCAATAAGATGTATCGAGATTTGAAATCTTTTTATTGGTGGCCCGGATTGAAGAAAGATATAACTAGATATGTGGAACAATGTTTAACATGTCTACAGCTAAAGATTGAACATCAAAAGCCATATGGAAGACTTCAATCTTTGGAGATTCCTGTGTGGAAATGGGATCACATTACAATGGATTTCTTCATGAAGTTACCTCAAACTCCAAAAGGGTACGATGCAATCTGGGTAATTGTTGATCGCCTGTCTAAATCTGCTTATTTTCTACCTATAAGATAGGGATATTCTTTAGAAAAGCTGGCACATATTTATATAAAAGAGATTGTAACCAGACACGGTATTCCATTATCTATTATCTTCGATAGAGATAGCCACTTCACATCAAAATTTTGGGAGAGTTTGCAGAAAGCTCTGGGGTCTGAAATTCGGTTAAGCACAACCTATCATACGCAAACAGACAGGCAAAGTGAAAGAACTATCCAGACTCTCAAAGACATGGTGAGAAGCTGTATCATTGATTTCGGGGGATCATGAGAAGATCATTTGCCACTGATAGAGTTTGCATACAATAATAGTTATCATTCCAACATCCAAGCAGCACCATATGAAGTATTGTATGGACGTAAATGTCGAACGTCATTGTGTTGGAATGAGGTAGGAGAAAGGCAATTGACGGGTCCTGAGATTGTTCAAGAAACTTCTGAGAAAATTGAACAGATCCGTGAAAGAATCAAAACAGCACAAGACTGCCAGAAAAGTTATATCGATAATCGTCGGAAGCCGATTGAGTTATGTGTAGGAGATCTTGTGATGTTGAAAGTTTCACCGTGGAAAGGTGTTATCAGATTTGGAAAGAAGGGTAAGCTCAGTACGAAGTATATCGGGCCATTTAGAATATGTAAGCGAATTGGGCCAGTAGCATATCAGTTAGAGCTACCAGAAGAGCTTAGTATGATTTACAACACTTTTCATGTATCAAATTTGCGGAAATGTTTAATTGATCCGAGTCACGTTGTACCACTACCAGAAGTCAAACTGGACAGTAGGTTGAACTTTGTGGAAACACCAGAAGCCGTAATTGACCAAAAAATAAAGGTATTGAGAAGCAAAGAAATCAGTCTGGTTAAAGTACAATGGAAGTTTCACAAAGCACCAGAGGCAACTTGGGAATTGGAATAAAAAATGAGAGCAGATTATCCATGGCTTTTTGAATAAAGGAATTTCGGGATGGAATTCTTTTGAAGGGGTGGATAATGTGAAAATCGGGTCCTAGTTATTACCCAAGGTATTTATTATATGAATTAATTGACTACATGAGTATATGATTACATGAATTTAATATGTGGGTATATGTATTTATGCATACAAATATATGCACAATATGAGAATATGTATATATCTATATATATATATGGGGAAACATGTATGTATACATGAAATATGATAACATATAACATTATTCTGCATAAGTGTGTGCATGGGTTTAAATGCATGAATGGATAGCTTTATTTACATGCATGCACATGGTATGAGGCTGGATTGACCGACTTTCCATATTTGGAAAGTATAAGTAGAGGTTTTGTGGGGAGAAGCAAGGTTTCTGATTCTTTTAGAAATCTTGAGAGATTTGGGAGAAAGCCTGTCCGGATTACTTGCATACTTGGAATCAAAGTGGGTTTGCATTTGCTAAATTACAATAAGGTGAGTAATTTTCTAAACTTCTTTTACATAAATATTGTTTTGGTACTGGTTTTAGTGAATAACATGTATTGTTCTTAAAGAAATTTTATATCCAATTTGAGTTTTATTCGGACAAAAGGGGTGACCGGATTATGAGTAAACCGGACGTAGTGTTGTCCAGATTAATTCTAAACCGGACGTAGTGTTGACCGGTTTATTTTAAATCGATCATGTAGTATGTGGTTTAGTTCTAAATCGCTCATGGGTCATGCGGAGTGGTTATAAATCGATCAAGAGTTGTCCGGATTAGTATATCGGACAAAGACTAAGTGTAGTCCGGATTTGTAAATCGAACAAAGGACTTGTCCGAATTGTTTATCCGGAAAAGTTATCCGGGTGACTTATATTTGATAATTTTCTAAGTGTTGAGAATTTTAGACAATGTCTATTATTGGGTTTAATTATGGATTTATAAAAAAAGGTATTTTATATATTTTTTTTAAATAAAAAGAAATGTTTCTACCAAGCGTGGTGATATAATTTTGTTTTGGTATGAAACTATATTTTGGAAAAACATTCCTACCAAGCATGGTTACGTACGTATGTTTTGGTATGGAATTGGATTCGGTGAACTGTTTCTACCAAGCGTGGTGACGTAAGTCTGTTTTTGTATGAAACTTATTTTAATATATAGTTCCCCCAGACATGGTGACTTTTTGTCTGTTTTGGCTTGGAACTAGGAATGAGTACTTTTAGACATGGTAACTTTTGTCTGTTCTGATAGTAGCCCTGTTTTGGATGAAGGAATAAGGGTGGCATATCAAGGAGAGGTGTACTTGGAATAAGAGAGGCATTATCATATATGGGTATTATTATAACTCTTGTTATTATTGCTAATTGGATTTAATAACTTTGAATCATCATTTCTTTGTGATATGATGAATTAGAGATATTATTCCTATTAGAAATTATAATTTAGTTGTTATTGAGAAGGGGAAAATGGTTTGTCATAAAGGGCAAGTACTGCCTTAAATCTTTCCATTAATACTTACAGAGAAATTCTGGTCTTTTAAATCCGATGAATCAAAGAGACTGTGGCCGCAATGTTAATTTCATCTTGGGAATATTGGATCTTTAAGCAAGATGTATTTTATATCAAGAGCTGATGTTATAAAGTCTATCCTATTATTCATTCTATTGAGGACTGCATTGTTGCTTGAAATGCATTATTTTCTGAGCAAAAAGCTTTATTAATAATTTGGTGTTTATCACCCTGCATTTGCAAAGAAGGGATTTACTCACTAGACCCTTCTAGTCTAACCCTCATTTTTTTGTCTTTAAAATATGCAATGCAGGAACTGCAGGGTCCAGGGATAGTAAGGGGAAAGGGAAAATGTGATTATTTTTCAAATTTGATATCTATTTTTGAAGATTCCTTTTTTTGGACGATACATGTTGTATTACATGTGATAGTACAGGATTTTGTTTTGGAATTTTTCATATGTAGATTTTGTACATATAAGAATCCTTGTACTAGTGGGACCTTGTGATGTAAACTATATTTCTATACAATGAAATATGTATTATATGCAAATGTGGTGATTGGGGGTGTTACACGCAAATAACAATGTTGTGCCCAATGCTTTCGGAGTAGGTAGGTTTGAGACATCGGAGGTGTGGACTTGGTTTTTGTCCATGTTGAGAGAATGTATTGGAGAAATGGAAGGTTTGGTGTTTATGTCTGATAGGGTTACTTCTATAAATGCCACAATTACAGTCATGTTCCTAATGACCATGATGCTCTATGTTGTCGACATTTAGAGATGAATGTTCAAAGCAGGGACAAACAAATTAAAATCTATAGGAGAACATACTGGAAGACATGTAAAGCCTATAGGATATAAGAGTTCGACCAAGTGACAGACAGTCTATGAGTCCATGTACATGCCAGAGTTCAATTCATGGAGGAGGTTGGCAAGAAGAGGTGGTAAAGGGCCTATTTTCCTAGTATACGGTGAAAATATTATGACTTCCAATAGCGTAGAGTCGGTCAATGCAATGTCCCGTTTTACATGCAGGTTACCGGTTGTCGGACTTATGGAGTACTTCCGAGGTTTTCAACAATAGTGATACTTAATTCGTCGGGATAAAAGAGGCTAATACACTCAAAATCTATATATGTATATATATATATATATATATGTTTGTTAGTTTTTGAGATTGTTACACAATTAATACATTTTTTGTAGAGAAAATGATGTTGATCCAAACTCTATTTAGTGATTTGATGATGACCTTACGAACTTAGTGAAAAATACTTGATGTAATTTTTGTTCAGCTTCATCGATCATCTATGAGTTTGTTTAGTAATCGCTGAACCTATGCTATAAACGTTTCAAAGGAACAAGTATTCTCCAAAGACATAACTCACTCCAAAGGAACCTTCAGCGATGTCAAAGAAGTAGCTAAAGAAAGAGACATAATAGTTTGTGATCTAAAGTGGATTCAGTAATAACAGAATGTCTAAATCAAATGTGAAATCTCACCAAGACTCGACAAACATTGAAGCAACCTTTCAAGATGATTCAGTGTCAGCGATCAAATGAATCTTGCTCTACAAGATTAGTTTTTCTCTTATCCTTTATGCACAAAAGGACAACCCCATACCCCTCACATAAAGGTACGTGTATGGAGTTGCTTTATGGTCTCCTAACGTGCTTACCAGCTTTGCGAAAGTCAGTTGTTCATATACGGCCAAAAGCCTGTATATTTGAAGACAAATGACAAACTCTCCACTAGAAGTTTACCACGTGGCTTGTACAATCTGACTTGCATCAAATGCAATAGGTATAAATAGCTGAGAAGATCTCTCTTCTAAACAGTGCCTTCTTCTTACTATTTTCTTTCTTGTTCTTAATCTTCTTTGTGATCAACTGTGTTTCTTAGATTTTTTAGATTAGGTATTTACCTTATTTATTTTCGCAACAATCTGTAAATTATATATTGATCTTCTTTTATCAATAAACGGATTTAAAAAGTGAAAATTTGTGTGTTTGTATTTAACCCCTCTTACAGACTGTTACTTTCAAAACTCTTGTAGATCTATTTGGGACCAACAAGTGGTATCAGAGCAGTGTTTTATTATCTTGTTCTTAAAGGTAATCTTCTAACCATTTTCTTTAAATGGCTCTGTAAAACACAAACACAAACTATTGTTTTATCGAGAGGAAAAAGTGTAACACCCCATACCACACATTGCATATAACATATACTTCATACGTAAGAAATACATGTTATATATACCACTTTCTGGTCCTTTAGTACAAGAATTTACCATACAGAACACATGACCCAAAAAATTCAAAATACATTTATTGTACTAATCAACGTTCGTCAATCAAAACTATACATCATAGACAAATCTTCATGCATATAGAAAAATATCACATTTTCCCCTTTCCCTTACCGTCCGTACCTCCTGCAATACATATTTAAAATCACAAAACGAGGGTTAGACAGAAAGGTCTAGTGAGTTACCCTATTTATGTCATTGCATGGTGGAAAATCACCAAAACTTTTAAATAAAACAACCTTTCATATATATAACAATATATGAACAAGTAAGAATATAATACGAATACCTTTCACTTTTCAACACTCTCTGAAAAGCTCATCAAACCTCAACAGGTTATATTAGTTAATTAAGGTTTATTCAAGTTTCAGGTCAAACCTGTTATCCTCTTCTTTATAACATCTCGTCTACGATTTCCATTAAGAACCTTGATTCTAAATCTTTAAATCACAAAGAAATAAAAATTCCAAATTACGGTAATCTTAAAGGATATAATAGTAAGAGTTATATTACGAAACATGCATATACAAATGCCACCCTTATATCCAAATGTACACCTCTCCTTGATATGCCACCCTTATCCCCTGGTACACCTCTCCTTGATATGCCACCCTTATCACATGGTACACCTCTCCTTGATATGTCACCCTTATCCCATGGTACACCTCTCCTTGATATGTCACCCTTATTTCCTCATCAAAATATTTCATATAGAATAGACCACAGTTAAAGGAATTATTATATGTTCCAAAATAATTTTTTTTCATAATTCTCCATTTTATATATATAAACCAAGCACAAGTAAATATGCTAATTCGGTCAACTTAGACTTGGCCGGACTTCATCTCTGGTCAAGTCTTGGTCGGTTTACTGAATTCGGACAACACTCCATATACTTGTCCGATTTAACATCGTCAAATAAATTTTTCCAACACTATTGTCCGGATATCAAATCCGGACAACTCTATTCCTCATTGTCCGATTTAATATAAATCGGCCATCTCAGAGTCGTATTCATACTTCTCCGTTTGAAATATTTGTAAATAACATCAAAGTTCATAAATCATTTAACCTTTAAACCGGTTAAGACATGTCCGGTTTAAAGCTAAATCGCTTAATACTTGAGCGGTTTATACTTTACATCGCCTAAACCTTGCCCGGTTTAGGACTAAATCGCCTAATACATGGCTGGTTTATCTTATAAATTGCTCATCACACATCCGGTAAACTCAAATTGGACAGARAAGCTTTTGAACTCAAACAATGTAAACATTTAAGAGAAGATCAAAATCAAGTTAATCACTCACCTTAAAAAGCCTTTTGAAAGCAATTGAATCTACTTTGCTCCAAAAAGAATCCGATCAAGCTCTTCTCTCTTTAAATCGTTCAAACAGATAGCAAAAATGGCAAGAAGAAAATTTGGAGGTTCTCAACCC
>NC_037541.1:7819034-7833209 GCF_001531365.2 Cynara cardunculus var. scolymus
ATGCATACCTAAACACATATATACTCATGCATTCATATGACATGCATTCATACTCACATACATCATATGCATGTATGCTCATGTATAAATATTCACATTATACATGCATTTCACTTTGACTTACCACATACATACACACACACACACACACACATATATATATATATATATATTTCACATACCCACATGATTAAATGTACAAATTAATCATGCTGACACATTATTACAAATAACAAATAATCACATATTTATTACCTCAGGTGACAACCAAGATCTGGTTATCACAAAAAGGGATCCAAATGCCCCATCAATAAAGTGAGGGATTTTCGGACCTTCCCCACCCCTCACTCCCCCTTTTTCAAAAGAAGCCCCGCTCAACAAGGGGCCCCTCTCTGATAAGGAAGAAAAAGAAAGAACCTCAACTCATGCCCTGGTTTAGAATTTATCTCTTTCCCTTTATTTTTAGTTTTTTTAAAAACTTGTTCTAATTAAACTATTTTCTACTACGGGGCCTTTGCTTGATCCCCCCTATGTATATGGATTCTATCTCTCCTAATATCCCCCCCCCCTTCCCAAGAAGACCTCTTTAAAGAATTGGGGGGAAAGGCAACAGCAGGAAGAAGATCCTCTTGCCAAACCTCCCAGATTTAGCAGGGACAAATTCAGTCTCTGGAAAAATCGAATGTCCCCATTTCTAGAAGGCGTGGATCATGAGATACCTTATTATGCTGAATATGGACCATATGTTCCATTCACAATATCTAGCAGTTCCTACCACTGCTAATACTGTTGCGATACTTGAAAGGAAGATTTCAAAGATCTCTCATCAATGGTGTGATGAAAATAAGAGGAAAATGACTCTTGATACTAAAGATAGATCTATCATAGCCATGTCTCTTCCTGATGAGGTATATCATTCTATAATAAAGCTTAAAATCTCTAAATCCATGTTTGGCACATTGTGTGTTCAATATAAAGGTACCACTGAGGTATAAGAAACAAGAAAGATAAACCTGGTGAGACAATGTGAAAGTTTCATTTGTGGAAAAACTAAATTTTTGTCTGAAGTACACCAGCGCTATAACTGCCTATTAATAGACCTCAGGACCGTTTGGAAGAGAATGTTCCAACTCTGAGATACTAACAAAATTACTAGAATGTTTGCCAGAATTATGCGATAGTTACACCATGTGTCTCAAATGTCAAAAGACATGGCAATCTATCTCTCAGCATCCTATATCGGATTTTGTTAAATCATGAGCAATCTTGTTAGTTGAAGAAGAATATCATACGAGATTCAAAAGAGGCAAAATGTTCTCCAGCTCTACTCTATGAGATTCCTTCAGTGACAACTCCCACTCTCACAATCACTGAGTTAGACCCACCTAAATCTAAGGACTTAACTGTAATATTCGGTTTTGAATGATAGTTGGTCGGATTTCAAAGTTATTATAGTAACCGAAAAGTCCAAGGAAAATTATGGTGTATGTTGGAAGTTAAGGGATTTAAAGGTAAAGTAATTCTTCTCCTCAAGGTTTTGGTCCAATTAAAATGTTTTGTTGCATGGGGGGGGGGGGGGGGGGAGGCTGGTGCATGCACCGCCTCATCCCATCTTGCTATAAATAGGAAGTTTGCAAAAGGGAAATGGTTTCTTTTTGGAGTCTTCATCTGAAAACTTTCTTAAATAGGAAATTGGAGAAGAATTGCATAAGCCTCAGAAAGAATCGGTTACCATGTCTAAGGTGAGTGTTTATCAGTTTTAGTAAAATTATGTGTTACAAGGTTTTACCTAGATTGTTTTGATACTTGAAAATATGTTCTATGCTTAGAGTTGATGTATTGTGTAATCGATGGAAGCCTTGTCCGATAAGGCTGGGTTATCGCCCAAGCCTCGTCCGATAAAGTTGGGTCATCACTCAAAACTTTGACCGGATTAGGTGGTTATCGACCAAAGCTTTATCCGATGAGGGCACTCATCTACCAAAGCCTTGTTCAACAAGGGCACTTATCGACCAAAGCATCATCCGATAATGGTGTTCATCGCCCAAGTATTGACCGGTGAGGGTGTTCATCGCCCAAGTGTTGACCGTTGAGGGCTTTCATCGCCCAAGTGTTGACCAGTGAGGGCGTTCATCGCCTAAGTGTTGACCAGTGAGAGTGTATATCGTCAAAGTGTTGTCCGATGATGGCATATATCGTCCAAGTGTTGTCCGATGAGGGCAGTCCTCGGCCATATATTGTCCGATGAGAATGTTCAACCAGTTATTATTCTTTGTGAATATTTCCCAATGTTAAATCATTATGTTTATGCATTATATACATATATCTGGTGGGGTATCTGCATCAGAGAGCGGGAAAGCCGCGATAGTTGATAAGGTACCTGTGAATTGATGGCGGACCAACCGCGATAGTTGGCAGGGTAATGTGATAGATGGCGGGACAGCCGCGATAGTTGACAGGATACATGTGTATAGATGGTGCGCCAGCCGCGATAGTTGGCAAGACAATACAGTTGTAACAATTTTAAGAGGTGATATTTGGATTGAATTTATTATTAAAATTTTATGAATGTGTAAAATGTTATATGAGAGAATTCACTCAGTAGACCTTTCGGTCTAATCCTCAGTTGTTGTAAACTTTATTTTTTTGCAGACGGAAAATAAAGTCAAGGGGAAAATATGATAGACATTTGTCTTACTTTTGATTTTGTTAAATAAGCTCTTGTTTGAGATCAGACTCGTTGTTTATACGTATAGTTTTAATTGATCTATGGTATGTAAAGGAATTTGTATTACATACATGTTTGGATGTGTTGGCAAATGTCTTGGATTAGAATGGTATGTTTTTGTATGAGGAGTTGTTACATTAACAGACGTTGATCTTTCAGAGTTTGATAAGTCACCGACTCTTCTTACAAATTCATTTAAAAGATTTTCCAGAAAATTGAATCAAGTAATGATCAATTGAATTGTTACAAATTCATTTTGGATTAATATCATTGTAGAAAATTGAATTTTTAGACTTGCTACTTTTCATCCTACTAATGATCAATACATTCTAGGTGGAGAGTCAAAAATTGAATCAAGTAACTAATTTTCAAATATTTGGTCTTGCATTCATCTGGTTTTTGGTATTCGGACAAGTCTAGATCGATGTCTATTCATCATCTTTGTTCATGATGGACAAAGTAGAGTCATAGTCGGATTGGTGGTTTAAAGCCAAACCATCTTCATCTCTATCCAATTAGTGTCACAAATGAACAGTTATAGCAACTCCAAGTACTCAAATCTTGATTCCAGAATTATTAGTTTTAATCCATATATAAGATAAAATCTCAAATAAGTTCCCTCTTAAAAGCCTTAAGTTTTCTTAATATGGTATTGTAATTTGGGAAAATTTGAGGTTTGAATAAAAAGTTGATGTGCAAGAAAGTTGAGAGGGAAAACTAGTCATTTTGATTTATGATTGTGGCAGAGGTGGTCTATTACTCTTAGAGGTGAAGAAGCAGATTTTCTCCCTCATGGATCCATGTAGGCCGCATTGGATTTGGATCCATATACGTTAATTCTTTAATCAAAGAGTAAGGGGTTGTTTATTCAAATACTTACCCGATAAGCGTTTGTGGATAAGATCAACACTATCACTTACCTTACCGGATAAAATCTTAATCCATCAAAACGACACTATATGCAATAATTTACTCAGTAAGCACTAACCGGTAAGAGTCATCACCATCACTTACCCATTAAGACTCTCAGTCATTGCCATTACACTTACCAGGTAAAATTCTTGGTCTATGCCATGTTCATCTTGAGAAGCGTTTATCGACTAAGCGTTTGCTAAACGGCCCCTAAGACAACAATCATTTTTTAATGCTGATTCCTGTTTTGTAAAATGTAACCGTCAGGGCCGTCCCTGGGGAGGGCGGCACGGGCGCACGCCCAGGGCCCAAAAATATCAGGGGCCAAATTTTCCCTTTAAAATATATAGCAGTTTAAAAGAATTTAATAAATTAAAGAAACCAAAAAATTGTAGCATATAATAAGAGAGAAATAATTTAGTAGATAATAAAGGCCCAAAAATATATTAACTAATTACATTGGAGAAGAAAATAAAAAAAAAATTAATTGGTCATTCATTATATGCTATTGTTTATTGCCCCTCTAATTTTTTTTATCTCCAACAAGGTCCAATGATATTGGCTATTGCTATCTCTATATGCTTGACTATTTTCGTGCTTCAACAATTCAACGTTAAGATCATGTGTTTGCTATTGCTATATATTTTTGTTAGATAGTTTTATCAATTTCTATTTTTATTGACTATTGCTATTTGGTTATGTTGTTCTAATTGTTTTTGTTGACTATTGTTATCTATTTTTGTTTCTACATAAAATATTTTACTTTTTATTTTGACAATTAATCTATTGTTATTATGATTTATGACGTGTTTCATGGTTTTGTGATTAATCAATAATTTTTTTTATACTAGATGTATTTAGTAATGTCTTTTATATATGTCATGTTCCATAAACTTTTAATATTAATATCTTATTTTAGTTGAGCAAAAAAAGAAGAAAAAAAGTATTTAAATATTTTCATCAATTGTTTGACTTATGTATCTTTCATTGGGATTCCACCACACCACAAGATTCTATTTAAGTGCTCAAACAATCATTTGTTGAGCTTTCATATTATATGTTTAATTCATTATTTATTTTTACTAGATCTCAATGTATCATCTTTTCTTTCATATTCTTATTGATTTTCATTTGTCTACTTGTTTATAATACCTTGATAATCTTCTTTATTATTAATCTCTCATTGACCTCACGATTATTTCATTAACACGAATTCTCTTTTTGTATCAAAATAACACATATTTCTTGTTATAAAGTAAAAAATTCTTACTTTTTATAAAAATTTATCTACCATAGTTTATATACTCTTGGTTTAAAATTACCTAATAAGAAATGCGTAAATTTAAGTACACTTTTATATATCTATAATAAAAATAAATAAGATTTCTTTACTCAGTAAATTATTAGCAATTTTTGTACTCAATTTTATACTAATAAAAAACATCTATTGAATTTTTTTTTGTATTTACCGAAGGTCACTACAAGAAAAGTGAGTTTGACGATGCGCCTTTTAGCGATGACATGTGTCACAAGTTATAGCGACGACATGTTTTTGTTATATACTATTTCTAATGATAAACGGACTTTTAGCGACAACAAAAGTCGTTGCTAAAAGTCTTGTCTTGCAGTGGGGCCCCTGTTTTTATGTTCGCCCAGGGCCTAAAAAATGTCAGGAACGAGCCTGGTAACGGTCATAAGTTGTTGCTCATAATTAGAACAAGAGGATAGCCACTGGTTTAGGTCAGTGTGCTAATTGGTGAAAAATAGTATTTAATTTGAAGAAATATGTTATTCACAACAATACTTTGCTTTCTACCCCTTTCTCAAGATAGGCCCATGTTTTATTTGGTAAACATGCATTTGTTTCTGCAAACATATTTACAATTATTCGAATATTAAGCCCCATTAATTTGTGTGGGTATACAAACCTAATCTCAATCATTGATTGTTTATTTTGAAATTTAGAGGCGGTTATAACATGTGGTTGAAAATAAATTTAGGAACCAATTTAATCCATCATTTATGTACGTGTATCGTTGAGATCGTTTGTAAGAATTACATGGCTTGTGAACTAAACCTCCCCTATATATATGCTTCAAATTTGAATAGGTCTGGCGATGAAGTTGGTACGTAAATGTTCTCCAACAAGGGAGGTGGTTCAGTTGGGTAATAATAATGACACAATATGTTATTTCAGGTTGTATTCGTGCATGAATGTTTAGACAGTGCCTTATTATTCAAAATCTTATTGATAATAGAATAAACCTTGATTACAATCAAAGAATCAACCCAAATAAATATAAGATTGAAACTCCAAAATCATAAAAAGAGCATTCTCTAATGATGGGAAAAGCAGGAAACTTTAGAAAAGGCAAGCCACCAGAGACATAATCATAATGGATGCAAGTGTAGCGGGCACAGCCAAAGCTGAACCAGTGCTCTCCATTGACGGTGAAGGTGAAGGTGCCGGTGCTGCCCCAAACTCCTGAGCCATCGTTCCAGCACTGGTGAAGGCCACCAAAACCATCATTGTGATGGTGAAAGCAGTAACTAGCTTGCCACCTTCCATTTCTATAAAGATTCTGTCTGTGGAAAAACTGGTATATAGAGTATGTCGAGGTGGGAGGAAGAGGATCAGTGGGAGTAATGTATTTATAGGGCGGAATTTAGTGGGGATAAATGAGGAAATCTTACAGCTACTCACATGGTTAATATTTTTGTCAAACAATGCCCATAAACCTTTTGACACAGAATGAATGAATGGAGTATCAAACCCCATTGTTTATTCGGGAAAAAAGTATGCGTCATATCTCTCTTTCAATCATCTGCATTCAACCTACTCCATTCTGTCACTGTCTACCAACCTGGAATAAGTTTATGCACCATGATGCATCACACGAGTTCAATGAAATTAACTTATGGGATTCTTTTTCTTTTTTTGCCCTTCATCCAATGACAAGTAATCATTATAAAAGAACCCAATGTATAACAGTGGCAGATTGGGATGAGTATGGAGATTTCAATCAAATGTTTTCAGATTTCATCTGATGTTTGTACGTTAATTGGTCTGGGGAACTAGCTGGTGTTGGGCTATGGTTGCGTTTACAGCCTTACAGGGGGGATTATTCATTCTTTCTTCATCTATCTAGAAAGAAATACCTTATGGTGACATGCATACGCATATGGTTATTTGTTAATGCGGCCATGTGTATGACTTGCTGACAGCTTACAAACTTTTCTTCCAAAATAAACTAGAAAAAGGAAGAAAAGCATAGAGTGGTGTTCAAAGGAAGAAAAGAAAAGAAAAAGACGAAAACGAGGAGATGCCATAGAAAACAGAACCCATAAAACATATAAAACCGAAGATGAAACAAAACCCTAAAGAGGTCGTACATCAAGAATCTGAAGGACAGTCTAAACAACGGATTTAGGGTTAAGCTTTCTTCAATCTTCAATAAATTCTTCTCAAAAAGGGAGGCAATATTTATAAATCACTTGAACTTTGGAAAAATTCTATTATATAGAAGTAACTAAGTACAATAAGATTGGGGTTTATAGGACACTAAAAAGTCGCATATAAAATTATATGTAGGACCAAACAATTAAATGCAATAAGGTTACATGAAGTTTTTTTTTTTGAAGTATATAATATTTATATACGGCAAATGCAACAAATAAACTCACACACTCTCCTCACCTATGGTGAGGTTTGAACCCCTGACCTTCTAGAARGCCAAGGGCTATGATACCGCTAGACCAAAGACCCTTTGGTAAGGTTACACGAAGTTTATGGATGCCTTCATAAGTTTTTAACAAGATAAGAAAGAAATCTTAATGTAAGGTCCATACGATAAACAATTGAAAATTTGTATTTGAAGATCTATATCTGAATTCACATATTGGCTCTTCAAATTGATTTTTTTTGGAATTTTATCAATAATTCTCATATAAACCTTCGCTTAGCCCTCACTTCTTATTTTATCATTCTATTTAGTCTTTTTATTTGAATTGACCCTATATATAGGAAAATGATCGTGTGAGAAAGAGTTAAAGTGATAATCGTAAGAAGAAATCTGAACTCTTGATCACCTTTAACCTCATGTCCGCCCATGAATTGTGTTTTAAAAAGGAATTGATCTGATGCATCTTCGTACACTTCATTGGTGTTGACATTCAATTAAGATTAATCCAAGGGTAGAGATCTCTTCTTATGCTTCTCATATAACTTCTCTTCTCAACGGAACCCAACCCTATATATAGGGTTGGGTTTACGTGAGACCAGTCTGTTTTCGTGAGACCACTTTTTTACATTTGAAACTTCACAGGAAAATAGAAAAATGCTGTGAAGGTAAAAAAAAACCCGGTATATCTAAACTACATATATAACCATTTAGGTCAATATCTTAATTACAACTCCTAAAGCATAAGTTACAATGGTTTTATGCAACAAATTCAAAAAACTCTTAAACACAAGTCATAAAGCATATGGTACAAGCTTTTTATGCATTGACTTTAAGTGACAAATGCAACAAATGGTTAGAGCTTCTTTTTTGGGTAAGGTCAAAAATGTTTTCTCTATTTTTTCTTTTCTACTTCTTCTTCATGAAATTTACTGCTCCAAGCCCTTCCACGCCAAACAATTAGGGTAAGTTCAAAAACCTTTCTCTAATTTCTTCTTTTCCAGCTTCATCTTCATGAAATTTTCAGCGCCAAAACCAAAATAGTAAGGTCAACATACGATTTCTTCAATGGCTGCAAACCTTGCACAAACGGGCGGTTCCCAAGAAGTCTTAATCGCTGCATATAACCAGAATTTGGAGGTTTTGATTTCTCCACAGCTTCTTCAAAGCCCTAGCAATTTCTCTGAGGTATTCACTTAGTTCTTCTTGTTGATAATTTTGATTTATGATTCTCTTCTCTTCCTGTTGTTTCCAAAAGTAAATAATGAATACTTCATGTTGATAATTTTGATATTTTTTTTGCCCATAAGAATGAATCAGATTTTGAGGAAAGACTCAACGATTTGATCATGTACATATATGGAGGCCTTTATTTTGGTGTTGAGATCTTCATTTGTAATACTAGTAATCGGGTTTGTTTGTTCTTTAAATTTGTTGATTTTCTACCCAACCACATCCTTCTTTGTTCCTGTTGTTTTATTTCACATGATTGTTCCTTAAATTTGGTTTGTTTGTTCTTTAAATTTGTTGGAATGGTGGATTTGGGTCTGTTTTTGGTTGCTGCTAGCCACTTTAAAACATAATATCCAAACTTATAGTCTAACTGTAAAATATGCAATGACCATCTTGGTGCTTTTTCATGATATTTCAATAACTTATAGTCTAAGTTTAGTCCAGGGGCTGTTGGTCTTTGATCTGGCCCACAAGGGTTGTCAACACTGCAGTCAAGCGTTGTGTGTGTATTGTGCTTAAACTATAATTAGTAGTTTTTGAAGGTATGTGGATTTCATGCACACCATAACTCAATTGTTCATTGACTATTGACACCATAACTCAAGAACCAGCCGTAATGCATACAAATGTCTAAGAAATTCTGTTGTAAGTCCATATTTAACACCGGTAACGGAACTACCAAAACAACAGGTTATTAATGCATATAGAGGTCTAATATGTCTCTGTGCACATATATCATACTATTCCATATTCTGTCTATGAACATGCATCCAAGCTTTTGTTTTTTTCAATCCATCACTAAACACAACTAAACCTTGTGCCTGTTGTTGCTGTCATATACACAACTAATACAACAAGTATTTCACAACTAAACCCTGTGCCTGCTGCTGCTGTTAATGTATGAGGATTTACATTCTTAAGCCTCATGGTCTTTTGTGCACATGGTCTTGAAGAACAAGCAAAGTTCAAGGAAAAGCAAGCTGGTCCAACTAATTGTGCATATGAATAACATAACCTTTTCATTTGCAAGCTGGTCTAACTAAATATGATGTTGGCATGGTGGTATAGTCAAAACAAAAAGTGTTTGTATACATACCTTCCATACATAAGATGTGAAATTTAATTGTGCACTAATACTCTAACTTAAGATATGAGTTTGGTTTAGTATATAAAGTCCTCTAATATGTTGTTGCTGTCATTGTTTCTCTAGGTTCAGAATCTGCTATACATTTTATCTTGTAAAAAAACAGCTATTAAATGTCAGAAAATAATGAAGCTGTACTAATTTGAATTCTTTCTTTATGCCCTGTGTAGATCCTGAACTCGTTAGCCTGTTTACTTGTCATCATCAGAGGTTCTTCTAGCAATTCCTCTGAAAATCCCAGGTATGGAGCATTTTTAGCATCCAAACTTTCAAATACTCATATAGACTTGCAATGCTCCATGTAATTGTTTTGTCATTGGGGACATAGGGTGGTTTATCAGACTTGTTTAAAGTCAACAATAGACTCTTTGTACAACACTGACACACACAGACACACATCATGAATGGTGTGGCATGTGCATAACACAGACACACACACACACACACACATACATAATGGTTGGGTGTTGTTTATGACCCTGTGTATACTAGAATCATGTTAAATCATGTATTGTTAAATCATGTTTTTGGGCCTTATGATCATGATGTARTTATGCACCACATGGCCAGATTACATATTCTGTTTTGTTTAGCCATATGCATATGCTTTGATCTAATCACACACACATTGTTCTATTTATGATGACCACTCAGTAAGTTGTCAATCATAACAAGTCTTTGATTTGCAATGAAGTGTCTGTTGCATGAATGAGTTGCTATAAAGAATAACTTTATCCTAAACACAGTTGCTAAGGCAATGGTTAACACATCTGCACTGTCCCTGTTCACATTACCATATGTTGTTGTCATTTTTGGTTTAGATATAGATATAGATAGAAATGTATGAGGATTTACATTTAACGCAGTTGTTGTGTGTGTGTGTATTGTGCTTAAACTGTAATTAATAGATTTTGAAGGGATGTGGATTTCATGAACACCATAACTCAAGTGTTTATTGACTATACTTATTTGATGTGTATGTGTGTATATTTAGATACAGCAGATACCAGAGGTCTAATTAACCATTCCCTGCTTAAGTAAGTTTCATCATTTTTCATAACCATTTCTAATTAAGATCTCTAAATTAAGATATGAGTTTGGTTTAGTATATGAAGTCCTCTAATATGTTGCTGCTGTTTACATGGCTGTGTGCACGGTAAACTGTTTGAATGGTTCAAACTTCTGGATCAATACAGTAGCCATGATAGATATAGAAACAGTCACATGTATATAGATATAAATATCGAGAGATATAGAAACAGTCACATGTATGCTTTTATGCACACACACAGAAACATAAACATAAACAAAACACATTAGCCATGTTACATGTGTCTGTGTGTATATATATATTCATCTTGATGTGTTTGTGCATATGTATTTGTACATAGAAGGTTTTGATGTTTGAAGTGGCTGCATAGCTCCATCAATTTAATTGGACAGCAATAGTGGAGTTTATGTTTCTGTGTGTGTGTGTGTGTGTGTATAAGATGAAATGGAAACAACATATTCTGTTTCTAACAATATGAAAAAACTTGGTTAAATGCACTGTTTAAATGTCTATATGGCAACGAGTTAGTTAAACTTTGACGGTGTAGACGACGGCTGGTGGTGAAGAGTTGCCAAAGAAGCTGCAACTCTATTCATTTTTCATGAGCAGTTCCTCTTTTTAGTGTTCGTATTGCTCTCAACTTAAAAGGTTTTGTTATTTGATTCATTATTTCTCCTGAGATTGCGTATTGTGTTGATTTGTACACGCTCCTAATAAGCATTTCAATTACAGGTATTTAATTTGAGTCTGTTGTTTGTAGTTTGCCAACAGGACTTGATTATGAATACAAAGCCATCAATATGTTCAAACGAGAGCAACACAGTCCTGGTAACAACCTAAAATTGTTCAATTTAAGGGTTATAAGCTGAATGAGCATATTAGCTGAATAAAAGCTTGTATCTTTCCAAAATAATGCACCATCTGTATTTGGGCATATTTTTATGCATACCATAACATAAAATAGAAAAACTTTGATGATGTCTTTAACAAAATCTATTTGATCTCTCAAAGTTCAGATTGTTTCTCCTCTTTTAGACAGAGGGACTATAAGGTTGGTGTAGGATAATGCTTTGACAATGTAAGTTCACATCACTGTAAGGTTGGTGTAAGGCTTGTGCACACATGTGGACTGCATAAATGCCACTTATGACCATACCAAATCAACACAYTGAATAATATATATGGATAACCTACATGACACCTGGTTTCTGTTATGTAATGTTGCAGTCTTAAGATTCCTATTTTCTTAAGGTTGTTAACGACTTGTTAACTTTTTTGAATATTCAACTTGCTTTCTCATGTTGTCTCCATACAATGTCAATGTCCAAATTAATCAGTGTTGGAATATTCAACTTGAATCACAATTAACCGTGTGACACATGAAGTGACATTTAGGCAATATATACTTTCTTGCATTGTTTCATAATGTGTTTGTTTCACATGTAATTTTTGAAATCCAACATATATGCAAATTTTCATCTAATAACCAGAAAGCCTCCTAAGAAAGGTAAACTAGTTTGAAGCTGTTTTGAGTTTGAGATATGGAAATTGTACTTGAAAGTTGTTTTGAGTTGATAATGGAACTGGGTTTCGAACTATCAAAGTTTTTAATATGAAGTTTTTGTGATGAAACTGTTTTGAGGCTATTCTTGGCAAAAATGACAAATTTGGTTACGTTTTTATAAGGGAATAAGGGTGGCATATCAAGAAAAGATGTATCATGGGATAAGGGTGACATATCTAGGAGAGGTATACCATGGGATAAGGATGGCATATCAAGAAGATGTGTACCATGGGTAAGGGTGACAGTTGTGAAATCTGAGTTTTGATCATAACTCTTGTTATCGCATCCATGAGATACAATGATTCTGAGTTATCATTTCTCTATGATATGAAGACTTGAAATTATTGTTCTTATTGATATGATAACAATGATGTTATGCAAAGGAGGAAAATGGCTTATAGCCAGAGGCTTTAATTGCCTATGTTTCGAATAAACAATGTTTTTCAGATATTGAATATTATACTTCAAATTGTTCAAAAGGGTAAAAGTTTGATGAGAATCTAGAGGGGCTTTGGTTGGTCTTTATGTCTAACCAGAAAGCCTTTGGTTGTGATGAGAAGTCTAAGTTGTTCAACTATTTTTTATATCTTCGACCCAGAGGCTCTGTATGTACTTTGCAGAGGCTCTGTATTTGGAAATGTAATGTCAAGTCTAATGCATCTGAGCTCTGTATCTAAAAATCTTTTGGACTTAAATCATTTTCAAACTCGTTACTTTATTGATATTTAGAACCTAAAGCATAGCTCAACCAGAAGGGGGGGCTCTAGTTGACTTGGTCTCTAGGCAAATTATTTAAATTATTTGTTAAAGTTCTTGAGAAAATAATTAAATATTTTGGTAGAGCCTCTGGTTGACTTTCATATTTAACTAGAAGGCCTCTGGTTATCGTTAAAACCTATAATCTTTTAAGTATAACTCAATTCTTATTTTTCATAAGCTCTAGCCATTGACTAAGAGCTCTGGTTGGCCGCATATCCTTGTATGTTTTAAATGTTGAGATCAAAAGCTCTAGTAGGTATGACCAGAGGCTCTGGTCGACTAGAGAAGCTCTGGTTGGTTTGACTAAGGATTTCTTTTCTCAAGTTAAATGACCAAAGGAACTCTGGTTGCGTATATTATGTGTTTAAATTGTTTCAAGTTGATCCAGACTTCAATATTTAAGCCTTTAATGAGTTTGCTTTGTTTTGTGATGCTCAAACTTAAGAGCCAGAGGAGCTCTGGGTAACTCCGCTTAATATGATACGAGGACTTTGAGAATCTTACACAGAGTGATGCGAGTGTACGCCATGTGTGACGAGGAAGATTTATAGACTCTTATTGAATTATGATATTTGAGTTTTGTCTTATAAAAAGTTGAGTTATATTTGTATGTTTACAAAGTTGATTTTAAAACAGGTTTGGCGAATTTTCACCCTATAATTGCATAAAAAAGGGTGTCTCACTAGACCTCAAGGTCTGACCCTTATTTTGTGTTTAAAAAATGTGCATTGTAGGCCAGGCCGGAGAACGGTGGCCGGAGAGAGAAGAGAGGAGAGATGAGAGTTTTAAAATACCAAAAATATCCTTGCATTAAGATTTTAATTTAAAATTACCAAATTTATAAATTTCCTAATTTATCTATTGATTTGTGGTTAATATTGGTTCTCACAATTACCACAAACAACTCAGTTCTCCCTTGAATAGCCCCCTATATATATATATATATATATATATATATATATATATAGAGGAGCGATCAAATGCAAACCACTCAATTTGTACAAACCGTGCAAACCGCATTCAACCAATCATAATTTTTCATTTTGTTCATTTTTTTGTAATTATGAGAGGTTGATTAATCATTTTTATTGTGGAGAGTGTTAA
>NC_037541.1:7833459-7865369 GCF_001531365.2 Cynara cardunculus var. scolymus
TATATATATATATATATATATATATATATGCGTGTGTAGAAAGTAGGATCAAACGAGAACGATACATATTTAAAAGAACACAAAAACCGGCGAATCACGTGTGATTTTACACTTACATCATATATAAAATCAAATGCAATGCCCTTTTAACCATTAATGTAAAATCACATGTGATTTTGCATATTTTCATGTTCTTTTAACGTCACTCCTAATTTGATTTTACAGAACGGTCTACAACCCCGAGAATCTTCACCGATATTCTTGCCATTATTGGTTCAGCGGGTGAAATCATCAATAGGCAAACAATTTCAGAAAAGGGTCGGAAAGAAATTGAAATATATGGCTGATTTCAGGCAAAATGAAGGGGTAATGACAGGGTTCGAGATGAAAATTTAAATCTTATGATTCATGACGGTTCATTATATAATAGGTTAATGTCTTGATTTGGATTTTTGACTTTCAACAGTGCAAAAAAGGTGTGAACATTTCCTAAAGAAGATTATTTTTCTCATACTTCACCAAAATCTTTCTTTGCCATCGAAAATTCCCTAACTAAACTCTAGGTATGTGTTTGAGCCCATGCAGCGCTTAATTATTTCAGCTAGCAAACTCCATTTCTGCCAAGCTCCACACCTTGTGACATCTCCACGCATACTTCTTCTAAATGGATCCCCGTTGAGAAATATTAACATCAAACAGTTGTAGTGGCCATTCTGGATTTGCTGAATAGAGATAAGAATGCAAACTGGTTCTAGCTTGGTTACTGGTGCAAATCTTTCATGGTAATTCACTCCATACCTTTTTCTTTAAACCCTTTGCAACCAGCCTCCCTTTATATCTGTCAATGTTCCCATCAGCCATGACTGATACCGTATGTTGTATGTACCCATCTATAATTAAGTCCTTGGTGAACTGGAAGTGTAAAAGGATTGCCTTTTTTTGTTGAGGGTTTGAAGAGCTACAACCTAAAATGTTGCACCTTTGGGTCATGAGATAAACCCTCGGAGATTTCAATAAAATAGAGAGGCATATGAACGACCTTTGTTGGTGTGTAAAGCCGATTAAAACGCTCCCAAGTTTTGATGAAAGATAAACATATATTATACTAATAAATTATTTGCAAGCGACGTGATTTTTGGTTAAAAGAAAGTCGTTAAATAAGATAACTACGACGTGTGCTGGAAGACAAAATGTCACCTCGTGTTGAATGCCTTCAAGTCCAAGAAAAAACAGATACAAGAATTAAAATGTTTTCGGTATCAATATTTGCCATAAAAAATTTAAAGATGGCTGTTTACCATCATTTTTCACAAATAATAAATAAAAATTAAAGACCATTTCACACGATATGACGACATGGATGAGGCGACACGCCCAGAAAGCTAAACAAATGAAAGGTCATTCGAGATACAAGTCAAAACAACGCGTCTATCTCACTTGATCCGCGGATCATCGAGTTCAACTTTACTCGTCCTTGATCGATGGTTTTGGGGATGATTTGAACCAAGGTACCCAAATAGATGTTGTCTTTTGGTACATCTTGTAGGCTACAACCCTATACTCTTGTTTAAGCATCCTTTTCTCAACAAGTGTGGTCACATAAGCCAAGCATAAGGTGTTCATGAGTGCACCAACAAAAGCCCATGTGCACCCTAGGTTCCAACCGAAGATGGCAAGTCCCCACCACCATAATTGCTCGCCAAAGTAGTTTGGGTGCCTAGAATAATACCACAACCCTTCATCAAGATTGGGCACCATGGCTTTTCCTTCCTCTTTCAATCTCTCATTCTTGCTCACAAATGTGTGAAGTTGGGTGTCGGCTAAATAGGCATAGACGATGCCAGACATGCACACGATTACCGCAATTATGTCCCATATGTTCAATGGCTTGTTGATCGAGTACACGACGTATAGCGGTAGGCATAATCCAAAGAGAAATACCTGTGTTGTTCAATTGGGAAAGTGGTTAAATCCGGAAAAGAAACTATGAAACGCTAATTTAATCAGTTTTTTGAAAAGATAGCTAATGGTTGCTAAAACGTTGCCAAAATTCCACCTTTTAACATGTCAAAACATTGGTTGAATGAAGATTTACCTGCTGAATGAGGTAAACACCAAAGAACGAAACCCACCACCAGTTTTGGCCGTGTTGTTCCGCCATGTTGGTGAACCTCCAATCCTCTCTCGCACCCCATTGCCACTTCTCTCGCCTGAAGTAGTTGTGGGTCAATCTGGTGGCCCAAACCCATGTCAAGACCACCACCACCATCGACCGCCACTGGTTATATTCCGCATTAGGGTGATTTGCAAATAAATGTACCAACAACACCGGAATCACCGTCCAGTACAAGTCTATCATCTACAAAACCACCACCAGATAACTCAAATTAAGCACCCGTAGATCCGGTTGCTAAAAAACACGTATTATACTTGACTGAATACACAACAACAACAAAAACAAAATCGGGTTTATAACATGTCACAAATGTCTAAATGTATTAATAGACTATTTTATAAAATTTAAGTTTATAAGATCAAACAATTGCGTATCTTATATAAAAGTGTTATAATAAATTTATATGACATTTTTGGTAATCTTAACAAGTTTTTAGAAATAGGTAATTTATTACATGCAGTTTTTAGAAATGTCCGACCCGAAATAAATGTCCATAATGAAGAAAAAAAATGTAGTTTATGTGTAGAATTGTGTAATTGTTACATTTTTAATTAACTAAATAGGAATTATACCCTTGTTAGTATATATGGTAATGAATTTTTCCATCTCATAATTAATGGTAGAATTGGAAAGTAGACATTTGTTTTTCTGAAAGTAGACATTGATTTTCAACCGAACTAAATTATAAATGTGGACCCTTATTAACTACAAGGGTGGTGCCTGATTGGTTTGAGCTTGGTTCCAAAGGTCAAAGGTATGAGGAGATCCCCAGGTTCATATCCAAGGAGGAATAAAAATCTCCATATGGCCACGGAGGTTCAGATGCGGTGACTCTGGGCTGTCTGCAAAGCAGTTGGTTACCCTGAGATTAATCAGCTCGCATAGCCGGTTAGATATCGAGGTTAATCCAAAAAAAATGTGGACCCTTATTTTGGGACGGAAGAAGTATAAAGCAGTATATCCATTAAGACATTATAAACTTTATTTTGTTGTAACGATATCATCTGGCTTGCAACCTGAAGAAGAATGAAGAAATAAGGGATGAGAAGTTTTACCCAATTGCTGGATTGGAGGAGGCTGATGAGCCAGAAACCAACATCAATGTTGAAGAAGAAGAGGGTGTTGGCCAAAAGGAGAGGATGTTGGTAACACCAATTCCACAGAGGGGAGAGAAGTTGCAGGTTGTCATCACCATCATCATCATGTTGCAGCTGGTAGTGATTAAGGAATGAGATGTAGAAGATGATTGAAGGCAGAGGAGCCATGAAAGCAATCAAAGCATTCTTGAAAGCCATGTTTGATATATTCACCAAAAGCACCATCGATGCTTCTAATTAATGGAGTCTCTCTCTCTTATATACTACCACTACCTACCTTCTCTTTTGTCTTTCTGTTCATCACAAACTGCCCACGCTTCAACATTCTGTCTTTAATATATAATTTTCATTTAGGGTTATAATTATCACTACAACAAAATCAGGTTTACAAAACGTTAAAAATTAATGTCGAATATAAATTTATAACAAACAAACAATTATGTGCCTTATGTAAAAGCGTTCCAATTATAAGAGTTTTTACGACATTTTTAAAATAAAGCGTCGTTTTTGATTTTTTTTTCATGACATTATTTGAAAAGGTTACTTGTAAAAAGAAGTGTCCTGCAAAAAAAAGTGTTTATTTGACACTTTTCGTTGGTGTTATGACGCCTTATTAATTTCTAAAGTGTCTTAAATAACTTATTGTAATGCTTTTACATAGGACATATAATTGTGTAGTTCTATAAACTTAGGTTCTATAAAGCGGTTTGTTATGATACTTGAACATTTTTTGGTGTTTTATTGCCCGATTTTGTTGTAATGCATGTTATCATGTTCGTTCTTTAGCAAGTTAATTGTGTGATATGTGATTTTCAATAGGGTCTCGAAAATTTTGGGGTCCATTTTTACATTGTCTAGGACTTTGTGTAAAACTTTAGCCCACCTCAATGATGCTCCAATTTCTATCGAAAGATAAAAATAATACTCCTCATAATTGTCTCTATAATGTGTATATATGTATCTTTGTTATCTCATTTTGTAGTGTAATCAAAACCTTTAGGGTGTAAGTGTAACAAGGCCTGCAAAAATTTTGGAACGTCCGTACATGTCTAGATATTTATGGTGATAGTCTTCTCTACTCCTTGAGCAACAGGGAAAGCTTACAACTTACCTTTCCTATAGACACAATTTCGTGTTCGATTTATTGAGTTTGTTTTGTTTCAGACAAGTTCTTTATGTTATACCATGCTTTTTAGTGAACTTTTTTTTTTCTTGGAAATGCATCTAAATGATGCAAACAACAATCCAATCATGTATATCGCTGCAAAAAGATAAGGAATGCAATAAACTGACATAAACAAGTCTAATATGAGATAAGATGCAAATAATCAAGATAACGATATTAAACTTGATTCCACTATCAGTGTGAAAGTGTACGTCTATAAAAAAAGCAAGATAACAATTGTATTAATCACAAGAAGGTTACTACATGTTTATACGATCTTTAGATGATCGAGATCAGCCCTTTGCAGCCTATGTTCTTCGTAGTTGATATTTTTGGAAAACAAAAAAGTGAAATAAGGAACAAATGATTAAGATAAATTATGGACCCTTTTATATGTCAGGTTTCCATTGTATCACCTTATCTATGCGACCTAAGAAAAACCCAAATGTGATCAAGCCCACGCGATCTACCATGATCACATACTTCCTTGACAAGATTGCAACCTTTGTATCGTAGGTTCTTGGCATGGACATGATCTATCCAACCTGATGCAAATATCGCGTACGATACGTGCCATAATCACCTATCTTATCCAACACATCTGGGCGATGCGATCACGCAGCCTATCCGGGTGATTTGAATAGCATTAAACCAAACTATAACATGTACCTCCTCTATCCAAAATTAAATGTCCAATATAAAAGCACACATAGTTTCATAAATATGTAATTATCAGAGTGTTTTAAATAACTAAATCACAATTTTATCCTTAAAAACAGAATTAGTAAAATAAATTTCTCCATATCATAGTTAATGGCAGATTTGAGAAGTTACTTTTGAAAGTGTAAGCTTATATTGGGATAAACTAAAATAAAAATGTAAAAATCCTTTTTTGGGACAAGATAAGTAATAGTAATACTCTTTTCATTTAAAATAAGTGTCTACATTACTGTTTTCCTTTGTCCTCGGATAAATATCAACTTTCAAAAGTAATTTCTACTTTCCTATTATACCCTTAATTATGAGATAAACAAAATTTATCTCTATAGATAAGGGTAGGATTGTCAATTTGTTAATAAAAAGTGTAGTAATTACATAATTCTAAAACTGTGTGTCTTTTTTATTATGAACATTTATTTTTAAATGAATCTTCTATATATATATATATATATATATATATTAAAAGAAGAACCATGAGTGTTTGAGATGGCATCATGAAAATATTGTATTGTGGTGTTAGTGAATTGTGGTTGAGTTTGAGATATCTCACATTGGTGAAGAGTTGAAAGATTTGAAGAAATGTGGATTGGATGTCTTTTTTTCAAATAATGGGGTTTGCCTCATAGAGTTATCTTTCTTTGGATGACCCTCTTTGAAATCTATAACCATGGTTGGAAACCAAATGGTAGAAATTATAGTGCAAAATTAATTATATTAGATATTATATATATATATATGTATATATATATATATATATATATAAGTAAAACATTGGGGTGATGAGGTGGCACCATGAGAATTATAAAAGTAAAACCTTGGGGTAATGAGGTGGCACATGAGAATTGAGTATTTTTAAATGGTGAATTGTGGTTAAGTTCAAGTTGTCCCACATTTGTGAATAGTTGAAATATTTGAACAAAGTAAAGTGTATAAAAAGATGGATTGGTGCCTTTGTGTCGATTCATGGGGTTTGCCTTATAGGGTTGTCTTTCTTTGAATGACCTTCTTTGAAATCAATAACCATGATTGGGATGAAAACCAACCAAATGGAAAAAAAACTTTTTCTTTATATATATAAAAGAAAACCTTGGGGTATTGAGGTGGAATTATGAGAATTGAGTATTCTCACATGGTGAATTGTGGTTGAGTTTTAGTTGTCCCATATTGATTAAGAGTTGAAAGATTTGAATAAAGTGAAGTGTATAAAAAAGGTGCATTGAATGTTTTTGTGTCAAATCATGGAGTTTGCCTCCTAAGGTTGTCTTATTTTGTATGATCGTCTTTGAAATCTATATCATGGTTGGAATCAAAACCAACTAAATGGTAGAAACTATAGTGCAAATATAAAAGTGAAACCAAAGATGATGAATTGGCAACATGAGGTATGAATGTTCCTCAAATCTGAAATAAGGTTGACTTTCATCATCTCACATTAGTATACAAATGATAGTTTGAAGAAGATGTTGGATATATAAATACGAGATAGAGCTTTGAAATCTATGGCCATGGTTGAAATTAAAGTCAACCAATTGGTAAAAAGATTTGTGCAAAACGAATGCAAATGATACATTTTTCCTTAACAAAAGTTTTGATTATTGCAGTACTTATAATAACAAATATAGTCTAAGTATCTATTATATCACTTATATATAGAACGAAAGTGTTGACCTAATGATGTGCTTTCATCTGATGTTAGTATTCTCTGAATCGTGATTTATGGTGTTGGACGGGGCGTTATAAATATAAACATGATCTTGAGTTTTCAGACACATCGCATTTCCGCTCGAATCGAGGATTTTACATTTTCTCTTAAATTAAGTTTTGATCACCGAGCAAACCAAGAGGTATTTATGTGAAATCATGAGAATTGAGTAATGAAGGGTTGGGGAATTATGGTTGAGTTTGTGATATCCTATATTGATGAGAGATTGGTCGAAGTTATAGTTGTAATAACAGTAATGTTTGCATCCCACATTGGATCAAAGAAGAAAGAGACACGTGAGAGGTGGATACAAAAATAAAAGAGCCAACATTTTTTCTCAATATTGTTTGCATAATTGCATCCTGCATAGCATGATGGAGTGAAGGTGGCAAGAGAGAGATTACTATAAAAAGAAATGACTAAACTGGAACAAATATATTTTTCTCAGATGTCAACCTTTTGCTTAAGATCAAATGTAGTATATTTTTTAATTTAACATATCTATCTCGAATCTTAGTTTTTTTTTGTTTACATCAAACATATTATATGTTCTTAATTTGATATCTAATATATGGGTTTTCTACTTGCTTGATATTTTATTTTGTATATGAAAATGCCCATTATACTACTTGGTGATGTAGTTATTTATCTGTTGTCTTGGTGTTACTACTATCAAGGTTTGATACACCCCTCTAATTACAATTTAAATATTATAGAATGTTACGATAAAGTGTAGTATTTGTTTTTATCAGTTTAATATCTTATATGTTGGTCATCGACCCCACTTGATATTAATTTTATTTTTTTATGAGGAAAAATCCATTATCTTAGCTTGGTGATGTGGTTTTTCATGCATGGTCTTGAACTTCCACTATTGTTGCTACAACTTACACACTACTCTAATTTTTACTTGAAATATTATAGAACGTTTCTTTTTCATAACTTCAAATGAGATTTCAATTAAATTAATAAACATCATGATTTTGTCACCTTGTATGAGATTTCAGTTAGAATTGTGACTTCTAATTAAACAAACTACTAACATTAGTCAAACATTTGTTGAGTACTTCGTAACACCATTCTCGAGCATAGTTAGATAACTTAAATTAACATGTGGTTCTAAGATTGTTGTCAATTTCTCTTAAAAACTATTAATGTTAATGATTAGTTGCCACATACATTTGTCTAATTTTTTTAGAAGTGAAATTCAAATTTTAGTCTATAACATTTCTTTTGAAGATGATATTATCACTACCGTATAATGCACGGTTGAAACACTAGTGGAGTAATAATTGAAAAACAATACGATATTTTGGAAACTTTTACAAAATATTTTAATTTAGAAAAACAAAAAAATACATTATATTCAAAAAGAAACTGTTGGTTTTAACATCAATCAAATATGAGTCGTAAAATTAATGGAGGCATATAGAAACTGAGGAGGTATTTGGGATTGTTTATTTGAAAAAATATATGTTTTTTTATAAAAGCACTTATTAAATTATTATAAGTCAGAAGTGTTTAACTTCTTCAAAAATTTCTTATTACCGGTTTGGCTCCAATATAAATTGTTTATTCAAACACTCGAAAGTACGTATTAACGATGTCATATCGGAATAAGTCAATAAGTTGTTTTTATAAACAATTCTAAACACCTCTAAATCAAAGATGTATCATTATTAAAAGAGAAATTAAAGGCGGTTGTAGATATTGACCTGGAAAAAGGTTAAAGTGGGTGTAAGGGAAAAGCGTTTGGAAGTCACCCATTAATTATCATGCGTAATGATGATTAGAGGAGGAGGCTAATCATCATCCCTATCTCCCTCACATGCACATTATATATGTATACACTTGTCATGTTTTTTAATATACTGTTTTTCATTTTTTTAAAATTACCATTACTTTTTTTTAACGTCTTTCCAATCATCCAATATTTTTTGAGATTAAAGGTGGTATTAACCAATAATGGTTAAAAATTTATTTTATTGTGGTAATAAAAATATTAATTCTAATATTAAGATTTTAAATGACGTAAGTTTAATATGGCTACGAGATCATGCTTCAAGCCTTACGATTTACGACGAGATTATGGCGTTTTCCAAAGCGTCTCTTACGGCGATATATGTATTTATATATAAATGTATATGTCTCTCTATCTCTCTCTCTCTCTCTATATATATATATRTRTATATATATATRTRTATATATATATATATATATATATATATATATMTATAAGTTAAGATAAAAAATGTAAGAAAGGACTTGAACCAATGATCACTTTCTAATCTCAAAACAACCCGTGAATTGCTCTTTGAATTTTTTTTAACCTAGTGTTTCCCATTAGTGTTGATCTGGTGGAACTCTTCTATTAGGATTATCCAAGGGTCGAGATCACTTCATACCATTTTCACCATAACTCTCATCCTCACCGTTATATATAGGGGGTCATTCAAGGGAGAACTCGATTGTTTGTGATAACTGTGAAATCCAATATCAACCATAAATCAAATAATAAATAAGAAAATTAATAATTTTGGTAATTTGATTTAAAATTTTAATCAAAGGGAATTTTAGGTATTTTAAAAATCTTATATCTCCTCTATCCGACCTTCGACCTGTGGTAAACCGTATTCTGGCGAACACCAAGTAAATACAACATACACAAAATATACAATGTGATACCTAAAAACATCGACATTGTTAAAAAGGATACATGCAAACGATTTTTAGTGTTATACCCAAAATACATACAACATGCACTATGATACCAAATGTGATACCACCGTGATACAAACTGTGATACCACTATAATACCAATCTTTGAAAGTTCATCGTCAATGTCGATGTCGAACGCCTGCAATAATGGGTTGTATCACCACCATATCTACAGTCATGGCCTCTCCATATCTACCACCTCCGTAACCACCACCACTAGTTGCACACGGCCATCGCCTCCATATCCACTACCTCCTTCATGGGCCACCACTACCGCATCCACTGTTACGAGATCTAGGCTACATCTAGTTTACTTCTTCGGTGAAAGTTCAATTGAGAGATGAGGGATAAGAGAGAGGCACTTCACGTATTCACCGCCTCCTTCATGGTGACCATCACCATCGCCTCCACCACTGGGAGATCTGGGTTACCTCTTCGTCGAAAGTTCAATCGAGAGATGAGGGATAAGAGAGGAGCCTTCATATCTACCACCTCCTTCACGACGACCACCAGCACTGCCTCTACCACTGTGAGATCTAGGTTACATATGAGTTACATCTTCGGTTGAAGTTCAATCCAGGGAGAAGGAAGAAAAGAGAGGCATGGGCTTCAAAATAATTAACTAGGATGAATTAAAATCAATTATGTAACCTTAGGATTGGAAATGTCAATTAAGGATTTGATGTGTTATAAAAAATCCAAATTGTCAAACTACAAATCATATGTTTACTTTATTTTAAAAATAACATTAATTATATTAAATGATTGGCTCACATTGGATCACACAGTTACCATAAATTACCTAGTTCTCATTTCATTAGTCCGCTATACATACATATGTGTGTGTGTGTATAGGGACATGTTCAAATGAAGTGTTAGATATATAAGAAATAGAGAACTGATCCTAGCCTTTGGATCAAATGATCAATTTTTTTTAAAAGAAGGGTGATATGGTAATTAGAAAAAAGCGATGACGACATATGATCAATATACCTTCATCGTCAATGACAACAAGGGAAGTCTAAGTCTGGTCGGTGATATGTGATCTTGATGCCATTAAGATTCTAGCATATCAAATCCGGTTTCATCTATTTTTCTCTTGATCCTTTCTCGATCATATATTGTAATTATAGGTTATCAAAATTATCAAATTTCTTAATTCTTTATCGATTAAATCTCATATTCTTTCAATATAAATCTGAATCCAGAAAGGGATCACAAGATGTTGATTTTGATCCTAAAAACATAATGTTATATGTGAATCTAAGATTAATCTGTGAATCAGTTAAATAGTTCATATATGAAATCACACAAGTCCATATATAAACATATAGTTCATATATGAATCACACATATTCATATATGCACATATAGTTCATATGTAAATCATATGGGTTCACATATGGACACTGTTGAACCCAGATACTCTTAATTGACAGAAACACAGTTTATGTAAGATAAGAATTAAAAACAAGCAATGTATTTCAAATGATTAATCGGAATATTCAAGGATGAAAATAAAACAGTAAATGAACTTGAATATGCCAAATGCTTTTATTGATAAAAGATGAACAATGAAAGCACAAATGTAATCTCACAGAAAAACGTGTATAGTATAAGTCGGTTCCTTCAGGTACTTTAAACCTGAGGAGGAAGCCTACTTATGTACTTCTAGGACTAACAAACTATGTTATATAATAGGCGTGGAACTCTAAGCTAACTGGTATGCATCCTGATCTTTGACTTCCCTTGAATAGCAGAGTAGACTTGGTCAAGCCGCCTTAAATCTGTTAGAAGCTTGCGAGAATATCTGGGCTAACACGTGCGTTCCATAGAGAAGATAGCCAGAAGCTTTGCATGAACATACAAAAGCTTTGCATGTACTATGCAAAGGCTCTGCATGTACTATGCAAAGGCTCTGCATGTACTATGCAGAGGCTCTGGGCCTTGGAGTTRTAACTTGGTGTCAAGCACTTATGCTTTTTGGCGCACAAGGCTTGAGCGTCCATAGAAATAGAGCGCGGGCTCTGTATGATTGGAACCTTCACTCTTGAGTAAGAGCTCTGGTTCTTGATCTTCTGCATGAGAGCTCTTAGTCCAGACCGCTTCACTAAAGTAAGTCCTATTGACTAGAGTAAGAGACTTCTTACTTACACTTTCACAAGTTGGGGTCTAACAATCTCCCCTGAAGTGTAAATAAGGCAGGCTCTTACTTAAATTACAAAACAGTCTAATTGAAGCAAGAGGTTAAAAGGAACCTCTGAATTACATTTACTATCTAAAGAAGTACAATACGTTTTGAATGGAAATTACATCAAATTAAAGATAGAAAAAAAGTACTTACAAAAGATAAGAGGTCTAAACATTTTGAAGTCTAATGAACTTCCTAAGAAGTTCACGAAACTCAAGCATATTTCGTATCGACCTTAGGATAATTTTGGCTCGCTTCTTTGCTCCAGGGAAGTTGTCTCTTATGTAGCGCAAATTAGAGTTGGAGTATTTGTAATTCTGGTTGTCTCGAAAGAAGATCTTCTTTTTATGCTCATTGCAAAACACCACTCCCACTTCTGGTTCCACCAATACCGTCCAGAAGGGGATGCTGTTGATGCCCTGCAGATCTTCATTTGGTGCAGCGACAGTTAGTTGATCCACTCCTAGATCCAGAGCTAGTTGGAAGTCGAACTTGCATCTAAAGTCGAGCAGGTCTGTCATTGTTTGGCATACAGCAGAGTTGGCAACAACGTATTTGACTCCCTTGTCCTTCTTGTGATCTGTGAAGTAGAACAGAGAGAGAAGATCCCACGGATTCAGATTAATAAGGTCACAATCAGTGAACCTACAGATCTGTCCGCGAGACCTCTCCACTATGTGTACTCGTAGAATATAATCTGATTATTGCACAAAGGTACTCTTCTTTATGTCGAGGACTTGCTTTATTCCATCAACAAAGTGGAATGCAGTGATGGGTTGAGTGTAGCGATCTAGAAATCTCTGCCTGATGTGCTATTGAACCATAGGATGAAGACTGATATTCTGGACCGGTGTCTCTTATCTTAGGTTGTAGAGGAACTGGTAGATCTCCTTGCTGTCTGCCTTGTCCTTAATTGGTTTATCAAGGGGTGTTGGCGTGAACATGGTATCCATACTTTCCTTGATCCTTTGGACACGATCAGAAGGATGCTTCCATTTTGGCCCGCTAGTTGTGCCTTCTAAGTCTGCTTTGTTTGGCTTCACAGGTACCTGCTGCCTTATAGCTGGAGTGACAACCCTGGTCCCTTGAGTAGGGACCCTAGCTCTGTGTATGTTGATGTGGTGGACGAGCAGCAATAGTGACTTCTTCTAGAGGAATGGCAACTGGAATGTGCAAAAGTGACAGATCAGCCACATTCACAGCTACCACCTCTTCTTCTTTTTGTTCTCTGGTTGTAGGAGCAGCCATGTCCATTGCGTACTCTGTTGATAAGGACAAAGCCAGGTCTGAATCGTCTGATCCATAAACAGATAGAAGATCTATCACTTCTGTAGTCTTTTGTAGCCCGGGTGGCTCTGCCTGAGATGGCATGGGCATCTTTCTTTTGCGAAGCGCCTCTGCATGACCTGGCGCTGGTTGGCTCTGTGTCCTCTGCCTTAAAGGATCTTGAGCTTGTTGGCATGGAGCAGAGGACGTTGGTGCATAGGGGGCAGCCATAGGTGTTGCACTTGGAATGGCTATAGGATAGTTCTACCCTCCTTGATGATTTTGAGGACCAGACTCGTCTGGGTCCTCATCATCGTCAAGTCGTCTCCTCTTTGATGGTTCAACATAAGAAGATGGATCCATTCGTCGCTTTGGCCTCTGGTCCTCTGCTCGAGGCATTGACTTGATCCTCTCCTCAATAACTTTGAGGAGTTCATCAACTGCATCCCCAACCTTTTGAATTTCATCGTCCGAGCGGTAATTGAACCTGGCCAGAGTAGCGTTGATGGCCTTTGCTGCTTCTGTGGCTTTGCTATTGAAATCTAAAGTGAAGTCCGCCACCTTCTGCAGAAGTCTGTCACCCAGAGCATTCATTGCGTTCTGTGTGCCATAATCCACAGGTACGCTCAGAGGAATGAGGGACTGGGTTTCATGAGATGTGGACGCCTCACCCCTCTGTATTGATGCAATGACCTGTTGCAAGGCCTTTGCATTTCTTACTGTCAATTCCATAAGTGTATCAATACGAGAAGCATTCGTTGAAGACTCTGCTCTCAATACTACCAAGGATGCTCGTATCTCATCCAGAGCAAGTGCAGAAGGAGACGGCTCTTCACGGGCCATGATGAGTTTTAGCTCTTCCAAGGAGCACCGCATAGAGGTGAAAAGGGAATGGAACTCTTCCCTTATGACATATGCTGGTTGGTTGACCTCTCGCTCAACACATGGGCCAAATTAAGTCCCCGTTTCAAGGACGCCTTCATTCACAACTTGATTGATGTTAGTCGGGAAAAGACTTCCAAAGGATCCTCGTGGTTCTCCTTGAGGAGAATTCACTACCTCTGTTATGTTAGGGAGAGGATCCAAGGCTGGTTCAGAGCCAGCCAGAGGGCTCTCCATGAGTGGATTAAAAGACTGGTCGAGAGTCTCCAAGCCTTGTGCACCTATTCCTTGCTCTGAACAAGGTTGGGAGTCTACACGTGCAGAGGAAACAAATTCCTCTGTATGGGAAAGTGGCGTGATATGGGGAGACATATCACTTACATTTTCAAAGGTTGCACCCTTTTGAGAGAGTGTTCCATGTGGTGAGGCTTCCCTTTGGCTGATATAACCAGAGGCAGATGCGACCTCTGGTTGGATAGGCTGGCTTGGGTTCGAGGTGTGCACCTCTGTTTCAATGACCTCCATGTCTCGACCACTGGAGTCAGATGATTCGTTTGCACTAGGAGTTGGGGTGGTAAAACGAATGTGCCTATTTAGCCTAGGCTGCTCTGGCTCGCCCTGATGTAGAGCAGCTTTTGCACCTCCTCCCTCTTCTTCCTCTTCTTCCTCTTCTTCCTCTTCGTTTTCCTCTCCTTCCTCACTCTCTTCTTTTTCATTCTATTCTTCTTCACTCTCTTCTTCTTCTTCCTCACTTTCCTTACTTGTATAAAACCTTGCAGCAACGTCGTAGTGCTCTTAATCATCCCCTTGGTTTGGACTAGAGGATTGAGCCAAGTTTTGACGAGTTTCTTCCTCTGCTATGAGTCTGGCCTCTTCCCTCAGACGAGCGATCTCTGCCTGGCGAGCTTTTTCTGCTCGCTCTTCCTCTGCTCTAACACGAGCAGCCTCAGCCAATCTCTCTTGCTTTGCTCGATCTGCCTCTTCCTTTTTCTTCCTCTCCCTCTCAACTTTCTTTTTCCTCGCCTCCTCTCGTTTTCTTTCTTTCTTTCTCTCTTGCTCTGCTCTTACCCTCTCTTCCTCTACTCTCACCGTCTCTCCCTCTGCTTGAGGCCTTAAAGTGTCCTCAGTTCTCTCATCTTCATCGGCTGTTTCTATGCATACCGGGGTTTGAGACACTGGTTCTAGTGTCTAGCGTGTACATCTGTACGCTCTTCTGATCTCCTTTGTCTTCATATAACCCATGAGCCTCTTTGGGATTGGCCTCTCTGCTGCATATCCCTCTTTGTTAACTGTAGGCCGGTATTGAGTGAGCACGTTCACCTTGTGAGAAGGTAGACGACCCACATCAATATTGTTGTCGTCGATAGCAGGTCTTAGAAGAAGACCCAAGAACCGTGGAAATAGCAGAGATGGCAACTGTCTTCCTTTGGCCACTTCTTGGCCACGGCAGCCTTGAACTCTGTGTAGAGTATCAAGGAGTAGTCGAGAGATAAGTCGAAGAAGATACCATATACGATTTGAAGAACATTTGTTGAGCACATGTCGAGGCTCCCAATCTTCCCTGTCAGCGATCTGTTGACCAATGTGAAAAGTGTGTTCCACATTGGTGGTAAATATTGACGGCGATATTGTGACGGGTACTGGATTGCCTTGTTGTACCCCAAAAATTTCAAAAATACCACTATCTCTTCCCAGATAGGAGAGGGGCGTACTCACAAAGCCCTAGGTCGGTTTTCATTGGGATTTCAAGAACCCACGAAAACATGGACCTTGAAATGCGAACAGTAACAAATTCCTTTGCGACAGAGGCATAGAAATCTCCAATGATTCCTCTTTGAGATTCGGTTACGGCATAAGATTGCCAGTATTCTTGAATATACCTTTCAGGTACAAGGTCATCTGTATTTATCAAGGCAGGGTTTAGGAAGTGATTTTGAAGGATGTTGATGATGGGATGGTATTTTTGGTCGAAGTTTTCAAGTTGGAGGTGAAGGGCATGGTTATTGGGTTTGATAGGAAGAGGAACCAGGTTTTGACTGGTGTCCTCGACAGTTTTGTGGGTTGTGGTATGTGTTTGGGAGTTTCCTGACTCGGAGGAGGACATGGTTGCAGGTTTTTATGAAAAAGAATGGATTACAGAAGGTTAGGGTTTCAAGAATCAGTTCTTGATTCTAAGCAAGGGTTTGAGAGAAGGGTTTAAGGAGCTTACTTGACAGATGGGATGAACTTTTGATGACTGAAACAAGTTCCGAACACTGGTTTGAGAGCTTGAAGGTGTAACAATGGCGGTTGGAGGTTGAAGACGATGGGAGTTCTTGAATTTCTTTGTAAGCGTAAAAAATTAATTGGGGGTAAAAATTGTTTTAAATAGAGAAAATAAAAACATTTGAGTATTTAGCGCCCCAAACGTCAGGTAAAAAACTGAAACGATTTTTCACAGCCTGTGGGGACGCGCCACATGGACTGCCAGCTGCAAGTGGTGCCTCCCACGTTTGAAAAGTTAAGCTCATAGGCGGTGATGCTTAATGTAGATGACAGCTAATAAAAAATTTAAAAATTAAAGAACCGTACGCCTTCTCAATAAAATATTATATTTTAATTTTCAAAAAAAATTAACAAGTGTAAATACTCTGGTTAGAGTGAAATAGATGTTTTGTAAAGAACCAGAGTACTACATACAGAGAAAGACAACATACCTTAGGATCTCATATAGAGACTCGTAATGGGCTATACATGTCCTCTATAGAAAACTTGCTATGTTTAGAGGCAGAGGCTCTGTATAGTACATACAGAGGCTATGTCCTATAATCTAAAGAGTTTTGAAGCAGAGGCTCTGTATAGTACATACAGAGGCTCTGTTTGTCATGATCTGGTGCTCCCCCTTGACTTGAGCTCTTCTTATCTACTCCCCCTTGAACTATGTTTGGGTCATATGTGATAAGTATTGCACATGCATAAGAACCAAGGTACAAAGGCTCTGTATGCACTATACAGAGGCTCTGTATCACAAGACAACTAGGTTGTGAGCAAGAGGCTCTGCAAGTACTATGCAGAGGCTCTATCTCATGGATCAATACAATAAACAACAAAACAGAAGTATGCATAAGGGATGCAGAGGCTCTGTATAGTACATACAGAGGCTCTGGCTTAGTTTGAAAGATTGAGCATACCCAACTTRCTAACCAGAAAGTTAAATCTCTTTTCGTCAAGAGCTTTTGTAAAAATGTCAGCAAGTTGTAAATCTGTACTAACAAAGAACATTTCAATCGTACCTTTCTCTATATGGTCTTTGATGAAATGATAATGAACATCGATGTGCTTTGTTTTTTAGTGTTGCACAGGATTGGCTGTGATTGCGATAGCACTTTCTGAATCATAGAGGATTGGAATTTTCTCGAACTCGATGCCATAGTATTTCAGTTGAGTCTTCATCCATATCACTTGGGAACAGCAACTGGTTGCAGCTACATACTCTGTTTTAGCTGTGGAAGTAGAGACGCAATTCTGCTTCTTTGAGGTCCAGCTTATGAGCTTGTCTCCAAGTAATTGGCAGCTCCTTGATGTACTCTTTCAATCAAGTTTACAACCTGCATGATTAGAATTTGTGTACGCGATTAGGTCAAAACCAGAATGCTTTGGATACTAGAGACCCAGAAATTGAGTTCCCTTGAGGTATCGAAAGATTCTCTTTACAGCCGAAAGGTGAGATTCCTTTGGATTTGCTTGAAAACGTGCACAGAGACATGTGGCAAACATGATGTCTGGTCTACTAGCCGTGATGTATAGTAGTGATCCAATCATTCCACGGTATGTTTTGATATCCACCGGTTTTCCAGATGGATCTGTGTCAAGCTTGGTTCCCGTAGCGATTGGTGTTCTCATAGTGGATGAGTTGTCGAGTTGGTATTTCTTTAATATGTCAGAGACATACTTAGCTTGGCTAATGAAAATACCATCCTCCCTCTATTTTACTTGCAAGCCAAGGAAGAATGTCAATTCTCCCATCATGTTCATTTCAAACTCACTCTTCATCAACGCAGAGAACTTATCACAATGTCTCTGGTTCGTTGAACCAAAGATAATGTCTTCCACTTATATTTGTACTAAGAGCATCTCACCTTTATACCTCTTTATAAACAAAGTTGTATCGATTTTACCTTTTTCAAAACAATTAGATAAGAGAAAAGACGAGAGACATTCATACCAGGCTCGAGGTGCTTGCTTAAGTCCATACAGAGCTTTGTCTAAGAAATAGACATACTCTGGATGTGTGGAGCTTTCAAACCCCGGAGGTTGTTGAACGTAGACTTCCTCCTTCAGCTTACCATTCAAAAAGGCTGACTTAACGTCCATTTGATAGACTCGGAATCCCTTATAAGTAGAGAATGCTAAGAACAAGCGTATAGCTTCTAGCCTTGCTACTGGTGCAAAGGTCTCATCATAGTCTATGCCTTCTTCCTGGAAATAGCCTTTTGCTACGAGCCTAGCTTTATTTCTCACAACGATCTCATCCTCATCATTCTTGTTCCTGAAAACCCATTTACAGCCAATTGCAATTTTATCCTTTGGTAAAGGTACAAGAGTCCATACCTTATTCCTCTCGAATTGTTGGAGCTCTTCTAGCATGGCATCGACCCAACTAGGATCTTGTAGGGCTTCATGTACTTTCCTAGGCTCTACCATGCTTAGGAAGTTTACGAATAAACATTCATTAGATGTGACAGCCCGTGTCTTTACGCCACTTGAAGGTTCACCAATGATCTGGTGAAGAGGATGATCCTTTGTCCATCTTGTTCTTGACACGAATACATAAGTGGGGGATGTTTGATCACGTTCCATGGGCATGTTTGGCATTGAGCTCGGTGATGGCGAAGAAGGTTCTGCTTGCTCCCCCTCGGATGATGGTACAGAGGAACCAGGTGCAGAGCCAGAGGTATTATGTTCTGGTTCTACGAGACTGGGCTCTGATGCAGAGCTTGTTTGCTCTAGTTGTGAATTAATATGATCACCAGAGGAAGCAGAGGTGTGTGAAGGACCAGAGTCAGATGTACTTGTCGTTTTGTGATTCTTCACTTACACTCGCAGATTCATCTCTTGGTGCACATACAGAGATGTCTTCGACACCATAGAAGTCTTCAAATAGAAGCCTGAGTTCCAATTCCCTTGACTTCATTTGAGAATTGGAAGTCTGATTGTTAAGCTTGAGTCCAGAGCTGAGGTACTCTAAAGTCACTTGTTCTTTATCGTCGAATGAGACGTTGATGTTTTCCATGACGGTCTTGGTTCGTTGATTGAAGACTCTGTATGCTTTGGCTTTTGTGGAATAACCAAGGAACTTGCCTTCATCAGCCTTTTTATCAAACTTACCAAGTTGATCTCGATCGTTCAGGATGAAGCATCTGCAACCAAAGACATGTAAAAATTTAACGTTTGGCTTTCTTTGGTTGATTAGTTCGTAAGGCGTCTTCATATGCCTCTTTACCACCGTTGCTCTATTTTGAATAAAGCAGGCAGTAGATATTGCTTCTGCCTAGAAACGGGTTGGAAGACCAGAGCTGGCTAGCATGGTTCATGCAGCTTCGACCAGAGTTCGATTCTTTCTTTCTACGACACCATTTTGTTGTGGTGTCCTTGCTCCAGAGAAGTTCTGAGTTATGCCCTCTGTGTCCAAGTACGCATCAATCTTGGAGTTCTTGAACTCTGTTCCATTATCACTTCTCAACTTCTGAATTTTGTTTTGTAGAAGTACTTGAATCTTGGTCATCAATTTGATTAGCAGCTCTGGGACATCTGATTTTTTCCTTACAAACTCAATCCAAGTATATCGTGAGTATTCATCAATTAAGACTAAGATATACTTTTTACCAGACAAGCTCTGCACAGAGATTGGACCATAAAGATCCACATGAAGCATATGCAGAGGTCTGACACAGGACACGTCTGTCTTACTTTTGTGGGATGCTCTTTTAAGCTTTCCCATTTCACATGCAGAGCAGAAATGGTCCTTTTCGAACTTTATGGCAGGAAGTCCGTCAACCAGATTATTCTTCATAAGCTTCTCTATATTTTGGAAATTAAGATGAGATAGCTTGTGGTGCCAGAGCCAAGCTTTTTCACTCTTGCGAGACACGAGACAGAGTATCTCTGAATTGTCTCTTGGTGAGAAGTTCATGAGATACAGATACGAAATTTCCACATGCGGCTTCTGCAAAATAAATTATAGGGATTTAGGTACCCATTTCATAATGGGTCCTCGATGATTAGGGACAAAGGGTAGCTTTTTAAGCTTTGGAAGAGGCTTTGTCTCTTGACCTAAATTAACAGACTTGGCTTTAGGAGCCTTCTTTCTCTTCTGGGTCTTCTTGGATTTAGTCCTTGATGATCCAAAGAGAAGACAGTTAGGATCAGAGAAGTGTTGTTTTAACTTAAGCAGTAGAGAAACACATTCACAATTATGAACACATTTTGAATGACAAAATGATTTATTAGCTTTAAAGAATAAATTATTACAATCATTCCTAGCATTAGTAGTTCTAGCAAACTTCCTATCTAGATCTGATTGTTTAAACAGTGAATGAGTCTTCTCTGATTTCTTCTTCCCTACTCCTTTGGCCCTCAGAGGCCTCTCTGAAATAGAGGAATTAATTGCTCTGATACCAATTGTTGAACCCAGATACTCTTAATTGACAAAAACACAGTTTATATAAGATAAGAATTAAGAACAAACAATGTATTTCAAATGATTAATCAGAATATTCAAGGATGAAAGTAAAATAGTGAATGAACTTGAATATGCCGAATGCTTTTATTAAAAAAAGATGAAAAATGAAAGCACAAATGTAATCTCAAAGAAAAACGCGTATAGTATAAGTCGGTTCCTTCACTATTTGAAAAAAATTCCAAGAGAGATTCCATCTCATCACTTGACCAGGATAGATTAATAGCCTCTTCAAGAGCAAGCATGAAGTCCTCAGTTAACTGGGATTTCTCATCCATGCAAGTTTTTGACGTGCAATCAAGGTGACATGCTTTTGTTGACTTGACAAGCAAAAGTACATCCTCCAAATAGAGCCTTTTCACATTATAAGTGAACCCAGGGACACGTATATTTGGGAAGCCTCCGAAGTACTGAGAAATTCGTTCGGCATCAAGTGTAGCACTCATCAGTACCACCTATAGATGAGGATATGACGGAAGCATATCTCTGAGGATTGCTAGCATAAAATCAGTGAATCGATCCCTTTCATCACAATGATGTGAGTGATGTCAGGAAATGCAACCTTAAACATCTTTGTCGTGGCCTCTCTTCTGGACCTACCATTGCCAGCTTTTACCAAGACCCTCAACAAGACCCCAGTCGTGCAAAACACAATCGATGAATTTTTTCCGCCTTTGGTCTCCAATCTTATCTTGTATCCAACACTCTCTTTGATATTTTCACCTCTTTCAAATGATATTCTTTCAGCAACTGAAATTGCAGAAATCCGTCAAGGTTGGGTGCAGATTACTTTACACGCATCACCTTTACTCCACATATAATCCAACATATATTGAGGCACCTGTGTGGTTTTTCCACACCCTGTTTCGCCAGATATGAGAACCACCTGATGAGATTCTATTGTCGATGTAATAACATCCTTAAAAGAGGCAATCGGAATTTTGGACCTCCCTTCGGTAATCTATTTCAACTTGATGTCTGATTCCATCTGTGCAGCAAGTGATTCAAGCTTCTTTGCAATATCAGCCTTTTTCATCGAAGGTTTCCAGAGAATATCATTTGTCTTTGTTCGTATCTTATCAGTATTTTTACTAGACATGGCCATGACCTTTTCACCCTCCCCTTGATCACCAGGTGGGTAAACAGAAAAATAGTCATTTAAAACTTCTTTTCCCTTTTTTGAAAATGTAAAAGAAGTGATATCTGACTTTTCTTTCATATTCTTCAACTTCTCCATGGACTTGTAAACTGTAACACACCGTTTATTCAATGTTTTAGGCCCATGGCTTTGTGATTTCAGACCCATTTTTACACACAATTTGTGCACCTCAGCACGTTCGAAATTTGTAAGGCTGGCATCAAATTTTGTACATCTCATCATTAGATGCCTGAAACTGTTCAAGTGTTTGTCGAATATGAATCTGACTGTCCTCCGTAAGCCTCGGCTGCTTCTGTGCTTGCCCTTTTTCCACCTCCTCTCTTGCGCCTTTTTGTGGTTGATGGGTTTGGCATCGTTCTTCCTACTTGAATCTTGATTACGGTTTCATTGGTAGAAGAAGATGAAGATGAGGCTACTGCTCCACAACACTTTCTACTAAGTGTGTATCGGTTAGATATTGGAGCAAAGATCAGCGAGTATACGGGATGGAGGGGTGGCTTCCAATTTGTAGAAAACCATATTCCCTTCTGTTCCGGAGTGAATTTAATTGGCTTAGATTTGGAATTTGAGCCCTTTGATGCAGAAGAAACAGACTTTGCACTCTTTACCCTGTATTCAAACTTGGGAGCGGATTTAGCACTTGTCGTCATGCTTGCACGGCTAGAACCTAGGAGAATCTTTTTCTCAATAAGGGGTTTTCCAACCTCTGGTTCTTTGGCAATGACCTATGTCTTAACTTTATCTTTAAACGAGTCCACCTCTGACTTCAAGAAAATCCTTGTGTGAATGTCGAAAAATAGAAGTATCATTAAGAGCTTGAGATCCTCGTATGCATGAGCTAGAAGCTTCGTCCGTCTTTAGTTTTGTTGGACTTTCAAAAGTTTCCGAGGAGTTACACTCAGAAGTATCTGCATGACCTTTAGTAGGATAATTCAAGGTTTCAAGCAAGTCTTGCTCGAAAGCCTGTCTTATCGTTTCTTTGGAGTCATCCAATATTTTTGGATCCAAAGTTTTAAGAAAATTTCCTGTAGATGAAGTCTTGATTTCATCTGGTTCAGGTTTGACAGCCTCATTCTCAGTCTTCGGATGTTCGAGATTTGTAGAGCCAAAACAAAAAATCTCGTTTGTCTTCTGTATGCGTTTTAAATCAACTTGCGGCACACATTTTGAAGAGTAAGAGATGTTTTAGAATTTCAACTTTGGGGTTCTGGCTCCACTTTCAAGCCTACATCTTTTAAACGGTGAAGCTATATGCAAAATAGGAAAATCTGGTTTATGTTTTTCGCCCAACCTAAACACGGATTCAAGAGTATTTTTCTTCTTCCAGGTGAGGTCTAGGTCTATATAACCTATCCCTGCTTTATCCTGTTGAGAATTGACTTTTTCGTACACCTGCTGAGCATCTTGATATTTCTTAATCAAGAGCTCTTTTCTTTTTAAGCTCTGGTGTAGGAACTCCCTTTCCTTTTGAAAATAATATTTTAGGGCCTCAGAGTTTAATCTGTCTCTTTCTTTCTTTAGAAGCTCTGTTTCTTTCTTCTTAATAGCCGCTTTTAATTCTAAGCATTCTATTTTAAGACTTGTTTCAGTGGATCGTTTTGTTTGTAAAAGCTTTTCATTTTCCACCGATAACTCTTGTTTCTCTACAGTTAACAGCTCTGTCTCTCATTCAAAAAAATAGTTTTTCCTTTTCCAAGGATTTTCTTTTGGATTTTTCGAGAGAGAGCTTTTGCTGTAGATTGACGAAATCGTTAGTCAAAGCAGAGATGCTCTCTTCCAGGACAGAGTTAGAATAACCAGAGATAAAACATACCTGGGAGTCGGAGTCAGATCCAAACTCTTCTCTGTCATTCTCGACAGCCATCCCACAGAAGTTTACTTTGTCTTCTTCTTCAGACGAGGAGTCAGAGACCCAATTCTCCTGTTCTACCATGAGGCTCCTTTGTGTTCGATTATACTTGTACTTATTTTTATAGTACAGTTCGACTTTCACTAAGGGGCCTCTACACTCTTTGAAGTAGTGCCCCATCTACCAGCATCTAAAGCATCGGATACCTTGTTTCTTCTAGTCCGACGGCTCTTCCTCCTTCTTGTTGGAAATAGAAGGAGGGTTCCTTCCCTCGAAAGATTTACCTCTGCTTCGATCATTCTGTCTTCCTCTTCTGTCGAAGACCTTCTTCCCAAATTTCCTTTGGAATTCCTTGGTGATCAGGGCCAAGGATTTCGCAAAGGCGTTGATATCATCGTCTTCAGAGCTAGAAGCTCTGTCTTCTTCATCATCACTCTCCAAGATGAGAGCCTTCTTCCCTTTCTTCTCTCTTCTCTGGGTCGCCGTTCTCTGTGTGGTTGGCTTGATCATGTCTCTTTTGATTCAGAGACAAGAGCCAGAGGTCCATCCAGAGCGACCTTTGCCTTCTGCACCTCTTGTTCTTGAGCCTGTAGAGTCCCATACACATCGTGCAGTGTCCATTGTTCCAGATCTTGGTTTTCCTGGAGAGACATCGTCAGATTTCCCCATTCTGCGTTCAATCTCTTCAAGAAGAGCATGTTGTTCTCCTCTTGAGTTCTGATCATGTCACATTTGCGACATTTGTTGATCAGAGTGTTGAAGCGATGATAAGTCTGTTCTAAAGACTCATCGGGGAGTTCCTGGAAGCTATTGTATTCATTCAGGAATTGGGCACGATGATTCTTCTTCATCTTGATGCCTCCTTCCAACTGGTTAGCCAGTTGATCCCACACATCCTTGGTAGAGTCACACGCGTCGAGTGACTGGAAAATTTCGTTGGGAAGCGCCATAATCAAAAGTCTTTTGGCCTTTTGATCCACTTCCACTCTTCGTTTATCTTCATCGTTCCAGTCACTACGAAGTTTGGGTACTCGCCTGGCAGGTACCTCAACTGTATCACCAGTAGCAGGAATCTGAGGTATGATGGTGGTAAGGACATATGGGCCATTTAAGATTGACTCATAAAGTTCTAGGTCAAGACCCTCGTAGAAATTTATCATCCGGATCTTCCATTGGGGATATTCTTCCCTAATGAGACTCGGAGGTTTTGTCAAGGAACCGGCATTATACATGGAGTTCCATGATTGAGAAGACGACATTTTAGATTAAAATTTTGAGAAGAAAACTTTGACGAGAAAGATAATTGACTGAAAAACGATTTCCAGATTACGTAAAAGCAAACGTTTTTAAAAATCGAGAGAAATAAGATTAACAATTCTTTTAAAAACGAATAATCAAAAATTAAGAGTAGAATCCAGTCGGATATCGATCGACTAATCAATAAATTTGATTTGCAGGCTCTGATACCAATTGTTGAACCTAGATACTCTTAATTGATAGAAACACAGTTTATGTAAGATAAGAATTAAGAACAAGCAATGTATTTCAAATGATTAATCAGAATATTCAAGGATGAAAGTAAAATAGTAAATGAACTTGAATATGCCGAATGCTTTTATTGATAAAAGATGAACAACGAAAGCACAAATGTAATCTCACAGAAAAACACGTATAGTATAAGTAGGTTCCTTCAGGTACTTTAAACCTGAGGAGGAAGCCTCCTTATATACTCCTAGGACTAACAAACTATGCTATATAATAGGCGTGGAACTCTGAGCTGACTGGTCTGTATCCTTATCTTTGACTTCCCTTGAATAGCGGAGCAGACTTGGTCAAGCCGCCTTAAATCTGTTAGATGCTTGCGAGAATGTCCAGGCTAACACGTGCGCGTTCCATAGAAAAGATAGTCAGAAGCTCTGCATGTACTATGCAGAGGCTCTGCATATGCAGAAGCTCTGCATGTACTATGTAGAGGCTCTGGGCCTTGGAGTTGTAACTTGGTGTCAAGCACTTATGCTTTTAGGCGCACAAGGCTTGAGCGTCCATGGAAATAGAGTGCGGGCTATATATGATTGGAATCTTCACTCTTGAGTAAGAGCTCTGGTTCTTAATCTTCTGCACGAGAGCTCTTAGTCCAGACCGCTTCACTAGACTAAGTCCTATTGACTAGAGTAAGAGACTTCTTACTTACACTTTCACAAGTTGGGGTCTAACAGACACACTATAAATTCTTTGTCTCCTATTTGTAAAAGATACAAAACTACCCATTTATTTTTCACATAATTGTTACCATTCAACCGAATTATCCGGAGCTGCACAATTCGCCCTCAAATCATTTCCGTTAATTTTTTAGTGGAAGGGATACGATCACTTCTCTATTTCTCATATATTTAGAACTTCTCAAATAACTATGGCTATATATATATATATATATATAGAGAGAGAGGGTGGTTCAAATACTAACCCAATATTTTGTACTAACTTGCTAACCCGATCTTGACCGTTCATGTGATCATCTAACGGTCCTTATTAAATCAGAGTTAAAAAATAATAAATTAATTAATAATTAGTGAAATGTCTATGAACAATAGATTCAGAGGGTATTTCTGTCAAAAAAAATATTGACATTGAAAAACTTATACTGTTGATTCCCGTATCCTGTAATCAAGCACGAAACCACCATTCGCATCGAGAAACCTTGCTCATCATCGGCGGAAAATTTGGTTCAGAATCGTAATCGCACAATGGACGATTTGGGAGGAATGCAAGGCGAAGGGAATAGAGTAAGAGGTATGCTTAAAAGAAATTAGGGCTTCGATTTTGTAAATTATACCTTAAATCTTTTCATATTTGTTCAATCTTGAACACAGGACGGAGAATGAGCGAAAGACTAATGAAGAAGCACACATTCTCAAATTTCAAGAACATAATCGACAACCCGGTTGATGTGGACGCAGAGACAAGCAATACAGAAACTTCAAGTCGAATAGGGCTAAATCAAGAATCGATGGAAGTGAAACAGACATCACCAGTGCTTAATGAAAGTCAAAAAGGTAAATAAACACAAAAGCTCTACATACACGAGTTTTAAACTGTTATTTGATATATTTTTTATGAACATATATCATCAAAAACTAAAATGCATTTTATCTTTATTTTGTAAGAACAAGTTTTTTATGAACACTGTTATGTGGTTGTTCATTGCTTTATACTTTATATCTAGCACATTTGTCACACCCAACTAGACCAAATGTTCAACAACTTATCGATATAACAAACATGAATGTCATCTGTATTGCCTTATGAACACTGTTATGCGGCTGTTCATATTAATTGTACATGGTTCATGTGAACACGTTCCTCCTCCTTCGTACTGTGTTATGAACACTGTTATGTTCATGTTATGAAAGCTGTTATGTGGTTGTTCGTATTTTATATTGTACTCGATTGGAGTTTATGTTTCAACTAGAGCAGAATGGTGGACTCAGTGCCATAATGTAAACTTGGTGGTGTTTGTTTATAAAAGCTCAAATTGTGTTGTGCCATTTATGTGTTGTTAGAAAGCTCAAATGTTCAACAACTTATCGATATAACAAACATGAATGTCATCTGTATTGCCTTATGAACACTGTTATGCGGCTGTTCATATTAATTATACGTGGTTCATGTGAACACATTCCTCCTCCTTTGTACTGCGTTATGAACAATGTTATGTTCATGTTAATTATGCGGCTGTTCATATTAATTATACGTGTTCACATGAACACGTTCCTCCTCCTTTGTACTGCGTTATGAACAATGTTATGTTCATGTTATGAAAGCTGTTATGTGGTTGTTCATATTTTATATTGTACTCGATTGGAGTTTATGTTAGTCCAAAAATTGACTAGTTCATATTTTTAATACTATGTTTTTTGATCTTCTAAGCGCATCCATGCTTATGTTTACACTTACAACATCATACGTTAATAAAATATCATTAGAAAGCACTGAAGGTGAATGAAACCCTTTAATCAGGATGCAAATGCAGTTCCATGATTGAACATAGATCCAATCACTTTGATACAGCATATGTCCTTGCATATTCTGTGATAATGCTGAATACAGATGCTCATAACAGCATGGTGAAAGACAAGGTGAGATTTACCGAATCTTTATATGTCCTTGCCTATTCTGTGATAATGCTGAATACCAACAAGATCAAAGAAGATAAGGTAGCATATGGTTCAGATTAGATCATTTCAGCACCCATCTCTCCTTCAAATATGTCTATCAATATCCACTTAGATGTTGATGAAAATGACCATGGTTCATATGTCATAGCATATGGAAACAAGGAAAAAATAAAATCCATCTATATTGTCATGTTAGGAATCTAAAAACCTTAACCACATACCAATCCCTGCTGTCCCAGATGCTTCCAAATTTATAAAAGCTCCAATTGTGTTGCACCATTTATGTGTTGTTATAAAGCCATGTGAACCCTATATATGAAAAAGTAGAAGTTTTCATCAGCAAGTAGAAGTTTTCATCATCTTAACTAAAATAATGAAGTTACTTGACATATAAGATGTTTTGGCCAATAAAATGAACTTGGTTGTAGTAAGATGGTGCTCGATATAAATTTGACTGCATTTTTCTATCAGAGTTGGAAGAGGCTGATCGTTCCTAATGGTTAATGGACAAGAAAGATTGTCAAATAGGTGCTTGAAACCAAGCTCTTGTGGGTCTTGTAACATGCAACTTTTGGTTCAAATCTTGAATGATAAAAATAATGTGATCTATCACAAGTTTATAATAGATTGACAACACATATCAATTGTGTATGCCACCACAATCAGGCACCATTCTGCTTCACAAAATGCAGAGAAAACTGAGGAAAGTAACTTCACAAGTAAAAGCACTTCTTCCTKGTTGAAGAGTACTCACWTGCACTAGTTGACAGTTTTCTGAAGGAGCAAAAACCAAAGTAATCACCTTGATAACACATCATCACACMAGAACAGKACTACCTTAGTACCTTATGGGACAAGGGATAATGTATAGTAATCAGTTTGATAATCTTTAAAACTATATGTTTCAACTAGAGCAGAATGGTGGAATCAGTGCCATAATGTAAACTTGGTGGTGTTTGTTTAATATTTAATTATAGTCACCAAATATCTATAAACGATACTCTACCACAAGAGGAAAAATATTGATTGGAATTTGCAGTTTGAAGCTAAATATAGAAGGTTTAGGAGACGCATGGTAGGGAAAGAAAAAGAAAAAAGTCTCCAATCTCTAGAAAGACTGCAGATCTGCAAGGTTTGATCAACTGAACCAAAGAAGGGTTTGTATCTTTTGATTTTAATGAAGAAACACTGCAAATTAGTTGAGGATAAACCGAAGTGGAATCAGACAAAAGAGTGGGAAACTGTTAGCAGTGATGAGATGCACCTACCACGTAAATATTCTTTTTTTTAAACTTGATTGTTGGTCCTTGTCAAGTATTGTTTTGTGAAAGACAAGGTGAGATCCTCATACATTAAAACTTATTTGGTTTCACAATCTCATTTCCATCAAGACCACAACCTTTGGTCACCCAACCTAGTCCATTCTGGTCCATATCTATATTGCAGATTCTGTGTAGTTCCCAAGGTGCAAATCAGCAGGTGACTTACTTATATAGAATTGAAAGTAACATATACTATYAGCATATGATAGTTCAAATTAATAACCTCTACACAACATTTTTAAGTTAAGATATATGTTTAGGGTTATATACTTCGAACTTTTTACATAGTACTTCAAGCTTCGCCAAGAGGCAGAGCAGAAATACTATACTTCTAAAAGCAAAATTCTAGTATATCTCTATGTATGTATCTATGTATGTGTATATACACATCTTTCTCCCTATCTATACACATATTTAGCGGATACATCCATATGTACGTAAACAAAATTAAGTAAGCGACCCTCATATTGTTTTGTTTGTCATATGGTACAAATTGTACACAGATGTACATTAACTGTTTCATGCTGCTGCATTCATGTAGATTACCATCTGTTCAACTTAGCTTCTGCCATTACATAGTCTGTATGTTCCAATCCATTGCACATTTTACCCCCTGCCATAAAAGCAATATGCTCATCTATGATTTATTCTTCCGTGTAGATGTTCTTGTTGGTGTTAAATTGATGTTCATGGTGAAGTTCAATAGATGTTCAATATATGTTAAATTGATGTTCACTAAGGTGCACACACGCAACAGTTCCCGTTTTAAATCATTACAGGTCTGTAACCTTAGGACATTTAGAAAAGATGTAAAGAAGAACTTATAGTGTTTATAGTTGAATTTTGGGCAGTAGCTGTTCATACGTATATCTTCGCTTTGTTAATAACAATAGATTTTCATGTTAACATGGGGAATGTGTATCAATAACCATATCTTCATATCTATATCTTACGTGCAACATGTATATGATATGTTAATGTTATCGTGATACTGAATTATAAAATTTAGACTTAGTATCCATTGTTATGACATCCACACTAACGAAGATAGAGATGTATAGGTGGATCATCAATGGTACTGATACTAACAAAGTCGAAGGTTGTAAGTTCGTCAAAACAAGCAGGTATGTTTGATGCATAATAATCATATCAGATAGACAAATATGTTCACATATAAATGTTTTCTTCCTAACAAATATTTTATTATGTTTTCAGCAAGGCTTCTTAAAACCGACAACATCCGAACTGTAGATGACTCAAGTAGAGGAATTAACAACGATAAAATGGATCGCCCCAGAGAAGACGTTACATGTGTACGCGATAGTGATTTCCAAAGCCTTGAACAGACAGCTGTTCATGTTCATGTTGTTCATGTTGATTGTTGTTCATGTTGATTTCCAAAGCCTTGATTGTTGTTCATGTTGATTTTAGACTATTATGTAACGAACAACAGCTGTTCATGTTCATGTTGTTCCTGTTGAACCAAACTAAAATTGTTGTATTATGTAACGAACAGTTATTTAAATGAGTTATATATCTCCCAAACCCAAACACAACATGGACAGTTAGGTGACACACAGAGCACTTCTCAATAAAATGATTATAGGTCTGATTATTTATGATATAAAAACAGAGCGAACACAATAAGTTTTATTATTCATACTTGTTTCATAGACAAGTGGAGTTAAATTCAACCATCCTTGATTTGTTCGTGTGTGCAGCAGAAAAACATATGAATTTCCCGTTCACATCAAACACCAAGATGTACGAACGATGTTCAACATGTCAACAACATTCATTGCAGCCATAAAAGCATATAATTATCGAAGGTAACAACTGTTCATTTAAACGGAAAAAAGAATGATATTTGAGCACATACCGATATGAATGGTTTGTTCATTTTCTTCACTTTCGGAATTCGAATTCCGAATGTATTCGCAAGCGCTTTTAGCGTTTTCGTTCTTATTGTCGTCGCTCTGTTTTACTGTATGAACATTCATTTTACTCGAACTATAATGGTATCTTGACAAAAGAGACGATATTCGAATTTATACTATCAAAACCATGTTATATAGAACATATGTAAAAATGATTAAGATGAACAATTATGAACCATGATGCCATTAGTAAATGATGATCAATTAGTATAATTTTAAGATTTTGTAACTCCCATTTAAAAGATAAGAATATTTGGGAGTTACAAACCATATGTAAATGTTCATATGCTCAGTTTCATATATTTATTTTTTTCCAGCCCAGGTAGTGCACATATAGGACAAACAACAGCACTCAAAATAGACACAATGCTGCATATATTATAGTTTAATGTCCAGCGTTTAATGTGTTGGGTTTTTCAAGTGGGTATGTATTTCTTCATATATCTTGTGGAGTGTTCATGTTCATTTAAAATGTCTACGCAAATTTTATTGTGAACCTTGATGTCATTAATAAAAGAAGATCATTTAGTATAATTTTAAGATTTGTAACTCCCATTTAAATATTTGGGAGTTACATTAGATTGAAAATGACTTAAATACCCCTATCATTAAAAGGTGAGTTACATTTGAACCAAACAAAAAGATGAAATGTGATTGGTTGATGTTGGTTAGCATGGTTAGTACAAAATATTGGGTTAGTATTTGAACCAGCCCCTATATAGATATATATATATATATATATATATATAATGGATATATATATATATATATATAATGGATATACATGTGGAATATCAAACAACCATTTCCTCTTATACTTTGCAAGAAGAGCA
>NC_037541.1:7865989-7871505 GCF_001531365.2 Cynara cardunculus var. scolymus
TATATATATATATATATTCACTAGATCATCGATTATGTATTTATAAGAGAGACGATAGTTATGAGCAGTTTGGTGGTTGATATATTAACTACTATGCAGTTACACTTGCTTACAAATAAGATTAGAAAATAGTTACAACTGACTTAGAGGCCTATATATCATAAGTAACATGTCACAAGAATTCTAGGGCTCTGATCACAAAGACAGAGACTTTGAAGGTACAGAGGCTCTGAACCTTATCACTTAGAAATTGAGCAAAAACTCAAAACTCTAAGCATAAGACTCAGAGGCTCTGAGTACACATGCTTCTGAACTATACTTAACAAATTTTACCAAGTTTTTAGAGCAATTTCAAGAAGGTTTCCAACCTTCTAAAATGTTGACCGGATAATCCTGAAACTTAAAATTCCTAAGTAGACATTTTCTTAAAATTTGTAGAGGTGTCGGAACCAACACCGGCAGTGTTGCCCCGAACTCTTACGAGGGTGGCCCCCCTCGACCTTGCAAGGGGGCACAACCTCTTGATCCTTGTCTTTCATGCGATCTAAGGTGATAAGAGCAACATTTGTGACTTTGCATTCTAACATTCCTAACTTCCTTTGGTCGCCTTATCACCTTAACCGATATCAAATAAATCAAATTTCCACCAAATGATTGATGACACTAAAATCATCAACAAAAGATACCTAAAACGATAAGTTAGTAGGAAACTGGACAACCTAGCTAACAGATTTCAAGAAGTAAATCGTCCTATTTATTTTATATATAACATTTCTTGAAAACCGTTATGCAAAAGCGTTATAAAAACCAAATTTTGTTGTTTAATTTATAGACAAATGACATCCAAATGCTAGAGAGATTTTAGGATCGAATCAATTGTGAGAAGCTATCTTATGAACGGACCATACTCGTCTTCGAGAGAATGTGAGAAGCTTATTCAGTTCATAAGAAGGAATTTGGCGTTTTACTTGTGCATGACCTTTGTAGATTTTAAAATTTTTAAAATATATCGATATTATGAAGTTAAAGAAACAGATTGAAAAAAACATTACTCCACAATTAAAATTATTACAAATAATAAGATTTGATTCGGATGTGATTGAGTTGTAGTCATAATCTCAATTACATAGAAAGCAAAAAAGGGGGTAAGCAATGTGTTGTATGCGTTGATTCCGGGTACTTTAGGCTTAGTTGTGGGTGTGGGGGACCAACATAAAACATTACGTTTAAAGCATTTTCATTATAATTTTTAAAAGATTAACAATCAATTTAATATAGTTTTTATTTTAATTTATTTTAAAGATTCTAACATTATTTATATATATATATATATATATATATATATTTGTACTAGGCATGATCCTAAATAATTCGTTACGATACGGTGTGGTGTCAAGACTCGACTTCGACTCCATGTTATGGTACGTTTTGGTGTCAAGACTTGAGCAAGAGTGACGGAGCCACATGGGAGCCAGGGAGGGCTTGGGATTTTTTAAGGAATTTTTGGATGTAGGCATAGGTTGTGTTGGGGTTCACCCATTATTGGGCTAGCTTTCTCTGTTCACATATGAATAAGCATTCTCCTACATCCTGCGTCTCATGGATTCACGAGAAATGAAAAACCCATTTTTCTTTAACTTTAGTTTTACGATACTTCTTGTCTATTTTCAAAGGTTTTTCTTGTTTATATGTTTATCAACAGATCTTTGTTCTTGTAATAATAGACATAGTTAGCTCATTCTTACTTTCCAATTATTTTTTAATAGCTATTATATTTGAACAAGTATTTAATTGAAAACATATCTTTTAAAAAGGACTTTCGGATCATGAAATAATGAATTTTCTTGCGCTATTTTTTTAGGCTCCCCTTGAATAAATTTTCTGACTCCGCCCCCTGCTTGTCAAAACTCTGCGAGTTATGCAAAACTCCAACACATACAAGTGTAAATATATATATATATATATATATATATGTGTGTGTTGGTTATTATACAACCCATGACATTTGTGCAACCAATACAACCCAATCTCAACCGTCCATTTCATTTGATTAATATGTGATTTCATAGAAGTTTTGATTRTTTMMTAATATAAAGTATTGATCATAATTAATGAATCATATTCATCTTCCATAAATATTCAAATCATAATAAATGAACTCTCATCATTTCTATAAATATCTCAATTGATTGGGTTGCATTGGTTGTACAAATGCGATGTGTTGTATTTGAAACAAACTCTCTCTCTCTCTCCCTCTCTCTCTATATATGTGTGTGTGTGTTGGGGGGGGGGGGGGAGGTTCAAACAATAACACCTTCATTTTACGAGAACGCAAGAATAACTTTTTACAATAAACAATCACACATGATATTATATTTCATCACATATGATACACATGTGATACTAAATCAGACACATGAGCTGATTTTTGCTCCATCTAGGTTGCCGGTTAAGTCGCCCTTACACCACTAAGTCCCCTCACGTGTATTATCACATATGATAATGATGGTCTTGATGTGATACTATAATTCATCACATGTGATATTAAATCATAGACGCATATGATTTTTGGTGCGATCTAAGTGCAGGACATATCGTTCGCACACCACCAGGTGCCCTCACGTGTACTATTACATGTGATAAGGGTGTTCTCGCATTTTCGTAAAATGGAGATCTTCTCGTTTGAACCTCCACCTATATATATATATATATAGAGAGAGAGAGAGAGAGAGAGGGTGGTTCAAATACTAACCCAATATTTTGTGCAAACTTTGCTAACCCACATCAACCAATAATGTTGCATCTTTGGGTTTGGTTAAAATGTAACTTACATATTAATGATAAGGGTATTTAGGTCATTAGTCATTCTTATGTAACTCCCAAATATTTTAATTGGGAGTTACAAATCCTACAATATCTCAAATTGATCTTCATCTAATAATGACATGAAGATTCAAATATGTTCATCTTATTGACAACTAATTCACATATGAAACCACCTACAACGAACATCATGCACGAACATATATAAAGTACAGGTATCGGTTTTATCTGCACAACCCCTGTTTTTGTTAATGTGCATGTCTCATCGTCATGCATGTGTATCACTACGAGCATGCATCAAGGTTGAAGAACATGATCATATGACCAACATATATCGATTATAGTGTTCATTAGGTTCACACGGTGTAGCTAATGTTCATATATCTAGGGTTCACACGGTGTAGCTAATGTTCATATATCTAGGGTTCACACCATAGGGTTCACATGAATGTTCATACCTTGATATAGGCACGAAGATGAACGATTGTTCATACACATATTAATTAATACAAATTTTTGACCAATTTATCCTTTGAACAATTGTTCATACACATATTAATTAATATATTAATTAAATTATTGTTTATTTAATCTCATTTAATAATAACCGTTAGATGAAAAAATGAACGATTAAGATGGGTTAGCATAGTTTGCACAAAATATTGGGTTAGTATTTGAACCAGCCCCTATATATATATATGTATATGTATGTATATATATATATATATATATATATATATATGAATTTGCGTCTTTTATATGTAATTTTTGGATTATCTCATTACTAATTTGGTGTTAACAAAAGGCATTTCTAAAAACAAAATACAATATCTGGAAAGTGATTCCATTTCACCATCCAAGTTTATACTAATTGCGAACCTAGATTCCCCAAAATCTCTAACCCACCATTAAAAACACAGAAATGGAGGTTTTTTCTTCTACAACCCACCACTATAACTAGGGGTGGAATTGGTACACTACCAAATTTCTTTCTCTGATACCGTGTGCAAGCCAATTGGTATGCAAAATCTTATATTGTGTACCAACCAACTATACTTGGTACCAATTTAATTTGTACTAATTTTTTTCGGTTGGTACATGTTGGTACTGATTTTAAACCAACTTCAAGCTACATATATGAAAGTTCAAATTTTGAGTGACATTTTGAGCTTTCAGGTAACACATGCTATGTTGAAGGATTTTTAATTGGAATGAACAAAACTTGCAAACATTCTAATGTTCAAACAGAACAGTTAAAATTAAAAATTCTATATCCAATACATAAAAAATTCAAAAACCAATAAATAAGTTGGTATCATAGTACTATCTTGGTACGCAACTTCCAATACCAATTACCAACCAAGTTTGCATATTTTATACAATACAACCAATTGAATAAAATTGGTACCAATTACGTTGATATCATTTTAATTGGTACGGTTGATACATATGTTGGTTAGTTTTATCCGATATAAAATTGTCACCCCTAACTATCAAAATTTACCTCTATATTTAAAGATTAAAATGTTGCCTTTATATTTCAAATATTACTATTATAAATATTACTTAATGTTCGACTTATTGATTAATATTTTGTATTAAATTTAGTAATTAATTTATTTTGCATTTATAGAATGTAAATTACATTTAAATTATAATAAATTTATAATAAGAAAACAACAAAAATAAAAATATGAGTAAATTTCTTATAATTATGATCGGAAAATTGCACCAAAATGGAACCAACTTTCACCTTATTCCTATTTTGGGGAACCAACTTTTAAAATTGTCATTTTGGGGAACTGACTTTCACCTGATTCCTATTTTGGGGAACCAACTTTCATCTGATTCTTATTTTGGGGATCCAACTTTCAAAATCGTCATTTTGGGGAATCAACTTGCACCTGATTCCTATTTTGAGGAACCAGCTTGCAAAATAATTATAAAAAAATAGCTAAAATTCGTTTTTTTCAAAAATTAATGCAAAAAAATCTATTTTTCATTTCAAATATTGTTTTCTTTTTTTAAATTCAGATATCAAATTGAAGATTTTTTCGAAAAAAAATTCAAATTACCACGATCAAAATTGTTTTTTACTAATGCAATAAAAAATCAATTTAATAGAAAAAAATTAATTGATGCAATAAAAAATAAATATTAAATATCACATTCAAGATTTTTATATATAACCAATCTGTGTTAGTAAAACATTGTTTAAATCAAATTTGGCAAATCCAACCAAAAGTTTAATAGAGACCCTTAAATTACCTGTTACTTGTTCAACAGATCAATCAGACCCTTAAATAAACAAAAAGTTTGATAGAGACCCATAAATGACGATTTTGAAAGTTGGTTCCCCAAAATAGGAATCTGATGAAAATTTGTTCCATTTTGGTGTAATTTTCCCATTTTTCTATAATTATTTTGCAAGTTGGTTCTCCAAAATAGGAATCGGGTTTAAGTTGGATCCCAAAAATGACGATTTTGAAAGTTGGTTCTCCAAAATGACGATTTTGAAAGTTGGTTCTCAAAATAAGAATCAGGTTAAAATTGGTTCTATTTTGGTGCAATTTTCCATATATATATATATATATATATATATATTTATGTATATATATATATATTTATGTATACATATATGAAATGGTATATGTATCATGTGTGTGTATATATATATATATATATTTTGTGTT
>NC_037541.1:7872105-7878143 GCF_001531365.2 Cynara cardunculus var. scolymus
GAAATGGGTTGCCAATTGTTGGGCAAACGTTAAGACTTGTATTTATAAACGAAATTGATGTCTATTTTATGTTAGAAATGGGTTGCCAATTGTTGTGCAAACGTTAGGATTTGTATTTATAAAGAAAACAGAGATCTATTTTATGTTAGAAATTGGTTGCCAATTGTTTGGAATCTCAAGTGTTTTCTTGATATTTATCAAATGTGTTAATTATTTGATAATATTCACATATTTGGTACATGTGATTTTATAAATCTTGTGAAATGCCTACAAGTCCGTTCTTGATATTCTATAGGCCCTAGGTAGAGTTAGGATGTCAATGTTTTATCAAAGTAAACCAATCAACATATGTATCGACCATACCAGTTAAGTTAATATCAGTTACAATCGGTTGGTACACGGTATTGGAGGTTGTGTTGTGTATCATGTCTAACACTATAATACCAACTTATTTAAAAATTTATTAAACATTCGTCTCACAAATAAGTGATGGAAACAATTCTCCCATGGTTAAATCTTTACTTCCTCTAAAGTGTAGTGTAACTATACCAAATCAAACAAACCCACTATCTCAAATTTCCTCAATCTTGTAACCTTATAACAAAACCTAGTGGTTAACCTACTTTCTAACTGATTATATCAGCTATAATTACTTATGGTTTTTTAGTTAACACCTGATTATAATCGGGGTTACATTTTCATTTTCCAGGCACTATAATCAGTTATGATAGTAATCGGTTAATTGATTTGCTCGTCTCATTTTCCCATATGTGTTAGCCATGCCTATCTAGATTAAAACCACTTTCAGATTATCCATCTACGTAGTCTGAATCTCACTAAATACGTCTAAGTGGTCTGCTCTGCTCTGCTCTGCAGCCGATTGTAAGTGTTTATGTTTCTTCTATTAGATAGTTATAACTCCCCGTATGGATTAAATAGTTACAACTATACTGTAGTCGAGAAATAAGCCAATTAAGAAGTTGTATATGCAATTAAGTGAAACACCTACGTCTACAAGAACTAGTCTAACAACCAACCAATCCGATATAACCAATGATAAAGTTACAAAAGATACATGGACCTATAACTTCTTAATAATAATAATAATAGAACTCATTTTTGTCTAAAATTGTCACATACTTGGGGTTTGTTTACCACAGATAAGTGTTTATCCCGGTGTCACTTACCTTACCGGATGAACATGACAATGACTGCCCGTTAAAGGAGATAAACCGCTCACCGGATAAAAGACGTTTACCAACAATCCATTTTGATGACCAAAAACATTACATGATAAGGTAAGTAAGGTGATGACTGTTACCATTAAGCATTACCCGGTAAACAGCCCCTAATATCTCATTATGAGCTCCCTTCATCTCTTGTCCGTATGAGCATGTTGTACTTTTTCCATAAGCCAACTGGTAAAAGAATCATCATATGCCACGGAGAGACACCGTTGCACCCTACCCTACAATATGTTCGTCAATGCTGAGGGCATCCCAGAAGAAAATTATTGGACAGTTCAGGATTTCTACGATCCTTTTCAAGACCCAACGTCCAGCCTACATGGTCTGAAACAATTACAAGATTCTCTAGAACAAATACGCACTTAATGGAAAAGATTCTATAAATGTCTCAAAAGGTATGAAATATCTCATGGGTATCATATTCATGGAATATGATTCCCTCTTCAAGATGCCTAAAAATTGTGAGACCTGGAAATTCTCGATCAACCCTTGGGAGGGAGGGAATCAGATTCTCATGATATAACCCCAACCCATAACACACATTCCCAATTACTTCTTAAACAGGGTTTAGAAGTTCAAGATTAAGATCCAACCTAATGTCTAGTATTGTCTACAATCACCTTGACCGAGACTCAACTTGGTTCAGCTGATGTAGAAATATTACCCTACTGATTAAAATCTTGCAAACTCAAACCTAAAGCTATAGGACACGACTGATGACACGATTCTAGCTTAATAATTTTGGTCGGCTTTGCCAAAAAAAAACCATCTAGAAGTCCAAATTATCTTAGCCATCACATAAACCATTAGCTTCAGAGACTTGGATCTTTATGATTACTTACAGTAAAAATATAACTATTATCCAAGTAACTGACTAGATCAAAACATGCATTTGTTGCTAGCAACTGTCTTGAGTGAGGCCAAACGCATGTTTCCAGCCACAAAGCGCAACAAGCACTAGCATCACATAGAACATGAAGATTAGCATGTATCAAACATAAGAACCACCAAACGAACCCAGAATATCCCACCAAGAGATGGTGTCTGGGGAGGGTGAGATGTACACAAACCTAAACTCTAGAGTAGAGCAGCTGTTTTAACAAAGACACCAAACATAAGAACAACCTTAACTCCATAAAACCTCTAGACAAAAATCATGGTCCATAGAAGCCATATTGATCCTTTACTTGCTACAGCTCAAGATAGCAACAATAGTAGTCAAAATTATAATATTCATGATCCAAAATATACAGGAAAGAATGCAAAGTGTGGACAAATCATAATCCTGCCAGAATCACCATTTATAGTCAAATGACCCTTTGCACTTCAGAATCAATCATGTTACACAATTCTACAGAACTTATCCTAGATTGCCTACCTTTGCCTATTTTGTCTCTTGTAGATATGTATGCTACTTTGATGATCCAAATCTTTTTGTAACCACCGGTAGACATGTTGCGTCTTATTCAGTGAAGTCACAATGAACTACTAACTGGAGAAAACCTTGCCCCAGAGTCCCAAACTAATATAAGCATACTCAATTGATAGATTAGAGTGTTCTATAAATCCCCGGTTAGGCCACTTAGATTTGACCGCCTAGGCCTAAGCATCCCCCACAGCTTTGATTAGTTAGGCCGCTTAATCAGCCAGATGTGAGTTAAATGCTCACTGCTGTTTCAGGTGGCAAGTTAATAGTTGCACTAGGGATTTCATGAAGTTAAGTAGGAACTAATGGGCTTTTCTAAATTTGTCAATTACTCGAGTTTCCTCAAAAGGAACTGTTGGAACTCTTTCCAAGCAACTATATCAATAAAACTAGAAACTTAGAACAAATAGTTGTAATTTTACAATTTTATTTTAACCGAGTCTGTTAATGTTTACGAATTTGTGAAAATGTGAGTGATGTGATTAGCTAGATCTATAAAAAAGTAATATCTAAAGTAAAAAAATGTAAAAACACAAAAGATAAAAAATAAAAAAATTCGGAGAAGAATCACGACTCAAGACGCCATGGCATGAGTCACGCCTTACAAGAAGGCTATAGGCCATTTCGTAACGGCGGAGTCGTGTATTGCACGAGGAGCCTTTTTGAACACTGGATTAGACGTAATTAGCATTTTATATACATTCACTAAACTTTCCATAATGCAGAGATGCTGTACCGCACAATAAAAATGAACAAATAATAGGTTCAACATATAAATTCCACAATTTGAAATCGGGTCCAATTGAACACTGCACACTGTACTTGACTCAAGAATTTTCTCATCCATACAAAGATTGCTTTGAAAAGCAAACCACCAATTATTGAATTTGTAATCAATACCATCAATATCGTAAACCATCAATGCATAAATCCCCTTAGTTCAAAAGCTTACACATGAAAGATCGTTATACTTCGTAAATATTAAAGCAAATCACATTCAAAGAGCTCATGTTGTACAAACCCTAATCTTTACCTCTTCTTGGAACTTGATTAATCTCTTTTGTTGATAAACCAAATCGAACCAAACATCTCGGTTCAAAGACTGAACAAATTCGAAATTCAAACAATTACAAAACTATGATTGCAAAAAAAAATCTTAGGAAATCGAGTGAGAAAAGAGTGAAATTGATTACAAACCTTAGATTTTGTCGATGTCTTCATCTTCGAACTCAATATAATCATCACCTGCGTTATCATCCTCCTCATCGAGTCCACCAGCGATACCTTCATTAAGCCTAATATTCTCCGGCAACTCCCCGTAAGCCTTCAACAGCCTAGCTTCATCAGGCATGTACTTGAGGATGACGTCAGCCTTGTCATCCTGGTAATCACGTAGACCGACTAGGATGATGTCACCGGCGGCGATCCAGACCTTCTTGTGCATCTTACCACGGATATGGCTGAGACGCTTGGTGCCGTCGATGCACATGGCTTCACAACGGCCGTTGCCGAGCATACGGAGCACCTGAGCATACTCTTGACCATCTTCCTTGAACACCAACTCTCGCTTCTCATCATCGGCTTCGTTCTTACCCCTTTTACGGTTCTTTCCTCCCTTTCCCTTGTTCTTCGGCATAGCTTTGAAGATCTACCGAGATGGAGAAACCCTAGCTTTTGATCTTGTTTATCTCTGTTTGTGCGTAAATTCTCCCCACTCGATGACTTATATATCGAGACTAGGCTTATTTTACGGTTACCCCCTTTACTATAAAACAATGACAACTTTTCACCCCTATATTTGAAGCGCTTGCTTGTGTTTGGACTCGAAAGATAGGGGTAAAAAAAAAAATTATTAACCCGGATATCCAATCCGTTATTCGAGTCGATTAATTTCAGAACGACCACCTGTTTTTCAGATAGTCCGGAGTCATCGCATTTGAACTTCTGTGATCACAAGGGGATTTTTATTCCTCCTTGGATTTGAACTTGGGACCTCCTGGTACTTTTAACCTTTTGAGCGAAGCTCAAACCAATCAGGCACCACCCTTGTGGTTAGATCAAGTGTAATTCTGACCTAAATAAATAGATTTGGTTGTTTGACAGATGTCAGCATGCCTTTTAAAAATGACAGGTGTCAGCATATCCTGTAGTTGGTTGTTATTTTTTTGTTATTACTTTTCTATTATATTATGCTTTGTACGAGCTTGGGTTTCATCGTGAATAGAATTATCTTCCTCCCTTACTCTTTATTTTTTCTTTAATCTTCTTTTGTTCTATGAATTCTCATGGAACATTCATTCTATGAACCACCTAATTTAGAGTTGTAATCATACATTGGGTAACCAACTTTGATTGAGTTAAGTTTTATCATTTTTTTATTAACTTGGATATCCAACCCGCTATGCGAGCCGACTAATCCCAAGACGACCACCTACTTTGTAGATAGCCTGGAGTCACCGCATTTGAACCTCTGTGGCCACAAGGGGACTTTTATTCCTCCTTATATTTGAACCTGGGACCTCCAGGTACTTTAGACCTTTGAAGCCAAGCTCAAACCAATCAAGCACCACCCTTGTGGTTGTTAAGTTTTATCATTGGTATCAGAACAATCGGTTTTGGGAAATCCAACCATTGCGATCACACGAAGTATGGGTAAAGTCGTCAATCAAAGACAAGAGCCTATCAATTCGCTAAAGCATCATCAAATATCGACCCACCTCCATCATCGCAAGAATGAGGAAGTGTTGTTGATCTGGAAACGATGATCAAAACATTTATAGAGGATTATGGTGCTCGAATCAAGAATAGTAATCAGCAACAAATTATGCGAGTGGCGGAGAATACTCGAGCGATTTCAGAAATTAGTGACCTCCTTTCGGGTTTGTCGCTACAAATCAATCAACTTGTGGCGGATCGTTTGAAGAAGGGTGATTCTGATAATTCGATGATTGATAGTCCTAAACCACATGTACAACAGACTGAGTTGAAATCAGCATCATCAAATCCTCAAGTGAAATTAGGGGATATGATTGGAAACCCCTTTCAATACTCATTATGATTGACAAAAATTGAATTTTTGTGCTTCGGAGAGGATGAATTGAAGGCGTGGCTATATAAGGTGAATAGTTTTTTCAACTGGATCAAGTAAGTGATGGTACAAAGGTTCCTTTAGCATCAATCTATGTGGAAGGTAGAGCATTACAATGGCATCAGGGATACATGAATGGTTGCAACCTGTTGGTCCCAAAGGGTCTACAAGAATACTAAACAGTTTGTAGAAGGGGGGGATGAATACAAACACAATTTTCAAATTTAAAATATATATTGATAAAGAAGATCAATACAGATTTTACAAGATTGTCTGC
>NC_037541.1:7878243-7880770 GCF_001531365.2 Cynara cardunculus var. scolymus
CACTGCTGCTGGTGATGATGATGATGTTGATGAGGATGAAGAAGATGATGATGAAGACGATGATGAACATGTCATTCCAGACACCGGAGATGATCTAGATGGTGACGACGACGATGATGATGAAGATGACTTTACCATCAAGTTCCAGAAGCCATCAACCATCACCAAAGGTGTTTCCCTCGAGGAATCTGCATCCCAGGGGGAGCAAAGGCCAGGCAAATCGACTCCATCAGGGAACCAGGACCCCGTGTTGAAAGGCAAGGCGGTCGCTGAAGAAGGTAAGTTGAAGGTACTTTTCTTAAGCCCTCAACAAACCTTATTTGAAGACTCTACCTCTCAGGTAGTGATCACTTCAGAATATCAACTTCAWMTCCCTTCAACAACCTGCGGTCGACTGGAGTGGGTATCTGATCAACCCAGCTCTTTTGCTCCAACAGACCAGCAGATGTCTCAGCTAAAGGAGTCGCTCGACCAGACTAGAGTAAAAATTCCTCTTTGTACCTCTAGTGGTGGTGAGTTTGACTTCCTATCTGAAGCTGAAAGACTCGAGGCATTAAGGGCTGAAGAAGAGCTAGAGCTTCAAAAGAAGCAGACTGAAGACAGCTTAAAGCTGGCCAAGTCATTAGCTGCTAAAGTCCTTCCTAAGAAAAAGTCCAAGAGAACGGTGAATCCTGTCCAAGCCCAAGCTAAACTTCTTTCAATGGCAGAAGCTGAACGCAAGAAGAAGAAGAAGAAGCAGAAGCTAGAGGACAAGGAAAAGCAATGGAGTGAAGCAAAGCTGAAAAAGAGACTCAGTCCCCGCCCAATCATCAGCATCAGCATCAGCATCAGCATCAGCATCAGCGGACGATCTAAAGACGGTGGAATGCTGATCTCAATGCTCATCACCAGGGACAATCTTGATGCCGTTACCGAGTACCCTTCCTACCTTGGCTGCTATGGATACAACGAATGGACAGAGATCAAACAAGCCATTCAACAATCCAAGTTGAGACACAAGACCCTTATCGAGGACACCATCAACGAGCTCATCAAAAGGATGTCCAGGTATGTCAAGGTCCCTGACCGGCTAACTCTGAAGAAAGGTGGGAAGAAGAAACTAAAGCTCTCTGATCCTAATGATGGACCATTCCTAAGGAACGAACATGAAACAAGGTTCTCCTTAGATGAAGTCTTGAAGGGTCATATGAGTATAGACATTTCTATGTTGAATCTTGACTTACCAGATGAGGGTCCCTATACACCCAACTCTGTGCATTTTAAACCTGAGTTAGGAGTTATATTCCTTGACTATGAAGGTGAAGTCAGATTTCAGAGAATGTTAGAGCTACATCTATGTCCAATGGATCACTTGGTTTATCTCTTGCTCCGAATAGATGATAGCATGCCTGGAAAAGTCGTAGATCTGAAGATACGAAGGGAATTCCTACGTCGAAGAAACCTTGGTGAAGATGTACCTGATTACATAGATCTAAGTGTTCTAGAATAAGATTCTCTTTGTAACAACAATCCACTTTTCCTTGTAACTTCATGTACTATATCTCCTTTCAGTGATTATACTTATATTATGTAAGTTCTGGACATGTACTGTAATACTTGTAATATTTCTTATGATTAATAAAATGAGTATTCCATGTACTTCACTGAAAAAGATCCCTGAAAAAAGTAATAGGGACACAAGTCTATGAGTTCCGATGTTACTTTTTCCATTCAATGACAATCTATAAGTCAGCGAATAAGCTTTGAGTTTCAGTTTCTGTACTTGTAATTTTCTTATATACAACTTAAGAAAACTTCTCAAGCTGAGACTGACCAAACTGAAAAAGATCCCAAAATAGTAAAATGGGAATGTACTTTATATGTAACTTTTCCTTACTATTATTTGATAAGATAACCTTCTTTATGTTATCTTGTTATCATCAAATAGGAGAAGATTGTTAATCATCTCTCTCAGTGATTTGATTATAATCCTTTTTCTCTTTTCACGTTGTATTTGTGTTTCTGTATTTTCAGTTCCAGCGATATTCACTAAGTATGTTCAGTGATCGCTGAAGAACTTGCATTGTAAATCTATCAGAGACAGCAATACTTCAAGAAGATAACACTCACACCAAAGAACCTTCAGCAAACGTCGAAGACTGCAACTGAAGATTAGAGACCGGTGAGTACGTGATCTGAAATGGTATTCAGTGATTACAAGCCTGTCTATATATGTGTGACGACTGCTCTAGCTTCAGCGAATGATGATGAGACCTTCGGGTCATTCAAGCATTCAGCGATCAAAGGAAGCTTGCTTAGCACGATTGTTGTTGTCTTGTCCTTATGCACACAAAGGACAAACCCATACCCTTACAAAAGTTAGTACGGTACGGAGCCTATTAGTCGACACTTTGTCCACCAACTTTAGGTAAGAATGTCTGCTCTGAAATAGTGCTTTTGTACTATTCACTGTAGCGAAGGACAAGCCTTCCTCTTAAAGTTTGACACGCACTCTAAACCTACCATATTGCATTAAATGATCATTTAA
>NC_037541.1:7881100-7896549 GCF_001531365.2 Cynara cardunculus var. scolymus
CCCCCCCCCCTTCTACAAACTGTTTCTCTTCTTGTAGACCCTTACGGGACCAACAGATTTGAAGTGGTATTCAGTGATTACAACCTTGTCTACATATGTGTGAAGACTGACCAAGCCTCAGCGAATGCTGAAGAGACCTTCAGGTTATTCTAGCATTCAGCGATCAAAAGAAGCTTGTTGAACACGATAGTTTTTGTCTTGTCCTCATACACACAAAGACAATCCCATACCATTTCTAAAAGATAGTATGGTACGGAGCCGATTAGTTGACTCTATTACCCACTAACTTTGTGAAAGGATGTCTGCTCATGAATAGACTTTTGTACTATTCACTGTAGCAAAGGACAAGTCTTTCTCTTTAGGCTTGACACGCGTTCTAACCCTACCACGTTGCATTAAATGTGCATTTAATGCAATGGATATAAATAGATGTGTTCTATCTCCATGCAGAGATACTTCTACTCCTTACTCTGAACTTACTTACGCTTAAGTAAAAGAGCACACACATCTAAGAACAAATACGCTCATCTTCAAGAGCAAGTTAGAATCTCTTTGTTGTATTCTAAACAGTTCTCTCCCAGATAAAATTTACTTTCTTCTAGGTCTTTTACAACAAATATTTTCTTTATTTACTAAGAATTAGTGTGTAACTTTAGATTGTTTAGATATGATTTATTTACCTCATCTTTTCGCAAACAATCTTGTAAAATCTGTATTGATCCTTCTCTATCAATATATATTTTAAATTTGAAAAGTTTATTGTGTTTGTATTTATCCCCCCTTTTATAAACTGTTATACACATCTTGTAGACCCTAACGGGACCAACAAAGTATCATCTCCAAAGAATTGATGATTTATTTGATCATTTGATTGGTGCCACTTACTGTCTAAGATTGATCTATGATCCAGTTATCATTGGTTGAAAATATGAGAAAAGGATGTGTCGAAAATGACATTCCATACACGTTATGGGCACTACGAGTTTTTGGTCATGCCGTTCGGGCTTACAAATGCACCAACAACATTTATGGACATGATGAATCGGGTATGCCGACCATATGTTGATAAATTTGTTATTGTCTTTATCGATGATATTCTGATATACTATTGATCGGAGGAAGAGCATGCAACACATTTATGATTGCTTCTGGAATTACTAAAACAAGAAAAATTGTATGCCAAGATGTCAAAGTGTGAGTTTTGGTTGCGAGAAGTCCAATTTCTTGGCCATGTTATTTCAAAGTTGGGTATAAGGGTGGACCCTCTCAAAATTGAAGCTATTGAAAAATGGAAAGCACCAAAAATACCAGCAGAAATCAGGAGTTTTCTTGGGTTGGCGGGTTATTATCGGAAGTCATACATGATTTTTCTCATATAGCTACTCCATTAACCGGATTGAAAAAAAGAATGCGAGGTTTGAATGGAGAGTGGAACAAGCTAAGGCTTTTCAAATGTTAAAAGATAAATTGTGTAGCACACCAATTCTATCCTTACCTGATGAGACGAAAGATTTTGTGGTCTATAGTGATGCCTCAAAGTTGGGTTTGGGTTGTATGTTGATGTAATGTGGAAAAGTCATTGCTTATGCTTCAAGGCAATTAAAGGATCACGAAAAGGAATATCCTACCCATGATATGGAGCTAGCAGTTTTTTCTTTAAAAATTTGGAGGCATTACTTATATGGGACTGAATGCCAAATTTTTACTAATCACAAAAGTTTGCAACATTTTTTCCATTTGAAGGAGTTAAATATGCGCCAAAGATGTTGGTTGGAACTGGTTAATGATTATAATTGTGAGATTTTGTATCATCCAGGCAAATCTAATGTGGTAGCGGACGCTTTATAGTGCTAAGGGTGTGTTTGGTACGTGGAACAGGGTGGGACAGGATAGGACAGGACACACTTGTCCCATGTTTGGTGTGTTTTTAAGTGGAACTAAGTGGAACTAACCTGGACACGGGTGGGATACGGGTGTTCATCCTTACCCCCTGGAACTAAGTGGAACAAGGTTTTTTTTACAAATCTACCCTTACAGTCCGCCTTCATCTCCTTTCTTCCACAGTCGCACCCTACCTTCTCCTTCATCAATCGGCGACGGGAGTTCTACCTGCCCCTTCATCTCGACTTGCTCATCCTTCTCCTTTCTTCCCCATCTACATACACAGTCCGCCTCCATCGCTATCCCTTCTCATTCATCAGGTACATGATTGCCCTAATAAATCGGTTGTTTGCTTTATTGCCCTAAATCGGTTGTTTGCTATGTTTGGAACGATTTAGGGTTTKCTATGTTTGAATCGATTTATGGTTTGCTATGTTTGAATCGATTTAGGGTTTGCTATGCTTGAATCGGCTGTTTAATCAAGCAATCCCAAACCAAGAAAAATCGATTTACTGCTATTACATGTTTAGATGCTTACAATACAGTATGCTTCCAAACCCATGTCTTCTACTTGAATTATGTATACGCAGTATGCTTAAAAATCGATTCACTGCTATTACATGTTTGGGATTGCTATGTTTAGATGCTTGAACATATTTTGATTGCTGCACATGAGAGCTTAAAAAATCGAATTATGTATACACAGTATCCTTCATTCCACTTTGTTTTGCTTGTGGGATACAGTATGCTTGAAAAATCAAGCAATCCCAAACCGAATTGCTGCACATGGGAGCTTCTATAATTATTTTCCTTCATTCCACTTTGTTTTGCTTTTGGTAGTTCAATTTAGAGAGGGTTTTTTCTACTGTGTTGCTTGATATATGAATGTGAGTTTTTAATTAAGATTGATTTTGGAATTTTTTTGGTATTTTTAAATAGTATTTGTAAACATTTATATTGATTATTTAGTGGAAAAACATTAAACAGCTCACTGGGGGTAAATTGGTCATTTTAACTAGTTCTGTCATGTCCTGTCTTGTCCTGTCTGCGTACTAAACGCACCCTAAGAGCTGCATTATTGCCAAGTATCCAGGATGAATTACAAAAATTCTAAGGCGAGGCTGTAAGAGAAGGCAAGATCAAACAGGAACGACTTGATGGAGTGATATCTGAAGTAGTAAAAGACGACCTGGAATTGTTATGTTTTCAAAGCGGAGTTTGGTACCATCTTATGGTTATCTCAGAAAACGTATTTTAAGTGAAGCCCATAAATCTTGTTTTCTATCCACCCGCGTACAAACAAAATGTATCGAGACTTGAAAAAATTCTACTGGTGGTCGGGTATGAATAAAGACATATCAAACATGTTGAATGATGTATGATATGTTTGCAAGTGAAAAGAAAACATCAACGCCCTTACGGTAAGTTGCAATTATTAGAAATTCCAATTTGGAAATGGGATCACATTACTATGGATTTCATAATCAAGTTACCTAAAACACCGAAGGGTTATGAAGTCATATGGGTTATTGTGGATCGGTTATATAAGTCTGCTCATTCTTACCAATGAAAGAATCGTACTCGATGAACAGGTTGGCAAAATTATATATTGATGAAGTGGTAACACATCACGGTGTTCCATTATCAATAATTTTTTATCGAGACAGTCGATTCACTTCTATACTATGTAAAGTTTTTAAAGAGAAATGGGTTCACAAATTAAGTTAAATACAATTTATCATACACAGACGGATAGACAAAGTGCACCAACAATCCAAACACTAGAAGATATGCTTCGAGCCTGTGTTATTGATTTTGAGGATCATGGGATAATCATTTATCTTTAATTGAATTCGCCTACAATAACATCTATCACTCGATTATCCAAGCAGCACCTTTTAAGGTATTATATGGATGAAAATGTAGAGCATTGCTGCACGGGAATGAGGTAGGTGAAAAACAGTTGGCTGGACTTGAAATGGTTCAACAGACGACAGATAAAATTAGCCAAATGCGGGAACGGATGAAAGTATCCCAAGATCGTCAGAAAAATTATGCGAATAAATGTTGAAAGCCGATTGAATTTCAATCCAGTGATGAAGTGATGCTGAAAGTATCACCTTGGAAAGGAGTGGTTCGATTTGGAAACAAGGGCAACCTGAGCCCAAGGTATATTAGACCATTTCCTATCCTTGAATGAGTTGGAGAAGTGGCATATAGACTACAACTTTCTATGGAGTAAAGGACATTCATAACAGTTTTCATGTATCAAATCAACGGAAGTGTCTGGAAAAACTAGAGGTAGTGGTGCCACTACCAGAAATTTAGATTGATGAGAAATTGTGTTTTGAAGAGACCCCTAAGGCCACTACCGACTTTAAAGTAAAGGCATTGCAGAATAAAAAAATCGGATTAGTAAAAGTTCAATGACGTTGTCACAAGGGGCCATAAGCCACCTAGGAACCCGAGTATGAGATGCGGGTAAAGTATCCTCATTTGTTTACTTAGTGGAATTCTGGGACGAAATTCTTCTAAGGAAAGGATATATTAATAGTCGGTTTTACTTTATAATTGGTTGGGTTTGGAAGAAAAATAGTAATGGAATCTTTGGGGGTAAATTATGTCATTAGGAGGAATTAAGGAGGGGTTTTGAGAATTTTACCTTGGAAAGGGAGGAGGTGTACCTCCTACACCGCCATCACCATTTTGCTTCTGTTCATAATAGCTACTTACTATATATAGTAAGTATAGCAATGCTTGGAAGGTGTTTACAAACTTTTTCTCTTAAAATCTATCTTGGTAAGAATTGAAGAATATAGAAGCAGAAGCAATTATCAATTCAGTTTTTGGCGAAGGTGAGTTTCCTACTCCTTTAGATATATTTGGTTGTTATATCTTCACAATATATATTGCTAGAATTCTAGTTTATGTTGTTTGGATGGGTTTTAAGTGCATTGAGATTACTGTTTTAATTCATCGTTCAATGAACCTCCCAAGAAAAAAAAACTCTCATCGTACAAGGCATTGTCCGGTGAGGTCCCTCATTCCATTCACCCTTAAGGATCCAAATTGAACCTATCATCCCTCTTGCTGTACATCCCCATTCAACCAGAGGCCCTCTGGTTTAGTACCTTGGTTCTTTAATCTTGCATTTTCCCACCCAGAGCCTCTGGATCCCAAAAATGCTAGATTAATGGAGTATTTCATCCCTTGCATTCAACTAGAGACCCTCTGGTCCTTAAAGGATATGTTTCTATTCCAAGGGTTTAAAATGATAACCCAGAGCCTTTGGTTCGTCTATCTAGAGCCTCTGTTCGTCTATCCAGAGCCTCTGTTTCATCAAAACCCAACATTTTATGATGAACTTGTTCATTATTCACAACCAGAGACCCTCTAGTTCCCCTTACAAATATCATGACCAACCAGAGCCTCTCTGATTCAAATGACAAATCCTTTTTCCAATAAAACCCATCTTTGATTGAAAACTTTTTCAAGATTATACAATATTGCAGCTTTTGTGATTAAAAACCATACAACATAGGTTTTTAGAAGATCAAAACTTCGTAATTTGTATTTATCTTCCAACAAAGATGGAATTTTAAATTTAATTTTGTTTGGGATTTTATTCTTGAGGATTGTCCTTTGGAATAATTATTAGTTTAAATAATTTTCCTAAATAACCTAAACGCCAAAACCCTTCCACGCGCCTGACAACTACCAAAAGTTGTTCCCTAGAAACTCTTCACATTTCCCTCCAACCCACCCCATCTTGACATGTGTCCCTATAAACATGCACCATCATGATCGTGAGCAGACTTTACGGCTCACGATCACACATCAATCCTACTTTTTCCCAAATGCCTCCCACCATGATTACCCCCACCAATTTCTAAATATTATTTTTAAACCCAACCCAACCCTTCCTCTCCCTCTCACTATAAAAAGCCGTCATCCCCAACCTCTCACCCTTTACGCTCACAAAATAAAGAACAAACAGCAAGAAACCTGCAACTTTCAACCTGCAAAAATGGTGTCTTCAGCCTCGCATGAGTCCAACAACTATGACAGTCATGTCCAATCAACCGGCGTGGACAGCCGAGCAATCGTCTTCCTCCCGATCAAGCCAAACAACCATGCAATCGACCTCCGCCCATAACTTTTAGTAGACAGGTGTGCCATTTTGATTGAGTTTTTCCAAAATTGCATCCTACAACGGCCCTCACTCTCTCCGACAATGAGGTGCCGGTAAAGTACATGCAACGGTACTAGCAGACCTGTGATTTCTACCCGGAGAACCGCAGGATCATGGGTGACATCGATGTCCCCAACGACATGGTGTGCTCAATCAAAATCTCCCGTACGAAAATTTCAAAGGTATTGTTCATCTCAACCCGACAGGAGCTCGGGATTGCCCACTACGCTGAACCGCTAACCAGCCATGTCATTCTACGCTTTATTAGAATGTTGGGCTACAACAGGGATCTCCGCAATGCCTCCGACTTCAAAAGGCAGTTTCTTCCACCCATGTGGAATGTTTTCTTCTCCGTCCTCAACCGAGCCCTCACATGCAAGGTAGGGAGCATGAACCAAGGCAATATCAACATAATGACCATCATGTATGGTCTCTTCTTCAACTTGCCCTTGGACTACACTCTTCTCATCTACAAAGAAATACATCCTGCGGTGGTGAAGAAGAACAAACACATGGCCGTTGGAGAACCTGTTACATCGGTGCTCTTCACACATTTCCTTGCCCTCTTCATCAGGGACACGATGAAGATGCACAAGCTCCCAGGCGATGCACCATTCACTCCTCAATTCCTCATGAATGGTCATCGCCCAACCATCTCCAAGGATGGTTACCCTGCAAAGAGGCCCTTGTCAAGGGCCATGTTGAATGTCATTCCAGACACCTCTGCCTGCCGTAGGACCTACGAGAGCTCTCTGATGGCCCAACAACCGAGGCCAGCTACCTAGAACACATAGAGACCTCCCCTGACACAAGCGAGTGATCACAAGAGGAGTCGTCTTCATCGGATGATGAAGATGATGATGATGATCACTCCTCCCACCTCCCTCAGCCCAATAAACACTTCAATTCCATCATCCCCACCCCAGGCAACCACATCTTCTACCCCTGGCGAGCAAGGCCAAAGGGGTATTAAACAAGGACCACCCAGTCTAAACCCAACCCAACCAAGCCATCTAGATTCCAGAGACCATTCTTTGGGCCACTGGAGATGAAACAGCCGAGGTACCCCACCATCCATCACCTCTCTCCCAACAGGGGGGTGATGAAGACATAAGAGCCACTTCTCCTTATGGCTCGCCACTTCTCTCACACACAGAAGCATTTGTTGCTTTTGAATTTGATGTACCCATCGATCGTTTAGAATGATGATCCATTCGAGCACAAACCCCGTCGATTCTTGGTCTAGCGACGGGGAAACACATTTACTTCCCTTCATCGGACTCTGAATCCGATAAAAAAGAAGTATATGTCGCAACATCACGAGGTAGTTCCTCTCTTGAGGGCTACCAAGGACATGATTGAAGTCCTCCCGTGCCTCCCTTTCCACAAGGCATCGATGGAGGCTCCTTTGGAACTGAGGCCCAACCTACAGCATCCGTTGCTGTAGGGGTTACCCCACTTGCAGAATTGGTCACCAAGGCTGAGTTCCAAGCCTTTGCTGACTCAATTCAGCGGTCCTTGGATGACCTTAAACTCAACTTGGCAAGGGTTGTTGAATCCATCCCAACAATCGATCTTTCATCGATTCAGCAATCACTTGCGTCCCTCGAAGCTCAATCGAGGGACAACGCCACCAGACTACAAATTTTTCAACAATTGATGGTCCAGCAACACAACACCCTCTCCAACCTATCAACCACCAGGAATGAATCCATCACCTCCACCTTAGCCGCCCTCTCGGCCCAAATAATAGCGACCGATGAATCCATCGCCACCCTTACCACCCAAGTAAACAACCTCTCCAACTCCATTGCCACCCTACCCACCACCATCATTGCCAATTTACCACAAACAGCCCCTCCTCCACCCCCCTCTGTAGCACCCTCATCCGATGAAGCCTTCAATACCTTTCCTGCAGAGGTACGCTCCATGATATATTCCATCACCATCTCTCCACCCACCTCAACCTCAACCTCCACTCTTACAAATGCGGTCACGAGAGCCGATCTTCGTGCTCTGTCTAAGGCCTTAATCTCAAGTTTCAATGAGATAAGTGCCAAGTTCGCCCACAAAGCCCTGAAGCCAGCCAAGGCTCTCACCAAGAGCCTTGGCATTCAACGGCACGCATTAACTCTCTCCTCCAATCGATGGAGGACACACGAAGAAGAAGGACACTAAGTAAGTATCTTGCTTCCTTTAGAATTACGAAGAAGAGGAGCAAAGCCTCATGCTCCACCAGCAGGCCCCTTAAGAGGCCGAGACATGATGACCCAGACCAGGATGATCATGGTCTTGGTCCTCATGAGGGGGAGAACCCGGCCAGCGCACCAATGGAGTCTGCAGCTCCACCACCACCACCACATAATCAACCAACCAACCAATCAACCCAAGGAACACAAGCGACAAAACCAGAGGCTCAGCCCTCTGATGATGTACATAATGTACATATTCCCTCTGCTTGCACCTAAAACCCACTTCCATCAACAAATGAGTTCTCACCAATTCTGGTGAGTTCTTCATCATCTGACCATCAACCCTCTCCTCAACAAGAAACAGCCTTACCCTTTACCCCATCACCAACACCACCTCCATCACCTACTCAACCAGAACCCTCCACCTCTCAACCAAAACAACCAGAGGGTACTCAACCAGAACTCTTACAACCAGAAACCTCACCCCAACCAGAACTCATACAACCAGAACCTATCATTTCCCAACCACAACCATCTACCATACAACCAGAACCTACCATTTCTCAACCAAAGCCACCCATCACCTAACCACAACCACCCATCACCCAATCACAACCATCCATCACCCAACCACAACCACCCATGACCCAACCTACCCATAAGGTGCCTGCAGACATCCCATCATCATCAAGGCAAGCTCCATCAATGGACAGAGTCGAAGAAATTGTCTCTCAGATGGAAACGTTAAGGACACGTCCGCCAGTGCCACCAAGGGAACCCGTTATGATGGAAAATATCTATCTATATCTCTAACACGATCACGATGAGCAGCTAGTTCTCAATTCTCCCAACCTATCTCTCGAGTCGATGGACCTGCTTCGTCATAGATTCATGAGACAGACGACCTCTCTATCACAAGCCATCTTCTCCAACGATGGAATCAAGACAGTCCTAGACATCAATTTGTGGACCTTCGCGAACAAAGCCATCAAATACATCAAGTACACCGTGGAACTTGCACATGGGATGATCAGCATCTTCAACGATAATGATCTCATAAATCTCGATCCATGGGACTTGATCGATTTATATGGCCACACAACTCAGCGGCAGGATCAAGGGATAAGGTATGGGATGGTCAACAGAGTGATTATAGAGACAATGGGGACCCTGGTGAAGTCCAGGCTAAGAATGACTTCCAAATAGCTCTTGAACTAGGCATTGAGAGACTATCCTGCACACCTCCAAATGAAGTCTTTCCAGGCTTACAGGAGACGCGCTCTGCATCAGTTCTAACTCAACCAGAACTCAGCTTGGTCTTCAAGAACGAGTATGGAATTAAAAAGTATTTTAGACTAACTAAGGCCTTCAAGTATTCAACCGATATACTTGAATGGTTTTAGAAGGTCATTCGAGAGAGACTGGGCAGAGTGCACGTGCCGATGAAGGAAGGACAAGAATTGATCCATGGTATCTCCACAGTCATCCGCTATAGAGGATTGATGATGCGTTTTTGGAAATTCTTTAGTGGAAACCATGATTGATGTAATTAATTTTCATATTTACTTCCTTTTGTAAAGAAATCATCCAACTTTTCGACCAATGAAGTTTTTTTGCAAAAGGATGTTTCTACTAGACTAGTCTTTGTTCTTTACAATTCTTCCATGTTTCATAGATTAGTCTTTGTATTACTTAGGGGGAGATTGTTAAACCCCATCACTCTTATTGTAAAAGTAATGAAAAACATACAAGTGTGGAAGTGCAGAAGGTCGATGGAAGGAAACCCTGAAGAATTCCTAAGTGTCCAAGACTAACCAGAGATGCGATGAAAGTCCATAGGTGCTATGAATAGTGCATCTCCATAACCAATTTGGTCTCTAACACTTAGAGTCTTCAACAATAGGTATACCAGAGATATCCTTGCAAGAAGCCTCACGAAGACTCATTGTTGAACACGCCTCTAATAAAACAGCTGGAGATGACAAATCGACAGCTGGATTTTCATTGATTTACATAGATTGATATTGTTTCCATAATTCTAGATTACTATCTTTTCTTAGAAGATTTTCTAGATATCTTCCTTGGATAGTTTTCTCCTAAAATAGATTACTAGTATAAATAGTCTTCATATCTCTTGTAATCGTTTACGCTTCCAATTCATTAAATCAATAATAGTGAATCATTTGACGCTCCAATTATTCTTTGAATATTCTTAAGTTGTTCTTCACTATTATCCATCCATACGATATATTTAGGTTATTCATAACTTGAATATTCGTGTTATTGAGAGATCTGGGATCAACATTATCAAATTTAAATGGTCAAATCAAACTCAAATCTATGTCCATCCTCATCCCTAATTTTGAAGGTACCATTGCATCTTCTCTATCATTTATATATTCTTTTGATTTACTGTATCATTTATCATGTGCTTATTAAAATAAATTGAGGTTACTGCATCTTCTACTTGATTAACAGTAATGTAATAAACATTTACTTAAACTAAATTGTTGCTTTAAAAGAGGAATTGATGGTGTTCAAGATATCAACAAATAAACATGTACTTGAAGAATTATACCCCTTAAGAACACTTGTGATGATGATCCAAAAGTCGAAATCGACAAAGGTGATAAGAAGAATTTGATTGAACTTTACCCTACCCTGGAACGGTGGCCGGCGGAGGTGGAGGTGGTGGCGGTGGGAGTTGGAGGTGGTATCAAGGGTACAATGGGGGTACAGCAGGGTACAACGGTCGATGATGGTGGTGGCTATCTCTTGATCTCTCCTTCTCTCATTCTCTATCGCTCTCGATCTCTCCTTATATATTGCTCTCGCTCTCGATCTCTCGTTATCTATCGCTCTCGATCTTTCTATCTTAGATTTGATTAAGTATTTAGAAAAATAGCGATGGATTTTCGAGGGAAATTTCGTCGCTAATCTCAAGAAATTTAAACTAATATTGATTAATTTATTAAATTATTTTTTTGATTAATAACTATAAATTTAATTAACTATTAATTATTTATTATTTATTATTATATTACAAAAATTAATTAATAAAATAAAAATAACGGATTAAGGTCCAATAAAATCGAAAAAAAACCCACTAAGGCCCAATAAAATAGATTAAGCCCCAATAAAACTAATAAAATCTTTTAAAGCCCACTAAAGCCTAATAAAACCGAATAAATCCCATTAAGACCCAATAAAATGGATTAAGGCCCAAAAAAACCGAATAAATCTCATTAAGGCCCAATAAAACCAAATAAAGCCCATTAAGGCCTAATAAAACCAAATAAAGCCCAATAAAATAGATTAAGGCCCAATAAGACCAAATAAAGCCAACAAAATGGATTAAGGTCCAATAAAACCGAATAAAGCCCAATGAAACCATTTAAGGCTCAATAAAACCGAATAAAACCCATTAAGGCCCAATTAATCGACTAAAGCCCAATAAAACGGATTAAGGCCGAATAAAGCCTAAGGCCTAATAAAACTAAATAGAGCTGATAAAATAGATTAAGGCCCAATAAAACCAAATAAAACTCAATAAGGCCCATTAAAAGCCCAATAAAACCAAATAAAGCTCAATAAAGCCCATTAAGGCCCAAAACTGAATGAAGTTCAATAAAATGGATTAAGACCCAATAATATAGCCCATTAAGGCCCTGTAAAACTGAATAAAGCCCAATGAAATGGATTAAGACCCAATAAAATGGATCAAAACCCAATAAAACCGGATCAAGCCAATATGACCTATTAAAACCGAATAAAGACTAATGAACCTTTTAAAGCCAATAAAATCAAATAAAGTCTAGTAGACTAATGAGGGAGGCAACTTCTTACTGATCAAACTGACAACAAAATCAACATTCGAGCCCATGCGTTCCATATCAAGCTCATGGACAAGCACCTACAATTCTTCAACCTTATTCACCACATATTTGTTACTATTCATCCGGAAATTCAGAAATTTCGATACAACGAACCTCTTGGAGGAAGCCACTTTGGTATTATATTTCACTTCCAAGAATCCCATATCTTCCTTGTTGTTTTGAATGTGGACTATATATCATAGAAAGAATCACTGAGAGCATTTCGAATATAGTTCTACAACTATATTGGTTTGATCTTCATATATCGACAGCTTTTTGGTAGGCAACGACATGTGCGTAGGAGCAATTACATCGTTCCCTGTAGAAGGTTCAATCGGTGGTTGATCTTTAGTGTGCACATTGGAAACATGAAGTGTTGTTAAGTAGAACGACATCTATTGTTGCCATCTCCAGAAATCAGAACCCTTTAATTTATTGAGTTTCTCCATGTGATTCTTCATCAATTGTGATTGACCTCGCTACTTAATTTTTAATTTTTTTTTGTCTTAGATTGTTAGGAGTAATCAATCACCAATAGAAATATGTATATATAATTAAGAATAATTGTACAGAAATTCTTATACAAAATATATGTATGAACATAAAATTAACAATAACAAAAGATAGAATCCTAAGAATAGTACTTGTAGATACAAATTCTTCACAAAAATCGATCTTGATTGAGGCATGCATGGTAGTAGTGTCCTAAGACAAAAACTCGCCGATGGTGTACGGGTTTGTCTGATAATACAACAACCAAATTCAAGTTTCTAACTTGAATCTAGCGAACTAAACGATGTTTAATGAAGAAAATTTGGGATGGAAACCCAAAAAATCAGAGGGAAGTCTGTGAGAAATTAACGGAGTTTTATACATTTTTGTCTTAACTGTCATATACTGCAAGAGATGGATGCGACTTTTCGCGTGACTTAACCCACGTGAATACTCGCATCCAATTCTGTTTGTTCATTCCAGTGTCGCATGCGAGTTGTGCCTGACAACCTGCGGTAGTCTCTATTTCCTAAAACCCACCGTGTGAGTTCTGGTGTCTAAAACGAGTCTTCGTACAACTTTAATCACGTGTTTAGTCGCCTAACAACCTGTGTTAAGACTGAAATTAAGTATTAAATTGTATTCGTCTTGAAAGTTAATTTTGTATATAATTGTATAAAAGTCATCGTGTTTGACTTTTCTTTAGGATAGTTTGACTTTGACCTTGTGTCTTGTTTGACCCTATATAAAGGGTGAGTCCCTTGTATTTTTGGAAGGATTCTCATTTGTAATATATGATTTGTATATAGAGTTTGACCACATTTGATGAGTTGACTTTCTCTCTTTCTACTCCTTCTAAGTTCTTAATAGAAAATACAGATTTGCCATTGTTCTTGAAGAATTTACATGAAGATTGATTGATATTGGACTCACAACCCACGGTAGTCTCTATTTCCTAAAACCCACCGTGTGCGAGTTCTGGTGTCTAAAGCGAGTCTTTATTCCACTTTAATCATGTGTGAACCCTCATTGGGCCAAATAGGACCCCAAGAGCCTGAAGGCCTTTAACATTTAATATGTAATGTCATTTGAAGGCTCAAGTAACATATCAAGCCCAAGTTCATGTCAGGCCTTAATTTATTTAAATCCGAAGCATTAGGCATTATTAAGTGAGTTCCATTTTTTCTTCAAAATACATTTTCTTGTTCATTTTGTTTTTCTCTACACGATGTAAATATGTCTGAACATAAACCGCCCCCAAAACGATATATTTTTGCCTTCCAAACCGAACAGTAATTGGCTTCGTTGAGAGATTCTAATTACTTAGAATCTATCATGATGATGGTGGTGGTTCCAGATTTGAGCGACAATGGCGGTTCCAAATCTATGATGATACTTCCAGATTTGAGAAATGGGGACGGTGGTGGGATTGAGCAACGAGTTGGTGTAATTGTGTGCATTTTTGGTGTGTTGTGGGTTGATTTGTTGTGTAACATCACCAACGAATTAGTGACATGTATAATAACCATCACTAAATGATTTGGGAAACTCGTTCATTGCTGAAAGCCTCCTTTCTAGTAGTGATAACATAAAGGGAAAATTGCACCAAAATAGAACCAACTTTCACTTGATTTCTATTTTAGGGAACCAAATTTCAAAATTGTCATTTAGGGGTCTCTATCAAACTTTTTGTTTATTTAAGGGTCTGGTTGACCTGTTGACCTGTTAATGCTGACATCATCCATATATTTTGCCAACTAAGATATTCCACGTCATATTAATTTTTTATTTTAAAATTAATATTTCACGTCATATTAATTTTTTATTTTAAAATTAATATTCCACGTCATATTAATTTTTTATTTTAAAACTAATATTACACGTCATATTAATTTTTTATTTTAAAATTAATATTTCACGTCATATTAATTTATTATTTTAAAACTAATATTACACGTCATATTAATTTTTTTTAAACTAATATTCCATGTCATATTATTTTTTTATTTTAAAACTAATATTCCACGTCATATTAATTTTTTTATTTTAAAACTAATATTCCACGTCATATTTAAAATTGCAAAATAGTTATAGAAAAATAACTAAACTTCGTTTTTTATTTTCAAAAATTATTGTAATAAAATCTATTTTTCATTTCAAATATCGTTTTTTCAATAAAAATTCAGATATCAAATTAAAGATTTTTTCAAAAAAAAAAAATCCAAATTGCCAAATAAAAATTGCTTTTTACTAATGCAATAAAAAAATAATTTATAGAAAAAATTAATTGATGCAATAAAAATAAATATCAAATTCAAGATTTTTATATCCAACCAATCTGTATCAATTTTAAAGTTTAAATCAAATTTAGCAAATCAAACCAAAATAAAGGTTTGTTCATAACGTTCAAATCATCAAGATTAGAATGAAGTCGATAACAAGACATTGTTACAAAAAAAAATGGTTGAAAATCTTCAATCTTCGACTGCTTGAATCATCCTTATCAAAGTTAACCATCAACCGTAAATTATGGAACTGATCGAACTTTATCAGGTAGTGTACATCACCTATATCAACTTGCCCTATGTAAACATATGCAAGTTAGTGCAAATATGTAAGTTATATGCAAATATGCAAACAAAGTGTGATTATACATATTGAAAATACCTTCCCCAGTAGTAATTGGTATACTCGTCTCAAAATTAACCTGTGAAATCTGCAAAATAAACATACTTTTAGCTTCAATATTTGATTCATTCAAACACAACGTGAATCACAATTATTATACTTACTCCTATAATCGTATCTCGTGAACTC
>NC_037541.1:7898294-7916937 GCF_001531365.2 Cynara cardunculus var. scolymus
GTTCGTTCGGTTAAGTTAAACGAACGAATATTAACAAGCCTCCGTTCGTGTTCGTTCGGTTCGATTACAACCCTATGTAGGATAAGAAAAATCCCAATCTATACACATCCAGTAATCTGTAGTATTTAGCCAACTRTAGGATCTTCATCTAATAGACAGCTATTTGGAATTTCATTTTTCCTTGTTCTCTAAATCACAAATGGCAGCAACAGAAGGTTCTCAATTTTGAGTAGTATGCTCTCATCAAGATTAATATTTTATAAACAGATGCAAATATGTGTGACTACAGAGCATCCTTTTGTGAAATATCTCGAGACCAGGTTCCCCTTCTCTAACATTCCTTAGTAAGACTTATAAGGAGTCTAGAAGGTCTGCAATGTAAGGAGTCTAAGAAACCTTATACAAAGCTCTAGACAAGGTAATCTATTCTAMAACCATGCATCGACCATCCTCAGGTGCATCAATTTAACCATTGCAAACAAAGTATTTTATAATGTAAATTCTAAAAGAAGACTAAAAGACATTGTTTAACACCACCTTAAGGAGCATCATAATATGAATTCAACATCAATTTAACCATTGCAAACAAAGAATTTTTTAATATGCAGTCWRATTTAGGGCACAATCAAATCACTTGGAAGAAACACGGGAGAAGAAACACCAATAAGAGATTAAGAATCACATGATGAAAGAACTTATTGGAGAGGATTCATACCTTGTGAATGCCGCTGGTGCTGGCGTCGACCGGAGAGGCAGCCAGAAGTGTGAACAGCGACGTCTTGGGCAACGAGGGCAACGATGGCTGTTGTGGGCGTCGACCGGAGAGGCACTCAGAGGAGATAGTCGAGACGATAGACTAGGGCAACGATGGCTGGTGTCCGGGTCGACCGGAGAGGCCGCCGGAGGAGATAGTCGAGCAAGGGAGACTCTTCGATACTCAGATTTTGAAGATACTCAAATTTTGATTGTTAATCTTTTTTTAATAATATTCATGATTTGGCAAATTAATATCCACCTAATATATCTTTAAATTATAATTTGCCAACTCATCATAAATTACTTGTTACCAGCTAAACAGGTCAACCAGACCCTTAAATAAATAAAAAGTTTGATAAAGATCCTTAAATGATAATTTTGAAAGTTGGTTCCCCAAAATAGGAATTAGGTGAAAGTTGGTTCCATTTTGATACAATTTCCCTAACATAAAAAGGTCACTCTAGCATTAGTAACTATGCGAAGATATGATAAAGTGCACATACAAATGTGGTTCACCTCAGATCATTAATCACTATCAGTATTAACAAGTACAGTATCTTTTTCATCGTCTTCATACTTAGATTGGCCATAAATTCATCAGATTCATCTTCATCAAAATCATCAACAACATACGGGGTAGAAGTTGTGCCTAGATTTAAGTTCATTGATATTATGTATTTATATATGATTAACATCATCATGATCATACTCAACATCAATATATAATAGAAATCTCTATCCATAACTCTAGAAATACAAGTTTGAAACAGTAAACGAAACCCATATAGGGAGCATAGGTTGAAGACTGAAATATGCTAAAAGAAGCCGGGAGCTTTAAAAGAGGCATGCTGCGAGAGAGACAATGGCTGCTAGGAGAGCAGGCACTGGCAATACCATTCCAGCGCTCTCCATTGACGGAGAAGGTGCTGGTGCCGCACCAAACTCTTGAGCCATTATTCCAGAAGTGGTAAAGGCTAGGAGGACCATCATTGTGATGGTGAGAGCAGTGGTCAGCTTGACACTTCCCATTTTGGTGAGTGTTCTTTGTGTTTATTCACTTGTACGAATTGAAAGGCTACTGGGTTTTGGAGTTCGTATGGATGGAAGGGAAAAGGAGTGGATGGCTTTTATAGCAGCTGTTTAGTGGGGATTAATGGAGGAATCAAACAGCTAATCGCATGGTAAATATTGTTTTTAAAGCAAAGCGATAATCATTTGACAGAAAGTGGCCATCAAAGCAAACTCTTGATGTATGATTCTCAAGTCTCAACTCCATTTTGCCATTGTCTACCAGGCTGGAAAAAGTTCTCCACCATGATACCTTACTCGTCGTATGTGATTTATTTATTCTATTTAACGAATTATAATGCAATTTTGACATCAGTGGAACGAATTGTATTTTTTCTTAATTTTGACCTGATAAGAATCTGTTGGCGCAATCAAAGATAAAAAAAATTGACAACTAAATTAATACATAAGAAATGTTTCACAGCTGCCATGGGAGTTCTGAGTTTGTAAACTTCAGTTTAATAATTGGAGAGACTGATTAGTTCTTTGTATTTCAGTTACTATATATATATATATATATATATCATTTGTAATAAATTACACTTACAATGCACTCATGAGCACTCATTGTCTCGTTTATGCTTATTTATATGAGTGATTAAACAACTCTGAATTGAAGACCAATCATTTTGAAAATCAACTTTGATTGAATAGTGTTGAATCAATATGCACAGTATTTTGTATGCGAATAGTGTCATCACTATTGCACATTAATTAGTTGAATCAATGTTCTTTTTTTCTCTTCTTTCTATTTCACAAGTGTGAACCATGTGGATGTTATGATTAATGTTTATGAGGACATGCATTAACTAATGTGTAAAGGGTTTATAATAGTAGCATTTCTAAACCATTGGCTGGGCCTGTCTAACTTTTCTTGTAATTGCTTTTTAGCTTGAAATAAAAAAATTCCCCAGTTCCGTACAAAAAAGAGAGAAGTTGAGAGTGTAATAATCTAATTATATCTCTACGTATAAGGGATTAATGGTGTTAGATTGATGTTGCAAACGTAGGTGTTGTTTGTTGGTTTTATATCAAGTCATTTTGGGATTAACTTGTCTGTATAGATTGAGAATGTTTATCATAGATGAAATGAACACGTTTTTTAATTGAGAAAAACAAGCTTGAAAAAAAAGCTTGGTTTTCTGTATAAAACTTCCCCTGTAAGATTATCTAAATAAGGTACTTTCTTTATCATTAATAGTCATCTATAGCCATCTGTGAAATGAGTCTCATTAAACTCGTTAAGCTACTTAGAAACATGTTATGAGGCACTTAGTCATTATTGCTTGTGAGCTTTGTTGATCTCACAAACTAAATTAAATGTGTTTATATTGTCAATTGATCAAATACATGTGATGTATATATGTAACACCTGACTTCACGAGTGCAATACATTATTCGTTTCTCAAAAACTTTCAATGAAAGACTTTATATAAAGATTTTAGCAGAAATTTATATACAAGTTTTCACGTGCGTGATCCTTACATATCGAAATGCCAATTTTTCATATTACAACCATTCATCATTGCATTTCATGTTATTATTACTAGTTGACTTTCATCTATAATTCTTCGTTAATCCAGTAAATTTAAAAATAATAATTTTTTCATGCCAATAAATAAGCGACAAACTTTAATTAATTAAAAAATAAAAATAAATTACGTCGGCAACCATTGGTGATTTGTATTTATTTATTTATTTTAATTTGAAATCAAATAACATAATTCATTTTATTTTTTTTAAAATAAATTCCATTGGTAATCTATCGGTGATTTGTTAAATTACTATTCAATTTTTTAATTTCAAAAAAACACTTATGAATAATCGAAAGATATTTCTTTCTATATTTTGATAAATAAATTTTGTAAGTGATCCTTCGATGATTTTTCAAATTAATTTTGTCGGTGATTCATTAATTTATTTTTAAATTACCGACGAAATTCATTTTTTATCTTCTAAAAACAAAAAAAAATTTCGTCAGTCATACACAGGTGATTTATCCAAATTAAAAATAACCGAAAATTAATTTGAAGAAGCAGCAACGGATTACCGACTGAATTTGCCCAATCCATAGCTAATTCGTTAGAAAAAAATTAATTTATTTTCTCTGATGATTTTAAAATTAATTAATTAAACTATATTTAAATGTAAGTAAATAAATTAAATTCTTTAATTTTTGGTGACATTTAATATAAAAAAAAAAACGTACATTTACATAGCTGTTCACATATATCAATTCAAATTTATCGGTTCACATACATAATACATATAAATTGATATTTGAATGTACGATATTTTGCGTTTAGCATTAACTTTAAATGTGAGCTACAATTTTTATATAATTTTTTTTATTTACAACAAAATATTTTTTAAAAAGCAAAAAAAAAATTTGGAACCGGACAATTCCCAGCGGATCAGTGGGTGATAATTCCGCTGTTAAAATTTTCCAAATCTAATAGAAATGAAAATTTGGTCCGCCGCTAATTAGTGGAGGATCACCTGTAGTTATCTCTGCTGCTGCAGACTATTTCCAAGAAATTTTTGTATTGGAAGTAACCAATTAGATTTACGATGAAACCTAAAAATCGACCACTGATCCAATTTAAATATCTTTACAGCATATTTAAATGAAATAAAAAATAAAATTAATCAATTAATTTATGGTTGATCAGTGGCGGTGGATTTCGTTGGTCATTTAATTCGCCAAAATATTTAAGTGTTAATCATGTTTTTTAAATTAATTTTGCCAAATATCAACGACGGATTAATCAACGACCAATGTCCGCCTGTGATTTGGAGTCTGCCGGTGATTTCAATCATTGGCCAAGCCTTCTGCTACAGTTGCCTTACCCCGGTAATCCATCGCTCATGGGATTTACCTGCCATTTGACAGATCCGTCTGTCGGTGAAACCGACCCCTTCTGTATTGGTGGTTTTTGATAAATTAAGAAAATATATGAATAATTAGTTGAAATTTGGATCAAAATATTGGATTGATCCAATCCGATGTAATAGATAACCAATAATATTATCCATTGGATGGAAGCAATCTGATCCAATCATCCATATGACTGAATTGAATCAGATGTCCAATGTTAATGGATTGAATCAAATGACAAAATCCAACATCCACCCGATGATTGGATCCATCTAAATCAATAGGATTTCAACCGATGAACCCCCTCGTAGTTGTTGAGGGCTTCTAGAGATGTCATCATGTGATTGTAACAGTCTATGGGTTTTCTCTGATTCCGGAGTATCTACGTAAATTATTGTGTTTTCTTTTTCTCATACCTTGAGGCGAATTTCCCCAACAAGTGGTCGTAGAGCTCTAGATTCTTGATTAGAGGGTTCTTAGTATGTTTTATGATTGCAGCCTTGTCTAATCTTCCACTTCATAATACAACAATTGGTCATAATGAAGGTCTCACCTACTGATCTTTTGTTGTACAATTATCTGATGGCGGCTTGAGCAGTAGTAAGTTTTCTAAAATAAAGAGTTTGTTTTATACGTTTGGTTAAGTTAAGAGTACTCATAGGAAAAACGCAATCCAATAAAATATAGCTGCAAGGGATTGGCTAAATATTGATCCAATGTAGGCAACTTTCAGTCTCTATATGTCTAAATATTGATCCAGTGTAGGCAACTTTCAATGTCTATAAACTTACTTGGTGGAATATCTCTTACACGAGAAAAGAGACTTGCATCAACCAACGACAAAGGGAAATATGATCGGAAGGGGCTAATTCAAAACTGAGAATAGAGAGGTTTAGAGTTGGAGGTATAGTGGGTTGTCACTACTTAGCAAATGTTAGACTATTTAGATAGATCCCTTGGCATTGTCACTGCCATTTGTATTAAAAAAAAAACTATAATTGTTAAACACGAGTAACAGATATGTTTGATTTACAGTTGTAATATTGCCAAAATATCTAGAAAATTATCTTCACCATTTTTCTTGGTAAACCGTAGGATAGGTGTGTAAAAAATCCTAATTGCATTTAAAATCCAAGTCTTTAATGATTGAGTTAGATGCCACATAGAATACCTAAAACATCTGTTGTGTGTCCCGACAATCAATATACCTACTTAATTAAATGGTCTACTCGTACTGTTCTAGAAAGAACTATCATATATAGAGAGGTTGGGAAGCAACTAGATAGACTTTCACTGACGGATCACCAATGACTCTATCCGTCTGTCAAAGTGCTCTAAATGTCAGTGGTTATCTTTGGCATCTCGTTATTCAAACATTTCTTTTAAACACGTTGTATGCTCTACTTTTAACTTAGAGAGTTGATGTCTTTCACCACTTTGTACATGTTTTTAAGAAAATATAGTATGGTCTTCTAACTATTATGTTTTGCAGCTATCATCTTCCAAAAATCATGGTTCAAAATAACTCGTTATGGCACGTTATGGCGTTAAGAATAGGCTTCGCTGCCACGTCAACCTTTATGGCTCTCCTCTAAAGCTTGTCTTGCATTGTAACGCGTTATGACACGTTACGACGCGTTATTTTGTAAGATGTGGGGTTAACTTAACATATAACTTGAGCGATAAATGATAACTATATGTACGAGATAGAGGATTAAAATAAACATAAAAAGGAAACTTATAAACTAAAACCTTAAATAGGTAAATACTTACTTACATTCCCCTTCACAAAAAGTTGAACACGAATTCTTTAAAAATTGAAAACAGAAATGAGTGGACATTTAAGAGATTTAATCTCGATTTTACACTCTTGATATCATTTTCTATAAGATCTATATATTTGATATAAGTGGTTCTTATTTCTTTTTTAGTTATATTACTTTACATGAAATTTAATTTGTTCTAAAATATTATTCTAAAGAGTAACATTTACAAGGGTCGGTAGATGTGTGTGTGTATATATATGCCGCATTAGGGAATGACTTGAAAAACGAGGTAGCGTCACCGTAACTAGTAAGGCTTGATGTTTGATCTTCCTGCGCCGCCACGCCACGCCACGTCGTACGTCATTTAGATCCTTGTCAAAAATGATATATTACTTTTGATGCAATTAATGTACTTCAGGCTTGTGTAGAATGAAAATGGAGCATAAGAAGATGTTTCATTTGGTCGAATTTCATTTGATACCAATGAAATCAAAGTAATTAAAGGAGGTATATAAAACCTGATTTACAAGAAAAATTGTCATTTCACAGCTTTGTACGGGTATCCAACTAGTATATATATTGGAAAACTTATAATTTTTTAAATTTATGAGTTTGCTTATGTAAATTAATAATGTAACTAAATACATAATTAAATTTTCTTGATATGTATAAAATTAATAAATAAATACAAAACTTAAGTAATGTATAATTTATTTCAAGTAGTTTGTTATTATATTTTTGGAATATGAAATGTGTATATATATATATATATATAGGCAGGTTCTTTTGTTAATCTGATTTATGATATTAACTTTGTAAACTCATAACAACTATTCATCTTGTGAATCAATGAATGAGATTTATGATGACAATTTTGTAATTACTAATAATATAATATATTATCATCTAATATGAACATACACTACAAAAATGCAGAGTATCAGCGAGTAAAAATTCCCTCGCAAATCCGTCGCTAAAAGGGTCATCCGTCGTTGATCCGTTGCTGATACTCCGTCGGTCAAATGCTCGTAGGTAATGCTATCAGCGAGGGATATCAGCAACGGATTTACGAGGGATACTTTCAGTGACGAATCAGCGAGGGAATATCTTCAGCAATAGATCAGCGAGAGAATATATCAGCGACGAATCAACGAGAAATCAACGAGGGAACTTTCAGCGACAGATTAGCGAGGAAACTTTCAGTGACGGATCTTTCAGCGACGGATCAGCGAGGGAACTTTCAGCAACAGATCTGCGAGGGATCTTTCAACGACGGATCAGCGAGGGAACTTTCGGCGACGGATCAATGAGGGAATTTTCAAGGACTTTCAGCGACGAATTTTCCCTCGCTAATCCGTTGCTAATTTGTATTAATCTAAAAAATAATTTTTTTGAAATTACATAATTCCTGTAGTTATTTATACAAAACCTGGAAATAATATAACAAACCAAAACTGTGAACAAATTATAACTAACAAATTCATACGATTTAAAATATCCAATTTATACAATTTAAAATATTCAATTCATACAATTTAATCTTCAAATACATACAATCTAACTACCGGGAGGTGGGGGATGGGGGGAAAACCTATCCTGACTGTCGCATAAACGCAGCAAAATGCTCCGATAAGGCGGCCTGTTCGGCTAATGCAACAGCTTGTCTGGCCTGTTCGGCCTCTAAATATGCCCTCTTCTTCCGTTCGTCCACCATCTCGGCCTATTGGCGTTCCTCCCGCAGTTGTGCCTCCTCCTCTACCCTTGTCAACTTCTCTCTCAACTCCGCTACCTGTAAATATTCAATATTCAAGAAAATCAGTAATTTGTTCGCAACTTCAGTAATGAGAAAGTTTATAACAATAGAACCAACATACCTCCGCTCTTCTACCCGTTATAACATAAGAGGGATCCTTGGTGGTCCCGAAACCAAAGATGCGGCCTTTCCTCCGTCCTCCAACACTTTGCTCCCAAAGAGATGCCTCATCAGGGGGACGGCTGTTGGTACTAGAATGTGACTCACCCCTAAGCAATTGAAATCGCTCCTATGGTTCACCAAAACAAAAACGGGTGAGGTTATATATATAGAAATTTCAACAGCATAACGGCTGTAAATCAAACATAACCGATGCTTATTTTTAACAATTAAACCCTTCTAATAATACCAATGGTAGTCACATTCTCAACCTATCTACTTAGTCTAACGTCTGCCCGACAATGGCAGCCCAAACTAATAGCATCACTATGTTTATTAAAATATATTACCTTAAACCTACCAAACGTATCTATTAACCAAAGTAATGGCTTTAGAAAACTTAAATGATACCTAGCAGCTTGGGGGTAACTAAATTGAGGAAGATCAGTAGGCGGGTCGGAAGAACCTTAATCGAACTTTTGGTTCGTGCAGTGAGTGCGCTCAAACACCTCAGTAGCAGTTGGCTCACGACCCATTACTTTTGCCTACATTAGAGAATTAGGTTAAGTTGTTAGTAAACATAAAGAACAAATTACACTTTCAAAAAAGATTATATACTCACCATCCTGTCTCGATGTTGTGCAGTACTGATCGATCCCCTAGTGTGTGTGGATGACACCCCCTCAAACTGTGTGTTTCGATTAACCCTATTGATCCTGGATTGCTTTTTTCAAGCCTCGGTATCCCAAACCTGTTAAAAACAGAGCACATATATAAGGCGGTACAAAACACATAGCAGTTTAAAAAGCTCACAATAGAGATACATACCTGGTCAATCATTTGAAGCCAAAACCTGTCTAGTATTCATACAGGACGGTGTAATCTAATCCGTGACAAGTCCTCACTGTCCCATTGATGAGCACCAGAATATGTCTGTGCCACGGTTGTGATAACCGGGTCTTGGTTATCACCTGAGGTAATCAATATGTGATTATTTGTTATATGGTTACAGGAATGCATGATGAATTGTTATATTTGATCATGTGAGTTTGTATATTTTTATGCATAAGAAATGTATGCATAATATGATTATATGCATACATGAAAAGTGAATGTAATTTTATGTATGCATGAGATTGTATGTGTGTGTGCATAAAAACAATTCATATGCATGAATATTAAATTGAGGTAATACTTGAGCCATTAGCCGACTTTCTTCTTTCGGAAAGGATATAAATAGGAGGGGAGGTTCAAGTTTAACTTTATTTTTTTCCATTTGGGAACTTGAGAGAGAGTTGAGAGAAGTATCATGTGGATTGCTTACATTAACTTGGAATCAAAGTTGATTCATATCTGCTAATTGCATAAGGTGAGTGGTTTTAAAATTTTAATACATATGAATTTCATCTCCTGTAGATTGAATTCTGTTTTAATCTTGAAAACATATGTTGATCAGATTAGAGCTACCCGGTCATAGTTTTGACCGGAGAAAGAGTTAGTGTAATTTTGATGAGTGAATCTGACCATGGGTTTAACCGGAGACGTTTGAATCCGGTTAACATGCCATCCAGACTTGTTCTTATCCGGCTAGTGTGCCGTCCGAAACCGTCCCTGTCCGACTAGTGTGTCATCCGGAGTCATTTCTATCCGATTAATGTGCCGTCCGGAGACGTCTTAGTCCGGCTAGCATGCCGTCCGGAGACGTCTTAGACCGGCTAGCATGTCGTCCCTATACGTTCTAAACCGGCTATCAGGTCGTCCGGGTTTTTTTTAACCAGACTTGGGTTATAAAGTATTTTTATTAATTATGTTGACCAGATTCGATTATGATCAATGTTTTTGGAAAGGTATTGTCCGGATATGTAATCCGGCCAAGGGATGACCGGATTTGAAGTCCTGCTAAGTTTATTGTGTTGACCAGATTGTTTAGGGTTGACCAGATATGTAATCCGGCTAAAACTATTTCGATGGCCGGATAAGTTAGTGAATATTTTATTCAAAAGTGGATTATGTTAATGGCATATTGTTCTTTCTAAAATGATAAAGAAAGAGTGTTTAGTGTTTGTTTTGAAAATGTTTCTGGTTAGAACTATAGATGATGTTCCATCAGAACGTTTTGTGACTTTGGTCTGTTCTGATTAGGAATAATCTATAAATTTCGATGAGGAAATAAGGGTGGCATATCAAGGAGAGGTGTACTTTGGGATAAGGATAACATATCAAGGAGAGGGGTACTTTAGGATAAGGATGGCATTTCAAGGAGAGATGTACTTTGGGATAAGGGTGGGATATCAAGGAGAGGTGTACCTTTCGATATAAAGGTGACATTTGTGTATGTGTTTATTAATATAACTTTTACTATTATATCCTTTAAGATTACGATGACTCTGAGTCCTTATTTCTTTGTGATTTAAAGATTCAGGAACATGGTTCTTATTGGGAATAATAGTAAGGATGTTATTGAGAAGAAGATAACGGCTTTTGGCCAGAGGCTTTGAATAACCGTGTTTCTGATGAAAATGTTTAGAGATGAGTTATGAGGAACTTGAAAGGTTCTAGCCTGTTTTGCTTAACATGTTATTTAAAAGCCAGAGATTGGGTTTGGGAATCAGCAGGGCATTGATAAATGTGAATTACATGATTATGTATCTGTTTACACGAAAAGTTGATTTTAAGTAAAGGTTTTGGTGATCTTCACCCTACAATTACATGGAAAAAAAAGGATCTCACTAGATCTTCTGGTCTAACTCTCATTTTGTATTTCTAAATATGTGTTGCAGGAACTGTTGGGTTACACGAAGGTAAGGGGAAGGGGAAAATGTGATATTTTCTTATATGTATGAAGATCAGTTATGATGAATCTAGTTTTGGTAGATAATGTTGATCAGTACAAGAATTTGTATTTTTGGAATTTTTGGGCTATGTATTTTGTACGATAATTCTTGTACTTTGGGACCTAAAGTGGTGTAATACATGTATTTATGTTGAATGAAGTATGTGTTACATGCAATGCATGATGTGGGAGTGTTACAAAAAGTGGTAAAAGTCTGAGTTTAAGGGATTTAGGTATTTAAAGCATGATACCTAGACTTAAACTATTTCATTGCATGTTAGGGCTCCCGGACATAGTTAACACCATTGGAAATAAATATGATAAGTTAAGAGAATAGTGTGTAAGGTAAATTCGAATTACATCTGGCCAATGTAATTATGAATTTACAGGTACATATTTGAACTAAAATACTTCATTATATTTGGGAATGTGAATACGTGATTATTAATATTGAAATTTGCATACGTCTAGCCGAACTCGAAAATCTGAAAGGATTGCCCGCTCTAATCCTGATGATACAGAGAATTCTTCTGCCAATGTTCCTGCTGAAACTTCAAAGGATAGGGGAAGAGGAAGAACTAGAGGCAGAGCGCGAGGAAGAAGTCAAGCCAGAGGTAGAATTAGTAAATCTGAGACTCATCCTGATCATGGAGAATCTCACTCTGGAAACATCAATCAAGAACAGACGCCCCAACCAGAGTATGTAACTAGAGACATGTTGGCAGAGGAAATGGGAAAGTTAAGGGAAACCTTGACATCCATTATGGGAATACCTGCTAGGGTTAAAACAGAGAGAGTAGAAATAAATCCCTCTGTTCCGGTTGCACATAGTAAAGAGGGGGACATCAAAATGTTTTTGACATTCAAACCGCCAACATTTTCTAGAGAAAGGGATCCAGTTAAAGCTATGTGTTGGATCAAAGAGATTGAGTCTGTGTTTAACACTATTAAGTGTCCAGAGACACATAAAGTTTGGTTTGCCATTTTTGTACTGAAATCTAATGCCTTTTTCTAGTGGGAAGTCGAGTCTTTAGCTAGAACAGACATTTTACGAACATTATGTTGGGCATAATTTGTGAACAGATTCAAGGATTAGTTCTGTCCCAAGACAGCTGTAAGACAGATGGAAGAGGATTTCCTAAAATTAGAGCAAGGTAATGGAATTGTTCGGGAATACACCGAAAAGTTCATCAAATATTCCCGATTTGCTGAGCATTACATTTCGTTAGAATCTAGGAAGGTGGAAATATATATTTGGGGATTAAAGCCTTCAATCCGAGAATTTGTGATTGGTATGAATCCTACCACTTTTTCATTGACCGTGGATGTGGCAGAGGTCACAGAACGAAATAAGAACATGCAAGAAGAGGGAAAGGTTGTTGATAAGAGAAAATGGGAAGGACCTTCATCTGATTTTCGAGGGTCAAAGTTAGTAAGATATGATAATAGACCTGTATAGAAGGTTAGTGAAATAGCTTCTGCCCGATGTCGACAAATTTATCAGGGTGATTGTAAGACAGACTTGAGAAAATGCTACAAGTGTGGCGAGGCAGGTCATTTATCAAGAAACTGTCCGGTTAATAGAAGGTGTTTTAATTGTAATTCACCTGATCATATTTGACCCAGCTGTCCACTATTAAAGACTCCGCAGTTGACTCTGGGAAGTAATGTATCGAGTGCCCGTGGAAGACCCAATATCTCTAGAGGAGGGCAAGGAGGGGCGCGAGATCGGTCATTCCAGATGACAAAGAATGAGGTCGAGGCTACACCTGACGTGGTAACGTGTACATTTCTTCTGAATTCCATACATGCTAAGGTGTTATTTGATTCGGGTGCAAATTATTCGTTTGTGTCACCTTCGTTTGCTGAATCCACATGTATGACATTTGTGCCACTTGATGATATATTAGTAGTTGACACTGCTAATAGTCAAGAACCTGTTGCTTATGTGTTCAATAATTGTATAATTGAAATTGAGGGGTGTGGGATGCCGATCCAACTGTTCCCAATGCCAATAAAAGAAGATGTTGTAGTGGGAATGGGCTGGTTATCAGAGAATCAGGCTAGTATTCTATGCAATAAGAAAATGATCCATATTGAGCTGCCGGGGAAAGAAGCAATTATTATTTATGGTGATCGGCAGGATCATCATATTAACTTGTTATCGGTTTTGAAAGCCTGAAAGTGTATACAAAAGAGATGTCAGAGTTTATCTGGCCTATGTGATAGATGCAAAGAAAGATAAAAATAAACAAGAGTTGATTCCAGTTGTGTGTGACTATCCGAAAGTTTTCCCAGAAGATTTAACTGGTCTACCGCCAGATAGATCTATTAAGTTTAGGATAGATTTGGTACCCGGGGCAGCGCTAGTGGCAAGAGCACCGTACTGGCTTGCACTGTCATAGCTCAAAGAATTGGTTAGTCAGTTAAAGGATCTTCTTGACAAAGGTTTCATCAGACCAAGTACCTCACCATAGGATGCTCTGGTTCTGTTTGTCAAGAAGAAAGATGGATCAACGCAAATGTGCATTGATTATCGTGAATTGAACAAACTGACCATTAAGAATAAGTATCATTTACCAAGAATCGATGATCTATTTGATCAACTGGTGGGAGCCAGTTACTTTCCAAAGATCAATTTGCGGTCAGGATACCATCAGTTAAAAGTCAAATAGGAGGATGTTGCCAAGATTGCTTTTCGGACTCGGTATGGACATCATGAGTTTTTTGTTATGCCTTTTGGCCTGACCAATGCTCCAGCTGCTTTCATGGATCTCATGAACCGAGTATGTAGTGAATATCTTGATAAATTAATTATTGTGTTTATCGATGTTGTTCTTATATACTCCAAATCTGGAAAAAAGCATGCTGAGCATCTTCATTTAATTCTTGAGCTTCTAAAGAAAGAAAAGTTGTATGTTAAGTTGTCCAAATGTGAATTTTGGTTAAGAGAAGTTCAATTTTTGGGTCACGTTATATCTGAAGCAGGAGTAAATGGGAGGCACTGAGAACTCCTTTGGAAGTCCGTAGTTTCCTGGGGTTAGCAGGGTACTACTGGAAATTCAATCAGAATTTCTCCAAGATTGCAGTGCCGTTGATGAAGTTAACACGAAAAAATGTTAAATTTCAATGGGAAGAAGAACAACAGAAGGCTTTTTAGTTATTGAAAGATCGTCTATGCAGCGCTCCAGTTTTGTCTCTGCCAGAAGGATCAGAAAATTTCATGGTCTACAATGATTCTTCGAAGCTGGGTTTGGGATGTGTTTTAATGCAAAGGGGGAAAGTAATTGCTTATGCATCCAGACAGCTGAAAGATCATGAGAAACAATATCCAACACATGACATGGAGCATGTAGCTATAGTTTTTGCTCTGAAGATTTGGAGGCATTATTTGTCGGGGACTAAGTGTCACATCTTTACTGATTATAAAAGTCTCCAACATTTATCAATCAAAAGGAACTAAACATGCAGCAACGATGATGGATTGAGCTGGTGAATGATTATGATTGTGAAATCCTTTACCATCCGGAGAAAGCTAATGTGGTAGCAGATGCCTTAAGCAAAAAGGAGAAGAGTGGTACGAGCAGGGCTATGTCTATGATAAAGAGTTTATTGTCGGATCTTCATGATGAGATTGCAAAGTTTCAAGGGGAAGCTGTCAAGGAAGATAACTTTAAGTCTGAACGATTGGCTAACTAATTTCTTCCTTGGAAAAGAATGATAAAGAACTTATGTGTTTTCAGGGTAGAATATGGGTACCGTGCTATGGAAATACCTGGGAAATTATTTTGGACAAAAGTCATAAATCCCGGTATTCTATTCATCCTGGCACTAATAAAATGTATAAAGACTTAAAACCATTTTATTGGTGGCTTGGATTGAAAAAAGACATAGCAAGGTATGTGGAGCGATGTCTAACATGTTTGCAAGTGAAAGCCGAGCATCCAAAACCATATAGAAGTCTTCAGTCTTTAGAAATTTCTGTGTGGAAATGGGATCCTATCACGATGAATTTCATTACCAAAGGGATATGATGCCATATGGGTGATTGTGGATCGTCTCTCAAAATCTGCACACTTTCTTCCGATAAAAGAGAATTATCTGTTAGAAAGATTGGCATAGATTTATATTAAAGAGATTGTGACCAGACATGGGGTTCTGTTGTCTATCATCTCAGATAAAGATAGTTGGTTTACCTCAAAATTCTGGGAAAGTTTCCATAAGGCTTTGGGTTCTCAGATTCGGTTGAGCACGACGTATCATCCACATACTGACGGGCAGAGTGAAAGAACAATTCAGACTCTTGAAGATATGTTGAGGGCATGTGTTATAGATTTCGGGAGATCGTGGGAAGATCATCTGTCGTTAATTGAATTTGCCTACAATAATAGTTACCACTCCAGCATTCAGGCGGCACCGTGTGAAAATCTGTATGGTCGCAAGTGTAGAACGCCCTTATGTTGGAATAAAGTGGGTGAAAGAAATTAACTGGGCTAGAAATTGTTCAAGTCACTTCTGAGAAGATTGAACAAACCTGAGAAAAGATCAAAGTAGCTCAAGACCGTCAGAAGAGCTATGCTGAAAAACGCCATAAGCCGATTGAATTCCTTGTAGGGGATTATGTGATGTTGAAGTTTCTCCATGGAAAGGGGTAGTTAGATTCGGTAAGAGAAGTAAGCTTAGTCCAAGATATATCGGGCCATTCAGAATTTGCAAGCGGGTCGGAATAGTTGTGTATCAGCTGGAGCTACCAGAAGAGCTTGGGTTGGTTCATAACACTTTTCATGTATCTAATATGTGGAAGTGTTTAGCAGATCCGAGTATGGTAGTGCCTCTACCAGAAGTCAGGATAGACAGTAAATTGAATTTTGTAAAAACCCTAGAAGCAGTAACTGATCGGAAAACCAAGGTTTTGCGGAATAAAGAGATCAGTCTGGTAAACATTCAGTGGCGGTATCATAGGTGATCTGAGGCAACCTGGGAATTGGAATCAGAAATGAGGACTGAGTATTCGTGGCTCTTTGATTAAAGGAATTCCGGGACGAAATTTTTTTGAGGGGTGGATAATATGATAACCGAGTCTTGGTTATCATCTGAGGTAATCAATATGTGATTATTTGTTATATGGTTACATAAATGCATGATGAATTGTTATATTTGATCATGTGAGTATGTGTACTTTTATGCATAAGAAATGTATGCATAATATGATTATATGCATACATGAAAAGTGAATGTAATTTTATGTATGGATGAGATTGTATATGTGTGTGCAAGAATACATTCATATGCATGAATATTAAATTGAGGTAATACTTGAGCCATTAGCCGACTTTCTTCTTTTGGAAAGGATATGAATAAAAGGGGAGGTTCAAGTTTAACTTTTTTTTGCCATTTGGGAACTTGAGAGAGGGTTGAGAGAAGTATCCTGTGGATTGTTTACATTAACATGGAATCAAAGTTGATTCATATCTGCTAATTGCATTAGGTGAGTGGTTTTAACATTTTAATAAATATGAATTTCATCTCCTGAAGATTGAATTCTGTTTTAATTTTGAAAACATATGTTGATCGAATAGAGCTATCCGGTCATAGTTTTGACCGGAGAAAGAGTTAGTGTAATTTTGATGAGTGAATCCGGCCATAGGTTTAACCGGAGACGTTTGAATCCGGCCATAGGTTTAACCGGCGACGTTTGAATCGGGATAACATACCATCCAGACTTGTTCTTATCCGGCTAGTGTGCCGTCCGGAACCGTCCCTATCCAGCTAGAGTGTCATCCGGAGTAATTTCTATCCGGTTAATGTACAATCCGGAGACGTCTTAGTCTAGCTAGCGTGCCGTCCGGAGACGTCTTAGTCCGGCTGACGTGCCGTCCGGATACGTTCTAAACCGACTATAAGGTCGTCCGGGTTCTTTAACCAGACTTGGGTCATAAAGTGTTTTTATTTATTATGTTTACTGGATTCGATTATGATCAATGTTTTTGGAAAGGTATTGTCCGGATATGTAATCCGGCCAAGGCATGACCGTATTTGAAGTGCTGCTAAGTTTATAGTGTCGACCGGATTGTTTAGGGTTGACCGGATATGTAATCCGGCTAAAACTATTTCGATGGCCGGATAAGTTAATGAATATTTTATTCAAAAGTGGATTATGTTAATGGCATACTGTTTTTTCTAAAATGATAAAGAAAGAGTGTTTAGTATTTGTTTTGAAATTGTTTCTGGTTAAAACTATAGATGATGTTCCATCAGTATCTTTGTGACTTCGGTCTGTCCTGATTAGGAATAATCTGTAAACTTTGATGAGGAAATAAGGGTGGCATATCAAGGAGAGGTGTACTTTGGAATAAGTTTGTCATATCAAGGAGGGGTGTACTTTGGTATAAGGGTGACATATCAATGATAGGTGTACCTTTGGATATAATGGTGAGATTTGTGTATGTGTTTATTAATATAGCTCTTACTATTATATCCTTTAAGATAACAATGGCTCTCGGCGTGACATTTCCTGAAAAAACAAACATTTGATTATATCATGAAAAAAAATAACGACAAATCGCGATTATACAATTGTGAAATAAGTATACAGATGACAAGCTACTCATCAGAAGAATGATCAGATATCATTGGTTCATCTTTATCATTTGAATTATCATCTATTGTAACACCTCGGTTACGATTTCACCAAACCATAACATATGAGATATCATTTTCTAAGTAAACCACCAAAATCTAATTATACTTTAATAAGTATTTCCAAATCCAAAACGAAAGCTTACAATCTTATAATTAAAACATTTACCAACCAAAAATTGGGACAATATAATAACTACCCGGATATATTTACAACCCAAAATAGAAACTAGACATAATTATATATATATATATATATATATATATATATATACCAAGGTTTGGCAACGATCCCCAAACTAATCACGAACTAACTACATCGGGTTCTTGCCTTTATCTTCTTTCATTCCTGAAAAAAAATAGTGAGTTAACGGAATAAGCACATGGCTTAGTGAGATAAATAGTCTAAACAAATGCTATTGAAATCAAGTCTATACAAATACACGGGAACCATAAACCAACCAATTGAATGGTTATATCAATGAGTAATAAATTGAGAGTAACACTTGCGAAATAAGGGTGGTCCATAATATAACCAAAGACCAAGTGCCGGAATCCAACAATTCACATGACATAACATGCTTATTTCGAAATGCAAATTACAAGTAATTATCAAATGATAYCAGGTCAATTCCTTTGCAAGGGACTAATATCATACGTTAGTCAAACGGTCTAAAGAAACATGTCGGAATAACCAAACAATGGAACACATAGGACTAACAGGGAGCCCATCGTCATTGGGTATGCTCGAGCTCCTATGGTTCATGGAATACAATGCTTAGGACTGGCAG
>NC_037541.1:7918477-7928674 GCF_001531365.2 Cynara cardunculus var. scolymus
AATCGACTTTTCTAGGTTAAATCCGAGTTGGGTCGGGTTTGACCCGCCTAAGTACCCATTTTGACCACTAAACACTAAAAATAACATACTTTTCGCTCGGAGCTCCGTTTTCGATGAGGTTTTCGCCTACGCGTTCGTAACAAAATAATCTATAACTTCCAATAAAAATATTCCAGAAAAGATCTTCTTAAAAAAATTTGGTTTTACGAATCCATAGCTTAATTGTTGACGTTTTGATTCGATTTCTCCAATTTTTTCAATCTAATTCCAATTGGGATGAAATTTTCTAAATCCTCTCATATACTCCAAAGAAGCATGACCTTAAAATTTCATCCCCAAACTCCCACTAAATCATTGGTCACCTTATATGGCCACTACTAATACACGTAGTAAAATTTTACATGCTTAACATTTTCTCGCATGTAAGCACATAATATCCTTCGTAAAATGTAAATTAGGCGCACTTAGCAAATAATATGGGAAATTAGAATTTGGATGTTACATCTATGTCTCCAAATTCTGGTTCATCTTCGCTATCTTCGTCCGATTCATCATTTTGGCCACTCGTTGATCCCTCGCTGATCTGGGAGGGATTTTTTCCCTCGCTGATACCTGGTTTTCTAATAGTGATATACGGACAAGGATATTATTGAAAAATAAATAAAAAATTTGTAACTGTCCATTAGTGACATTAATGTTCATATAAACATTAATCTACTATCATTAATAAAAAATTCTTCGTCATTATGAATATTAATATACACATGGACATCGCCCCTTATATGAACATGAGTTCACTTATGAATAAGGCTTTAAACGAACTCAACGTTCAGCAAACCGTTTGTGAACCCTTCGGCGGGAAGTTTATTTGTGTTCATTTATTTATTAAATGAGCAAACATGAACAAATTTTTTTGTTCGTTTAGTTAAACAAACGAACATGAACAAGAGTCCTGTTCGTTTATTTATGTTTGTTTATATATTTATTTTAAATATATAACTTTTATTTATTTAGTTTGAATTCAAATTTTAAAAAGTCTTTTAAGAGGGTTTTGACCTTTTAAGTATTGGTATATTAATGATGGTTGATGAATGGTGATTGTTTTGTGTATGTTTAAACTATCGTTTGTTCGTTTACGTTCATTTAGCATGTTAACGAACATAAACGAACACGAACAAACCTGATTTTTAAACGAACGAACACGAACAAAATTATTTTCATTTGTTCACCAATTGTGTTCGTTCGTTTGTTCAGTTAAGCTAAACGAACGAATATGAACAAGCCTCTGTTCGTGTTCGTTCAGTTCGTTTACAGCCCTACTTATGAACAATGTGATTATTTTCATTAATATATGAAAATGTGATTATATTCATTAATATTTGAACACAGTTCACTTGCATATTCCATCTTTTCATATATTAACAGACAATGAACATTGCATACTAATAGAAATGTTCACGGGTGATTTCGCAATATTTTCCTCCATACCATTCATATCACAGGAAACGAAATTAACAATACCCTTCAAAAATGTTTACTTGTAATTTGCTCACTCGGGTCAATAATTTACCCATTGTGTACATTAATGTTCACCTTTAAAAAAATGTTTACTTGTGAGTTGTTCACCCAGATTCACAATTTGATCAAGATTAATTTTATTTAATGACAATAAATTGTGTAATTTTAATAATTGATCATAACCACAACAATCAAGCAACTATTAAATAGTAATCACTCATTAATTAATACAAAATATAACTTACGTGTCATCAATTCCTTACACAATACCTTATTGAAATCTACCACAAACAATATTGGTCCACTAGGTTAACATAGTTAACACTAAAAATTGAGTTAACAAAAGTACCTGCTAAAACAACCTACCATGCACGAAACAATACTAATACACAAAATAATAACATACATCTCTACATTCTCCATATCAATGTAATACAAACATTCCAAGGTTATTTACATGTCAAAATAACAGTATGGATTAACAAAAAAAATTTCTAGATGATAACATTTTTACCTATAATAACAATCTATGATTAAACACCAACAAAAGATGGACCAAACCTTACATAAAGTCTAGGTTATGAACAAGTGCCATTAAAACCCATTAATTGTCGCTATCTCTAACATATGGAAGATGTCTGTGATAGCTAATTATTTCTCGTGCATCTAACTAGCACTCAACTTATTGCAGTGTCTCTAGTACCGTTCCCCAACAAGGACCTGATGCACATGCCAACAAATAAAAAAGGTTAGGCTTAACGCCTAGTGAGCTCAAACAATTTTTATCATTAATGTGAAAAAAGGTAAAACTGAAAGATTTTTATTTAACTTGGAACCAAAACCCAATACTCACCCAAAATGTGAATAAAGTCTAACATTCAAATACTAAAAGCATTAATAAAATTCTAATATCCACAATTTTCAAAAACACCGATAAGTTCAGTATACCATAACCTTAAATCATAGAAAACACTTCTTACCCAAAATATCATCGAAAACATGGATAATACGTAATATCCAAAACAACATGATGAAGGGGGAGACCCGTTACAATTGAATGTGTGGAACACAAAAGTAGAGCACATATTCATTGTCTTTAGTGCCCACTATAACAAGTGTCACCTCAACGCCTCAATATCTTTAGTATCTACTCCATCGAGTTTTACCTCAAGGTCACAATATCTTTAGTGTCTACTCCATCGAGTTTCACCTCAAGAATACTAAATCTATGTGCCCATTCTTTCTCTAGTAGAGTTCCAACCTCAAGGATCTTATTAAACCTTTAGTGTCTACTCACTAACACTTTAGATAGGAACCTCAAACTTCCTACTTAATAAAACAATGCATTTAACCCTCATGCATAAGGGTTAAAACATCAAACCACAATACTTACAGTCCCGGAGTCTGACTCATAGGAACTCAACTCCCTAATGTCGAGGCATCCACAATACCTACTCGAGCATTGGTCACAAAGTGAGGACATCGAGACTCCTCACTTATCAAATGCTACTGAGTTATATGTTTATAATCCAACGTATTACAGTCTAACTTACATGACCCTAATCGAATGACCAACACACTTAAAGCATGGGAATCTCAAATAAAGATGGAATAATGAAGATCATGCCCAAACTCGATGTTGAGCCAATTAAACCAGATAAGTGTCCCCAAACTCATCTGAGTCCAAAATCCAGCCAATAATTCAATAAATCAATTGACTATTCAATAAAAGTTAGTATAAACCATTACAATACAAATACTTAATGTTTATACAACTTATGCCCCAAAAATGTGAATATCTTTGTTACCAATTTAAATGTTGGACAAAATCCCATAGTACACTTTGAGGTATTCTCGGGAATAGTTCCAGTGGAGACAGAGTAGGGCCTGAATCTCCCGTTGTTCCTCAATAACTCAGTGGTACAGCGGTCGACTGACTGGTAAGAGCGGAACAAGCGGAGCGAAAGAGACAATTCAACCACATATCATGCCAAAAAAAATCAAGCAGCTCTTTCACCTGCAGCCTAATCCCTAATATTATAGCATAGCACATTTACTCATGATTAGGATGAAGTGGATTACTCATCAGTGGATTCAATTATTTTTTGATCAAAAAGTAGTGTTTTCCCTTGTACACTTACCTTTGACAAGGCAGATAAGGCTCCAGCTTTGCTTTCTACTTCGCTGCCTTGTGGTGAAGGGAAGCCCAGTTACTAAGGTGTGGAATTAGACCAAATAAGGCCCAAAATGTGTCCAACAACTCAACCAAATTATTTGTAAACTAAAAATACCAAAAGTGTAATAACATCAAATATACATATGAGACATAGATCAATAAAATGTACACATTTTATGATTTAGTATCAAAATGCGTAAAAACTCCAAATATTAGAACTTTGCAAGATTCTAAAGAACCAAATATGAAAAATATGCATTTTCATCAAGTACCCAACAACATTTGATAAATCTTAAGGAAAACACTATAAGAATCTAAAATACACATTTTTGGCATGCACAAAGTTTTCACAAAGCAACCTGAACTCACGTTACTAGACTTATGCTAAATCTAGGTTTACCCCAAAATCTTGATCTTCCTTTGGTGAAGACTTGAGATCTTCTAGCAAGCCTTCCAAATCCTATATCTAAAGCTTCAATGAGGTTCCATTTACCACAAATACTCCAGAATTCCAAAAAAAATGGGGAAATGGAAAGGGGATGATGATACTTAAACTCTAGCTTTTGGAGTAGAGAGATGAGGAATTTAACTTTCACAAAGACTCTTAAACCACCAAGATACTATTCAATATCCTTTTGTAGAGATTCAAAATACAAGTCCATAGCCTCAAGAATCGCCAAAATTGGATAAGAGATGAGAAAGTTATGACCAAATGAAGAAAACCCCAAAAAAATCACGTTTTCTAACCGTCAGGGGCCACAAGCGACTTGTTTAGGAGACTTAAGTAGCTTGGAAAGTAGCCCGAGAACCGACAAGGACTTTCCAAACGACTTAAGTATCTCGAAAAGTAGCCCAAGAAAAAAAACTCTCTAGACCCTTACATGACTTAGGTTGTCTGGCGACCAGCCTGGCACTTGTTTTGTGTTTTCAAAGTGCTTTTTGATGTCTTGAGAAACCAAACTTGCATGGGAGGTCCGATTACATCCCGAATGGCTCCCGATACAACTTTCTTTCACCACAAATCAACCACGCCCCTGGATTTACATGTCACATGCATCCAATCATGGCTCAACACCAAATACCTCATTAAAACAAGTCAACACCTAGCTATAAAAACACAGGTGAGCACAAGGGTAAAATGGTATTTTTACCATTTTATTCTATTTTAGCATTTTGTTTTACTTAGTTATTTTTTTCTTTTTCTTGAATCATCAACTTCTTCACTTAATAATCAAGAAGCAAAAACCACCAAGAACAATTAAATAATATTTCTTGAATCAAAATCCAAATAAAATACAATCAACAATCAAATAACACATTTTTTTAAGAATTTCAACAACAAGAAAAACCATAACACCTCAATTAGAGACCCTAAATCAAAAATCAAATATCTGAATCTAACCCAAAATCAAAGTTAAAAACTTTTAAATCTAAATAATGAGCAAATCCTAAATCAAATCTAAATCAAAAACCCTATATCAAATCCAAATAAAAAACTCTACATCAAATCCAAATCAAAAACCCTAAATCAATCTTAGTGTAAATCAAACCTTAATCATGAGATGCTGTCTCAGAACCTGTACGAATCCATCGAATATGTCATTAGAATGTTGTCGTCTGTAAGCACTCAAGCTATGCAAATACATATGAAGTCGAGATGGAAGTGGTGTCATCAAGGAAGTTCAATCGATTGAGAAATAGTCGTCCGCAAGATTGATCGATGAGAGAGTGTGAGAGAGAGCATGATCAATAGCAAATGGAGAACAATAAAGAGGATCTTAGTTGAGGTGTTTTGGAAGTCAAACTAATGGCTAGTTTACTAGTTTTTATTGCAATTAATTTATTTAAACTTCTCAAAAAATCTCAGAGTCTCCTATGATTAATTATAGGTAAAAATGTTATATCCACAAAGTCGGTATATATAAGTATACCGACTATTAATTTCGCTAGTACTTAGATCCGACAATGTGTAACTTGTTTACGACATTAATATTTGTGATTGGATAAGTTGTATGACAGATTTAAACCATCATAGCAATGTTTTTAACTTGTTAGAATATTTCTACTTATAAGTGGCCTTAAACCATTTAGACTAACAATATTTAACATATGGTGTAAATATTGATTATACCCTTATCTATGCCCTAATGACATTATCTACCCTATCTAACTAATGGCAGTTTTTTGATGGAAAAAATTGTCATATAACTAAATATAAATAGGTGGTCTTCAATTTCATGTATGTGATAGCACAGGAACAAAGGAGAAATCTAAGAAATAACACCATCAATTGTGGAATCCCTCCATCGGATTGTTGGCATCATCAACGGAATATCGACTCATCCTAACGTTTTGGCTTCATCCTCTAATATCAATCCAAAATTGATGCTACCAAGTAAACTTTACTTAATGTTTTATGATCGACGATTGATGGTCCTGAGTTTAAATCATGTTAGATGTTTTAATTAACACTAGAAGGGTACTCGTGCAATGCATCAAGACACATCTTGATTTCAGTGTTTAGTTTTATTTCTTATTTATGTCGATATAATACGGTTTTATGTGGTTTTGAGAAGACGATAATGTTTTTATTTTTAAATAAAATATAAATTTGATAATATCATAAATTTTAAAAAAAAATATCGATATCAGTATCAAATTAATTTTTTTAAAAGTTCTTGTGTTTCGGTGTAATTTCCTTAATTCAATTTTTTTAATTATAATTTAATTTAGGTTTAGTAACAAAGAAATTTAATTTAGGTTTAATAATATATTTTTTTATAAAGATAATAACTAAGTATTCTGTTAGAACTCAATGATTATCCTAATTATATTTTAGATTTTTTATATTTCAAATGAGATGTTTATCCAATATATGATTATGTTTATCTGCAGTTAGTTATACGCATTCAAATATGGAGTTTTAGTAAGTTGTACTTATGCATAATTTACTTGTAATCCTAAATTTTAAGTAATATGCATCAATAAACAGTACTTTGTGCATAAAAAATGGGTTTTTAGAGTTTTTGTCAAATGCTTTATAATATAGTATAGATATGGTATCAGAGCTTGTTGGATAAAACTCAGACATGTAGATTCCATCCTCTGCTTCCTTTACTGGCTGGAAACTTTTAATTATCATTTATTTGTTTTGTCGATGGTGTCAATATTTTATTCATGTTGGTGTGAGTATCCAGATTACTTTTGAAATTGAAACCCATGCAGAAACTTTAGTGGAATATACTTTATATCTAGGCATGGGAATTGGCCCCGAGTTGTTGGAGAATCCAGTCCATCCGCCCCGGTTGGGGACGGGGATTCCCCGCTAAACCGGGTCTCGAGGATGGGGACGGGGATTCCCGCTAAATCGGGTCCAGGGGACGGGGATCCCCGTTTTGCTCTGGGGTCGGGTACAGGTATCACAACTCTCTGTACTCGTATATATATATATATATATATATATATTATAAAAATTATTAAGTCTAAATTCTAATCAATTGGATCGATAATTCCTCTCCTATCAGTTGGTCCTTCTCGTTGGCTCATCCATTCATCCAGACAATTCCTTCTCGTCTACGCATCCAGACGATTCCCTTGGTCGTTGTAGCCGTCCCCTTGGTCACCGTCGCCATCCCTTTAGTCTCTGTCGCCCACCCCCTTGGTCGCCGTCCCCTCCCTTCCTTATCCAACTTGCAAATTGCAATTGATTCTTCTGGATTGGTGGCTCTATTGAATAATAACTCCACCTCCTCTTTTTACTTTTTGAATAAACAAAGAAATAGAAACAAGAACATCCTCACTAGGTGAGCTTCATAGTTGTCTTTCTCCACTTTTGTCCACACATTGTTTTTATTTTGAGTTTGCTACTTTGCCACTGTTTGAGTTTATTTTGGTTTAATTTTTGAAGAACATTGAAGCATATTGTTTTAATTCTGAGTTGGCTACTATTTTGTTACTTTGTTTTAATCTTTAGTTAGGCTACTATTTAAAGAAAAAAGAACACCAAGTTTAGTTTTGAGTTTGACTACTGTTTAATTTAGTTGATTTTGTTAATTGTGAATCCCTTTACATTTAGTTTATTGATTAATATTTAATCTTCAATATATTCATTTTACACTAAAGCTTATAGTACATAATTTTGATGTGTTTTCCATTTACATACATGCTTTTTAGATCGAACCTTCGGAAAATGAGAACGTAATAGAGGAAGGAAACAACAAAAAACAAACAACAAACAACTAACAACTAGTGATGATATTAATGAATCCGTTAGCATGCTTGTACAGATTGACACGATCAACGAACAACCGCAAAAGAGGTTGAATTCAGTTGTTTGGAATTATTTTGAATAAGTGTATGTTGATGGTGTTAGATTTTTTTCGAAGTGTAATTATTGCAATAAATAATTAACAGGTAGAGCTAACGATGGAACCACATATATGAAGGACCATTTTAAGAATTGTCCAAAGAGAGTTAAAAGGGATATTAAACAACACATCCTAGTTTAGGACCAAAAGGATAAGGATGGGAAAGCTTCTATGAGTAATATTTATTCATTATTGATGGATCTAGGAATGACTTAGCCAAAATGATTGTTATACATGATTATCCGCTTTCTATTGTCGAGCACTATGGTTTTCGAAAGTACTTAGAAGGTCTCCAACCTTTATTTAGGGTACCATCTCGAGCAACAATAAAAAGTGATATAATGAAGATTTATCAAAAACACAGAGGTTACACTTTGCGGTGTTTAGAGGTGAATGAGAGTAGGATTGCCTTAACTTCAGATATGTGGACAAGATGTAACCAAAAGAAATGTTACATGGCAATTATGACACATTGTATAGATGGCAAATGGAGTTCACAAAATCGAATCATCAGGTAATAATCTCTAGTGTGGTATCTCTAGTTTTTATCGTAGATTAATTTATTGATAATAATCTCTTATTTTGTTTAATGTAGCTTTATACATGTGCCATCTCCACACACGGCCGAAGCATTCTCACAAGCTATGATGGAGTGTCATCTCGATAGGAATGTTGACAACAAGTTGTCAACTTTGACTCTTGACAATTGCTCGACAAATGACACAATAATCGACAAGCTTTTAGGTACTCTTTCTTCTTCATCGCTAATGTTAAAAGGGAAGATATTTCATATGCGATGTTGTGCACATATAATTAACCTTATTATGCAAGATGGATTTTCTATAATTGGGAGAGCTATTGAAAATGTTAGGGATAGTGTTGCATTTTGGACAAACTCTCCTAAGAGAGTAAAAGAATTTAAACTATATGCACGACAATTAATAATTTAAACTATATATAGGGGTCCATTCAAGGAAGAACTGATTAGTTTGTGGTAACCGTGAGATCCGATCTCAACCCCAAATCAAAGGTTAAATTAGGAAATTAATAATTTTGGTAATTTTAAAAATATTAATTAAAGGCATTTTAGTCATTCTAGATTTCTCCTCTCTCCTCTCAACTCTCTCCAACGAACACCATATCGACACATGATGCACACTGTGATACGCTTCATAAAATAACGAAAAAACACAATGTGATACACTTGGTAAAGAAAACATTGCCTGATATATTGTGTTACACTTCGTAAAACAACAAAAATATATTGTGATACACTTTGTATAACGACAAAAATACACTGTGATGCACACTATGATACCAGATCTGGTTGATGAATACAACTGTGATACCACTATGTTACCGGTGTGATGCCCAATAACTTTTAACAATAAGAAATTATATATTTATTTTTTTATTTGTAACTTCATAGAAAGAAACTTACATAATTTGTTTGATTAATAAGGAAACAGTATCGATCTCTTCGATTGATAACCTTAAAAAAATATATTAATAAAATTACTAATACACCCTTTTTCTTAATTAAGGTAATACAATTAATATAATAAAATGATTGGCTCATATTGGACCTCACAATTACCACAAACTAATTAGTTCTCATTTGATTAGACATCTTTCTCTCTCTTTCTCTCTCTCTATCTCTCTCTCTCTCTCTCTCTATATATATATATATATATCCCTTTATTTTACTTAGTCTTACTTGAGCATGCATTTAATTTTCAACTTATCACTACTAGAAAACTGGGCATTTCCGGCGGAATTTCCGGCGGACAAATTCCGCCGGAAATTTTCCGGCGGATTTCCGGCGGAACTTTAAAAAGTCAAATTTTGTTGACTTCCGCCGGACAACCGCCGGAAATCCGCCGGAAAATTTAAACCGGTTAGATTTCCGGCGGATTTCCAGCGGATTTATTAATTAAGGGTTAATTAATCTTTAAAAACTAATTAATATATGAAAAAAAGAAAAAAAAGATTTTACCGGCGGATTACCGGCGGATTCATCCGCCGGAAACGTTTMAAAATTCAAAAAAAATAAATCCGCCGGAAATCCGCCGGAAATAGTTTTAGAAAAATAATTTCAAAAAAATTAAAAAAAGAACCTTTTAGAAAAATAAATTT
>NC_037541.1:7928774-7935682 GCF_001531365.2 Cynara cardunculus var. scolymus
TGTCAAACGCACAAACCGGGAACCCTATTCTACTCCATCATCCTCTCAAAAGGATTGTAGTTTTATCATAAGAGTCCGTTCGCCCAAGGACTCGACACTACCAAGAGAGGCATTCGTTGCCCCTCTACACGTGAGTGAACCACCCAGTCATGCTTCAGAGGCATGCGAGAGAATCACCGAGGCTGCGAGTCTAGAACACCCAAAGTCTCCACTTGATCCCTCTACCAAATTAGGCTCTAAACCTATTAGGCATGAAATCGATAAAACACCAGTAGGCTCTCCATTTGGGGATGTCCAAGGATCTGGTGGAAGTCCCCGAGATGACAATGCTAAATCGGTCACTGAGGGCGCCTTACACTCCAAGGCTACTAGGTCACCATGTGTTGGTGATCTAGGTTCCCCGAGTGCCTATGTGACGAAGGAGGAGCATCAAACCTTCACCACAGAGGTACTCAAGAGATTGGATGAGTTGAAAAGCTTGTTCTCCTCCTCTCTGACAACAGAGGCTCTTACACCTCTAACAGAGGCTCTTACACCTCTCACAGAGGCTCTGAAGGAGTTGACTTCTACAACTTCTAAACTCAAGGCGACCATATCAACCCTTCAGAGCTCTGTCCTCAACAAGGCTGATCTCACAGAAGCCTTCAGCGCGCTGTCTCTCAATCCTTCTTCCATCAGCACTCTCAAGACAGAACTAATAGAGGTCGCCGCCCAGTACACTGCAGACATGATTTCCGTCGGCTACACGAACTACTCCGCCTTCAAGGACGAAATCAAAGAGATGTTCTCTTCTGCGATCACTGTTGGCATCGACTCCTCATCCTCCAGGACTAACATTAACCATTTAGCCACTCACAGAGAGATAGACGCAATTGTTGAGGCCCTCGAAGAGACCGTGCAGAAACACCACGACCATCTTCTCAAAAAGGCCAAAGCTACTAACGAATCCATTAGAGACTGCACGAAGCAACTCATCAAAGAAGGTCACTCATTCCGAAATGAAATCTAACGTTACATCTCTAAAATGAAATGGGCCACAGAGATTGATATCAACACAGCCACTCTGAATGCTGAAATGGTAATAGAAAAGATGGAGAAGGCGGCCTCCAGAGTACTCAAGCGCTTGAAGAAGGCTCCCCTCACCTCGTGCAAGGCAGAGGCTACTCAAATCCATGATGATCAGGGAGGCAATGACCCTGATCGTCATGAGGGGGAGAAGAAGACAGAGCCAAAGAAATCAACCTCTGCCAAACCACTAAAAATAGTGGATTCTGCTGCAGCCCTATTCTCCAAAGAAAAATCTCTAGAGCCTACAGGGAAAGGCAAGGGTAAAGTGGAAGAGGCGTCGCCAAAGAAAGGGTCTAGCTCTGACGCACTGGAGGAGATTAATGAAGATGAATATAACGACCCTGATCTGGTTCAAGCCCTCAAGGCTTCTCTGGCACAGGCTCGGATGAAGAAAGGCAGACCTCTCATCCCCAAAGTCGGAGAAGGCTCTTCCAAACTAGCCAAGATACCTGAAGAGACGTCCACGGGTACGTTCGACGCTCTGTTAGGAACAGTGAAGCCAATCCTACCAGAGGGGTCTACCCAGAGGCCAATACTTGAAGAAGACACCAGAACGCCAGAGTCTGCCACATTAGGGAGGGTTTCTGAAATTATTGATTCCATGAACAAGATTCCTACGCAGAAGATGCGTACAGAGCCGTAACCACTGTCGAAGAGATTCTGAGGTGGCGTTACTCATCCATGGACACAGAGCCCCCATATAATGCAGAGCTAACTGGCATGCCCTCTGTCGAAGCAAAGTTTCACTTCTCTAAACTCACCAAGCCACCAGTGCAGGTCTTCTCAGAGCACGTTATTTGCTCACTAGAAACCATCTCTCCGCGCACCATGCTGAAGAAGACTGTGYTGTACACTCAATATACGGTGAAGAGGGATGATGGCAACCTCTACACTTTTACAGATGCTGACCTCCAYAATCTRTGCGTATTTGATCTAATCTTCTTGCACAAGATCCTGAACAAGTACATGGAGAGGAGGTCAAGCTACTCGATTTCTCTCAGAAGGCTGATAGAGGTTATGTGTGCCCAAGTCAAATTCTACAGCCAGATTGACTTCGATATTGCTATGAGGTTGGCCCAGCCAGAGCTGAAGATTACTCCTCCAAAGAACAGACCCATTTGGCTGCATAGGTTCCATCCCAACACTATTATCCACAATCCCATCTTTGGGTTTGTTTTCTTGGACAAGGATGAAATTCTAAGATTCTTCAATCCGAAAGAGGCGCACAAGTATTCAACAGAGTCCCTCGAATAGGTGTTCAACTCGGTGGTGGCAGAGGTGCAGAAAGGGCGAATAAGGGCGGATGAAGTAACAGACCTTCTGGAAACCATCAAAATACAAGTCTCATTCAAGGAATGGATCTTCAAGGTCTACAAGACTGTCAAGACTGATTTGCAATATGCTGTAGACGATTATCCAGACTCTGCTGTTGAGTAAACTTGTGTAATAGTGTAGGCCTGCACAATTTTTTACCTCCTTCAATAATGTAAACTTTTGCAGAGGATTGAGATTAATCTCCTCTTGTATTTTTTTCCTTTAGTCAAATCTTGCACCCAACTGTCTACAATTACTTTTTCAATACTTAGGGGGAGATTGTTAGCTCCAGTATTCCTATTTTGTAAAAGTATAGAAAAAGTATATTGCAAATCTTGACAGAAGGTTAACTCCACAGAAGACATCAGAGGATTAGCGACAGAAGCCATATGAGCGAACAAGTGAAGAATGGCATAACCTCTGATGCGTCTCATAGAGGTTCTGGAAAATAGTTCTCTGATCAAAATAACATGCAAGTCATTTAAAGCAGAGCCTCTGAGATGGCTCATAGAGGGTCTGCGGTTTTCGTCTTCTGTGAAGTTTCTGTTCTAACAGTTTTCAAAGGTTGTTAGCCGCATGTGCTTCTCACGTGACTAGGACTTAATCGACTTTCTTTGGACGACCCAGATGAAGACACTTGTCAAGATCTAGTCTCTAAGGTCATTAGGAACTAGTATAAATAGCGGATAGGGCCTTTGTAAACAGTGTGCTTCCAGTATTGTAATTGTCAAAATTTTCAATTGAATCAATTGAAAAAACTTTGGAGCAATCTTCTTGCATTCATCTTCTTCGTTGAGACTGTGTGTTCTTGGTGTGTTTAGAATTTCTAATCACTTACTCACTCTGTTTTGCTCTTATTAATACTTCCGCTGCACTTCAATTGTTTTAGAGCTTGTTTAGAGTGTTAGATCAATATCAAAGTTGAATTCAGATCCTACATGTATTTCTCTAAAATTAAAATAATGAAGATGATAATATCCATGATTAACACCCTCCACAATAAAAATGGTTAATCAACCTCTCATAATTACGAAAAAAATGAACAAAATGAAAAACTATGATCGGTTGAATGAGGTTTGCACGGTTTGTACAAATTGGGTGGTTTTTATTTGAACGCTCCTCTATATGTATATATATATATATATGGGCTTAATCAAATRAGAACTGTTTTGTTTGTGGTAACCGTGAAATCCAATCTCAACCATACAAGTTAATAATCAATGGTTAATTTATTTATATTTAATATAAGTTAATTTATTATTTAAAAAAGTATAAGATTATTGGGTTGTTCTCGCGTTCTTGTAAATCACAGGGGTTCTTGTTTGAACCTCCACCTATATATATATATACATATACATACATATATATATATATAGACTTGGGATCATGTGAGACCAAGAGTTTTTCGTGAGACCCTTAAGACCAATTCTCAACCATTGAATTAGATCTACAATTTGAACATTCATAATCACAAAATCGCCATGAGACTTCTCAATAATCACAAAATTGTCATCGTGCAACTTTAGACCATTAGATTAAGTTTACGTAAAAACCATGTCCATGACGGGCCACTTTCTGTCTTCCTCACTCCCATTGCAATGGGTACGATCCCATTGTTTCCATCCATACCGACCGCTAAGAACATGGTGCCAACATATGGCCCCTTCAGATGGGCACCGTCCATTATAAGAAGCGGTCTCATGTGTCCTAGAAACGATCGAATCTGCAGATGAACGCGATTAAAATCTAAACTTCTGAACATAAAGTTATGACAAAAATTATTACTGAATAACCGAGTGCGACAAACAACATGTTGAATCGTCTAAGTCCATCAAGAGCGATCTCTGTCACAGTCCCCGGATTTACTAGCTTCAGATTGTGACAATAAACCGGGAGTAGGTTAAACGATGTTTCAGGGGTCCCCCGTAACAGTTGCAAGGCATATATCTTTGCTCGCCAAGCTTGATGGTAGGAGATGCTAATATTGAACCGTTGGTTCACATCTTCCATGATTTCTTTACCATGGTACACTCTCTTACAATCCTTTAAACTCCCTGCCAATATATGACCCAAAACCTTTTTATTCGCATTACGGTGGTTTGGTTGCACTTGGGACCTTGAACATATGTGTTCATCATGGAGCTTTCGTACAAGAAATATACTGGTACCATTGATGGAGACATCCATTAAACACCAATCACAGTCCGAATCTGAGTGACACAACACCTCGTACAGGTGTTTGGAAGATTTCTTTACTTTCATCTGAAAGTTTTCATGAACGCACTTTAATCCCATTGCGAGCATAAGTGCTTCCTTCGAGTCAAAGGTTTGGAGAACTTTGACATGGGATGTAGGCTGGTAGGAAATGTTTCCCTGTCTACTTTTGATAACTGGATCCGGACAAGGTGTTGGGTCGGGCATACACCAAAAACTATTCCTTACCGGCTTGATTTCTTCAGAACCGGAGTTATCGTCGTCTTCGGGTATGTTCAAAATTTCGGCAGCAACAGAAACATCTTCGGCCATATCTAGCTCCCACAACGGTTTTGACTGTTCGGGAGACCGAATCGGGTACGGGTTGGGGGACTGCATAGGAGGCATGTTCAAGTCTTGAACAAAATAACTATCAGGTTCAATGGTAACTTTTTGTTCAAAATATGAATTTCCAACGTCATCATAAGGGAAGAAGGTGCTTGGATTTTCACCACTGCCACCACTAGGGAATAAAGTGCTCTGATTTACACCAGGAGCACAATCGGTAGGGAAGAGTGTGCTTGGACCATACGGGTTTGAACCGCTAGTGTCGGGGAAGAGTGTGCTCACAGCACCAAGGTGAAAAGTGTTTGGACCACCTAGGTTTGCACTTGATGGATTTCCTCCATAACCTCCATTGTCGACCACATATAGTGTCAACATTTCTAGTAAAGTTTGGCGAATGGTGTTGTGGAGGATTACCACATCATTGTCGTCCATAAACTGATATAATATATTCGTTTTAAAATATAAATTGAAAGGACCACGTAAACTTAACTTTTTCGTCACATGTTTAACGACCCCTGAATAAGTTATTGGCGAAGACAAACGTATTGCACATGTGGGGGAGGTTATCGGAAGGTACTCTACAAGACCATTTATATCTTGGAATAAACCGCCACTTCGAAGATACACAAACATCATCACTTTGACGTGATTTCATGTTTAGTGATGATTGATTGTGTTTAATGGGTTAAAGGTTGTGATGGTTTATTGTGTTGAAGGGTTAAGGGTTGTGAGAGTAGAATATATGAGAAGAGAAATGAAAGGGAAGGTGTGAAAAATTATGAAATAGGAGGTTAGTATTTATAGTGAAATTGGTATTACAAAAAAAATAAAAAAAATACTAAGGGCCGGATCACCCCCGAGGGGCGATGGGATGACGTGGCTCGCCCTCGGGGGTAGATCGCCCCAAGGGGCGATTTGGGGGGTTATTTTTGCAAAAGCTCTAGAAAGTGGTTATTTTGTGTAAGTGGGTTGTATAATATGGTCATTTTCCCTTGTATTAATAGTTAGGTTTGTAAAAGATCTCTCGTCTCTCTCTAGATACACACACACACACACACACATATATATATATATATATGTGTGTGTGTGTGTGTGTTTGTGTGTGTAGAGTATATTTTAAATACAACCTTGTGTATTTGTACAACCATTACAACTTTTTTTGACCAATCAATGAATAACTTTTTTTAATTATTTTTTAAATGAAAAGGTTAATATTGTCCTTTACTAATTTTACATAATTATTATTATTTTTAATTAATAATAATATATATCCTATTTATGGTGAATCCTTCTACTTCCTATCAATAATTGAAACCATTATGGAAATTATAAAACTTCTATATAATTTACAAAATCAAACCTGGATGGACTCGATGAAGGATGAACTATTGAAACAACTTCTCATACTCTTATGGATTCTATCTCCTTCAATGAGACATTCGTTAAGGATATTTTTGATGAAATCAGTGCCATCAACGGTAACTGCAAAGGTTTTGATACTGTTGGTGAAATTGCAAGTGCAGATAATGATAATACAATCCAAGATCAATGCAATTATTCAGCAAGGGATGAGGATGGTTGCAGCCGTCGAAATGAAACTATACCTGAGTATAGTGTCACGATTACTGACGGAGTTTCTGAAGATTTTGATGATGATGATGTTGCATCGTTGAGTAATGAATTTGAAGGTACTATATTGTTTTCATTGATTTAAGTCGAATTTGAGTTCATTTGACAGTAATCATCGCAACCTGTACAAATGTATATTCTTCAGCGGTGAAAAAAAATTAATGTAAACAACCATGTACATGATTATTAATTGCTCATCACCTATAGAACCCTCTTTAGGTAAGATCATTTGGTTAAGCTGTGGACATAGGACAAAAATTAGTAAGAGTAATTAGTTAAGTGGTTCTAAGACCATCCACATCCCTGCAATCCATTTACACTTTCAATTGTGCCACATCAGCTTTTGCAATTATCTT
>NC_037541.1:7936067-7971278 GCF_001531365.2 Cynara cardunculus var. scolymus
TGACAAAATAGGATTTGCAAGTGGATTTGAAACCCCCATGTGGGTGGTCTAAGATATTTTTTTAGCAGTAGCAGTGATAAGTGTTAATTTATTAACTTTATTACATCATTTTCTTAACCATTTTCCTTTGTTTTATTTGCCCATTAGTGTCTTAGTTGAGTCTTTTTATGTCATTTTCATATATTTGTGGTAATATAACATATCTAATGTTAATTCTCTATTTATGCAGGTTTTGATGATTTTTGGGCCAAATCCTACAGCAGTCCTGTAAGAGCAGGAGTGGCAGAATCCTGTAGTACTTGTCCGTGAACTGCACCTTTGCCTGGGCCGAAAATTCTTGGGCTGCTCCTTAGTAGATGCGTGGTCAACGACCTTAGGCCCGGTCAAACCCATTTTTAAGAGCCTTTTGTCTTATTAGGTGGCTCTCATTGTATAAACTCCCTTAGCCTATAAATAGAGGCTTAAGGCTTTTGTTTTTCACACTTTTACTTAACTTCTTATTTGTTTATTCTCAAATATTTGAGTTATAAACATTTGCTCTCTAGATTATTGTTTTTGGTTTCAAGCTTTCGGTTTTCTTGCCTCCAACCAAGAACCGACTTTTGTGAAGTGTGATTTCGTTCTCAAGTTTAATTCAAGTGCTCGTATTTAATCTTCATCTCATTTCTGCTTTTATTCCCAAGTTACGTTACATTTTCTGACTTTCGTTGCAAGTTACGAATTAGTCGATCGTTGTTGCTTTACATTGGATTTCATCCTTTGTGGCTCACGACTAATTTACGTAGACTAAATAATTTGTTTTTAAGAGTTTGCAAGTAACCTTTTCAGACTTAGTAACGAAACTTGTTTTGCAAGTTTTGTTACTTGCCTTGCAAGTTTCCTCAAAGTCAAACTTCCCTTTTTTTAAGGCTTTCATTAGTCACTTCTCCATCTCATCATGTACTTGTTTTACATCATTACCTAGATTAATGTTATTTAATAATATTTAGTTATTAATAATTTAATTTCAGTCTTTTACATTTCAGTCTTTTATATTTCAGTCTTTTACATTTCTGCATTTTACTTTACTGCAATTTACTTTTCCGTCATTTAATTTCCAGCAATTTACTTTCAGCCATTTATATTTCTGTCATTTAATTTCCAGTACTTTAAATTCCAGTATTTCCATTTCTTGTAATTTACTTTCTGCAATTTACTTTCTGCAATTAGTTTCTACAATTTACTTTTCCGTATCAGTTATTTATTTTTCAGTCCTTACATCATTCGACAGAAAAAACCGAGCGATGATGGGCTAACGCCTTAGCTTGAGGTGTAACGGGAAATTAAGACCAAATCCGATGTGAAAGTACAAAGGTGTCTTATTAGCATTATAGTCTACTATTTATTTCAGGTGCTTAATATTTTATTTGATGATTACATTAAAATTAATTGACAACTAATTTTGTGTATAAAAATGTATTGACTTTCAAAACCTGAGATAATAGGAGAAGGCTATAAATAACTTTAGTGTCTGACAAATGCTATACTCCTACGGTGTAGGATGGTAACACTGTGTTGTGCTAGGATTCACGACGTCTAACATAAATGATATCGTATCGATAGCACGTTGATCGGTGTGTGCTCTTGGGAGGCCGTCTGACCCGATAGTTGATACTGTCGTAGTTATATAAAATCATTTATTGATTTTAGATAATTATGATAGGAATGCTATGTCACCTTTTTGCTGAATCATTTGTTTAATGTCTTAATCAATTGTTGCAACATGTGCTTCTTCTTAAGACTGATATTTTCCTTAGTTGTTAATCAAACCTCCCAATTTTAGATAAATCAAATCCCTCGTTTCGCCATCTGAAACTAGTTTTTTATAAACTGGACTTTTGAAGAACTTTACAAGCTATCTCTGTGGGAACGATATCTGGTACTTATACCATTATTACTTGTTACGAGACGACAGTAGTTCGAGGTGTATACTTGCGTCGAGTTCTATTTTTGTGTTGAAATCTAAGGTTGAATAAACCGACGAGCAAGTTTTTGGCACCGCTGCCGAGGATAACACGCTAAAGTTTTTCTTTTAAAGTAAAGTTTGTAAAAGCTGATTTTTCTACCACCTGTTACTATTATGGAGAACATCATACATATTGTTGATTCTCGGGATAAAGGAATCATGGACTATGCTATTCCTGTTTTTAGTCATTTAAATTCAGGAATACTAAGGCCACAAATTAAGGCAACTCACTTTGAGCTCACACCTGTCATGTTTCAGATGTTGCAGACTAATGGCCAGTTCAGTGGTTTGCCATCTGAAGACCCTCATTTACACTTACAATCTTTAATAGTAATAACTTATTGTTTTCTTATCCCTGGAGTGTCTGATGATGCCTTAAGGCTGAAGTTGTTTCCATTTTCTCTTAGGGTTAGAGCAAAATTATGGCAACCAAATTCCTTAATCTCTTTAAATGACCTTGTAAAGAAATTTTTGAGAAAATATTTTCCTCCCAATAGGAACGCTGAATCCATAAATGAAATATGTTTGTTTAGGCAAATGGATAATGAAGCAACACCTGATGCTTGGGAAAGGTACAAAGAGTTGTTGAGAAAATGCCCTTACCATGGCATTCCTTACTGTATCCAGCTAGAGACGTTTTACAATGGTTAACAACTGTTGTTAAGCAAATGCTTGATGCTACCGTAGGAGGAGCTTTCACAACTTGTACTTATAATGATGGGTATGACATGCTTGAGAAAAAAATAATAATGGATATTGGGCTGATCCACATGCATTAATACAAAATAATACAGTTGGGATACATGAAACAGATGCATATAATGCATTTACAACACAACTCACATCTATAACTGACATGATTGAGAATATGAATGTTAGCCCAGATGTGCGAACTGTTGATGCAACATCGTATCCTACTGTCAATTCTATAGCATGTATGTTATGTGGAGGAGATCATCCATTTGATCAATGTGCATCTAACCCAGAGTCAGTTAATTTTTTTGAAAATCAAAACAGGGGTTGTTCTGATTCACAAGCTTATAATGCAGGGTGGCAACAACACCTAAGTTTTTTCTAGAATGCTCCAACCTTGAATAAACCTGTTGGTTTCCAACAACAACATCAAAGTGATTCCTACAATCACCAACCCATTTTTTACCAACAACACCCTACCCAGCCGATTTTCAACAAGCAAACAAGTTTTCAACAACAAAGTCATCAACCCTCTTTCCAAGATACAACACATCAGCCTGTTGATTCATCTACTTCTTTGGAAGCAATGATGAAAGGGTTCATAACCCAAACTCAGACTTCAATCAGAAACCTTTAAAAATAGGTTGGACAAGTAGCTTTGGAAATGAGACAAAGACCGATAGGTTTTCTATCCAGTGATACAGAGACACCTTAGAGAGAAGGAAAAGAGCATGTCAAGGTTGTGACATTGAGGAGTAATAAGACTTTAATAGAAAATCCCCAAAAAAAACAAAAAGAACCAAGTAAAGCAGAGATTGAAAAGAAAAGTGTAGTACAAGATTCTGTTACCTCTGTACCAGATTTTGTGACTACCATTCATGTGAACCATTCAGAGAGTACTAGTGAGCCTCAACCCATAGTTAAGCCCATTGATATCACAACCATTCTAGAAAGATCAGAAGTTCTGTTGTTATTTCCTGATGAACCCAAGACAATCCAGACTCCCAAAGAGAATATTGTAATGGATGTGTCATAATCTGGTGGCAGTCCCACAATAGTTGTCGAGACCAGTCCTATAATCCCTTGTAGAACTGAATTAGAATCCATTATAGAACCACCTTTGAACACCATTTCAGCACTTACTCTTCAAAAGACTACTCCTACTGCAGTCACTTCTTATATTCCTTATCCCCAAAGGTTAAGGAATCAAAAGGAAAAATTACAATTTAGAAAATTTCTTGATGTTTTTAAACAGTTACATATAAACATACCTTTGGTGGAGGCTGTTGAGCAGATGCCAAGTTATGTAAAGTTTCAAAAAGACATTTTGAGTAAAAAGAAAAAGTTGACTGAGTATGAGACAGTAGCTCTGACTGAAGGGTGTAGTGTTTTGTTGTCCAGTAAAATCCCTTCTAAGTTGAAAGATCTTGGAAATTTTACAATCCCTTGTTCAATTGGAGGAAAAGAGATAGGAAAAGCTCTATGTGACTTAGGTGCTAGTATAAACCTGATGCCTTTATCTGTCTTCAATACCCTAGGCATAGGTGAAGCTAGACCTACAACTGTGACTCTACAATTAGCTAATAAGTTCATAGCCTATCCTAAAGAAAAAATTGAGGATGTCCTAGTTCAGGTTGATAAGTTTATTTTCCCAGCTGATTTTATCATCCTAGACTTTAAAGCTGACAAGGACATTCCCACTATCTTAGGAAGACCTTTCCTAGCTACTGGAAGAACCCTGATAGATGTACAGAAGGGAGAGTTAACCATAAGAGTCCAAAATCAAAAAGTGACTTTTAATATTTTTAATTCCCTTAGGTACCCTGATGGGAGTGACGAATGTTCCCATATTTGTTCCATTAAATCTTCAACTCATGAGAAAAGAGTAAAGGACATATAGAGGAAAGGATTGAAGCATAAGTGGAGAGAGAAATATTCTAACAAGCTGCTCCAACTATGAGATATCCCAACCTCAGTCCTACAACCGTATTCTAACTCTCCTACTCAATCTGAGTAGGACAGGTTCTGCCTTCTTACCATACTCTGTGTTTTTATGTTTAACTTGTGTTTCTTTATTTGTTGTTTTAAAATATGTCAATGTCAGCATTGTTGTGGTCATAAGAGATAGTCCCTCTCTTATATGTTTTTGTGTCGTTTTCATTTAAGATGATCATACCATGCTTATGCTTGATTATCTTTGCTTTTCTATTTCAATTGTGCTTAGCTTTGAGTCATTTTATTTTTAAAATGATCAAGTCACACTTGTGACTAATCATCTTTGCTTTTTTGTTTCAATTTTGGATTTTGGGCACTGATTTTAAGTAGCATTTTTTTTTTGCCATTTATGAACCAAAAATAGAATAAATGATGAATTTGTTGTATAAATGTTTGAACTTGATGCCATAGCCACAATAATCCAAAGCTTAAACCATCTTTGTCTTAAATTGAGCCTTTAGAACTAGCCAAGCATTTCCAAAGCTTTTACTTGATTCAATTGGGCTTTCATTTCAATTTGGCCAATTTGTAGCCTTGTTACACTCACAATGAGGACATTGTTTCCCTTAGCCAAACTTAAGTTTGCATCAAGACCAAAAGACAAACAAAGGAACATAGTTCCATGTCTTGTGCATACAAAAGAGTGTCAAAGTACACYAGAATGTTTGAAAAGGACCAAAGTGTCCAAAATACCTCAATATGAGATGCAAAGCAGTAAAATTGTGCTATGGAGTGAAAAAGTGAGATGAGGTAAAAGACATGTATTGAAAAGAAAAAACCAATTGAAAAACCCAATTCAAAGTTCCAAACTATCTGTTGAATCTAGTATAACAATAGAAATGTAGGCTAGCTTATGGTTTGGCAATATCCAAGCCCATTTTTGAAGAGCCTTTTGTCTTATTAGGTGGCTCCCATTGTACAAACTCCCTTAGCCTATAAATAGAGGCTTAAGGCTTTTGTTTTTCACACTTTTACTTAACTTCTTATTTGTTTATTCTCAAATATTTGAGTTATAAACATTTGCTCTCTAGATTATTGTTTTTGGTTTCAAGCTTTCGGTTTTCTTGCCTCCAACCAAGAACCGACTTTTGTGAAGTGTGATTTCGTTCTCAAGTTTAATTCAAGTGCTCGTATTTAATCTTCATCTCATTTTTGCTTTTATTCCCAAGTTACGTTACGTTTTCTGACTTTCGTTGCAAGTTACGAATTAGTCGATCGTTGTTGCTATACATTGGATTTCATCCTTTGTGGCTCACGACTAATTTACGTAGACTAAATAATCTATTTTTAAGAGTTTGCAAGTAACCTTTTCAGACTTAGTAACGAAACTTGTTTTGCAAGTTTTGTTACTTGTCTTGCAAGTTTCCTCAAAGTCAAACTTCCCTTTTTTCAAGGCTTTCATTAGTCACTTCTCCATCTCATCATGTACTTGTTTGACATCATTACCTAGATGAATGTTATTTAATAATATTCAGTTATTAATAATTTAATTTCAGTCCTTTACATTTCAGTTCTTTACATTTCAGTCTTTTATATTTCAGTCTTTTACATTTCTGCATTTATTTTACTGCAATTTACTTTTCCGTCATTTAATTTTCAGCAATTTACTTTCAGTCATTTATATTTCTGTCATTTAATTTCCAGTACTTTAAATTTCAGTATTTCTATTTCTTGTAATTTACTTTCTGCAATTTACTTTCTACAATTTACTTTTCCGTATCAGTTATTTATTTTTCAGTCCTTACATCCTTCGAGAGAAGAAACTGAGCGATGATGGGCTAACGCCATAGCTTGGGGTGTAACGGGAAATTAAGACCAAAATCGATGTGAAAGTACAAAGGTGTCTTATTAGCATTATAGTCTACTATTTATTTCAGGTGCTTAATATTTCATTTGATGATTATATTAAAATTAATTGACAACTAATTTTGTGTATAAAAATGTATTGACTTTCAAAACCTGAGGTAATAGGAGAAGGTTATAAATATCTTTAGTGTCTGACAAATGCTATACTCCTACGGTGTAGGATGGTAACACTGTGTTGTGCTAGGATTCACGATGTCTAGCATAAATGATATCGTATCGATAGCACGTTGACCGGTGTGTGCTCTTGGGAGGCCGTCTGACACGATAGTTGATACTGTCGTAGTTATATAAAATCATTTATTGATTTTAGATAATTATGATGGGAATGTTATGTCACCTTTTTGCTTAATCATTTGTTTAATGTCTTAATCAATTGTTGCACCATGTGCTTCTTCTTAAAACTGATTTTTTCCTTAATTGTTAATCAAACCTCCCAATTTTATATAAATCAAATCCCTCGTTTCGTCATCTGAAACTAGTTTTTATAAACTGGACTTTTGAAGAACTTTACAAGCTATCTCTGTGGGAACGATATCTGATACTTATACCATTATTACTTGTTACGAGACGACAGTAGTTCGAGGTGTATACTTGGGCCGAGTTCTATTTTTGTGTTGAAATCTAAGATTGAATAAACCGACGAGCAAGTAGCAATGACATTTACTTCCATGTTAATCTTTGACTTCTTTTTATTTCAACTCCCATCTAATACCTTCTTAAGAGATTAGTGGCTATGCTTCAACTTCTAAATGCAGTATATCATTATCTAGGCTTTAAAAATGATGAATCCGGATGCACACATGTCTGATTGGACCGAGGCAAGACCATGAACCTTCTTTCAAATTCATATGAAGTCAGCAGTGAAAGATGATTCATGTAATGACAATTAGAATCTTTTCTTTTTCTAAATAGATATGAAAGAGCTGCACAATGGTTTACTATTACAATTCATCATTTGACCACATAATTCATTAGGTTATGGATTTCCTTAATCCAATTGCAATCAACCAGGTCAATGTCTGCGTAGTCTTACATGTTTTAATTTTAGTAATTAACTCCAAGGGGTTGTTAAAAAGCAATTATCTCCCAATGCCACATTTAACTCCAAATTAAAATCAATAGTTTTATTTTACCGACTGCCATTACAACTGGATTGCATTGTTTCACCTACTAGAATAGATGTGACAGAGCTGCATAACTGTCCTCTGTGGAAAAGTATTTGTATCACAAAGCACAATAAGAAACCGAAGAGAATAAGTTTGAATATATACAATAAGGAATATAGGATAATACCTAGGCTTATCATAACATCTGGTTTAAGTCCCAGTGTAGTGGCCATAAATAAAGGGTTCTTGATCTTGAAAATTCAGGATGGTTATATTAGAAGGTAACTTTGCTGAGAGAATATACCTTCAAAGAACCTACTGTTGATGTATCTAGCATCTCAACATGTATTTTTGGCACTTTAAAGGACTTTATGCTAAATTTCACTAAAAGTAAGAATCATCATACATGTGAGAGGGCAATCAAATGAAAATTAAACTGTATATAAATGAGGGATAGAGAGATGGATTGCAAGAGTACCATGGGAATCCTAGATTGAAAGGAAACTTTGTGGATGATAGCTGAAGATGTCACTCACATGCCCCTTGAAAGTTCAAAAATTGCATTGTGTACATCTACAACATATAACATTAAGTATTGAGCCTAACTTCATCTCACATGTGCTTCCACATCAACACATGTTATGCTGGTGAGTGAACAACAACGAATCCACTAATGAATTATATTTCAAGCTATGATGAAACAACTTTGTTCTCTTAGTCGCATCTTCTGATTGACAACATTAATCTTGTTAAATACATGATCCTGTTACTACAGTTAGGCGGTAGCTTTCTTATCTTTTCTATTTACTACATCGTTCTTTGTTTATCATATGGGTACTTCCCACCAATAAATGTACTAATGTCGATCCCTCAGGCGTGTAGGTCAGTTGGTAAAGGGGCGGAGTAATTTTGCTCAAATACACAACAAGGTTAAGTTTGAATCCTGCAGGAGGGTGGATTGACCCCCATCGCTAGCCTCAACACCTGAGTCATCTTTGAAACGGCTCCTGACTTGTGGTTCCTAGGGAGAGGTTTTGTGTAGGGCAGGTTGGTGTTGTCGGTAATCAACCTTTTGCTTAAATGTACTAATGCTGAAATCACAAATGTATAGTAAAGAATCCGAACAACTATTGATACACCTAATAGTTTAAAGATGCAACCAGAGTGTTTAATGATGCAGCCAGATTGTGAAATAAAAATATTTGCAATGCAACAAGATTCATTCACAGTGTTTAATGATGCAACCAGAGTGTGAAATAAAAATATTCAAAACCCTTGTGGTTTTGATTATACTAACGATTCATTAGGGTGATTTTGGAGCCGACTATGTTGTAGAATCTTCTGGGGTTTTTACAACACTTGATAAGGCTTCTACAAACAAGAAGATAAACCATGGATTTTAGTTAACTTAAAGTTTTAAGGAGGCATTTATGCACCCTTATGTTCATTTTTGTTGGCTTTAATATGCAGGGTGGCGCCAAGAGGTGGTGATCTCAGCTCCATCAGCTGATGCACCTGTGTTTGTTGTAGGAGTAAATGAGACCACATACAAGCCAAGCATGGATATTATATCCAATCCAAGCTGCACCATTATCTACTTGGCTCCTTTGGCTAAGGTACCATTCTTTTGAGTTCTTTTGCAATTGTCGGCCTCATTTTCAACTCATTCCTCTTTTCTAAAGAAAAAGAATCCAAGATTCACAGTATTATAATCAAAGGAGCATAATTGTTTTGACCAGTTTCCAACTAAAACATAATCTCATATATTTAATAAGTAGAGAAACAAGTATATTAGAGTTCAAGAAAAATTTGGCAATGGCAAATATCTGAAGCTAATGTTTAAGATTCGATAAAAGTGATATACAATGCAGGAATATTCAATAGGTTTATATGAAACCAACTTCATTCCATATTCACATATAAATTCATTATGTCAGGAAATTGGAGTAGTAATCATTAACGTAACAATAAAGGTTCCAATTTACTAACCCTTGACATGTGTTGAATCACTTGTTCTTGGACCGGAATGATACGCTCATTAGTTTGAACTGTTTGGGGGTTCACTACAAGATAATCAAGGTCTTCTTCATCTAGAACAACTGGATTTGCAGCAGTATTCTTGAACTTAGAGAAAGAATTCTTTATCATGATTCGTTCACTCCTTTTCCGGACTGATTCATAGAGATGTCACAACTTAGGGTTATATAAATACATTATACGAAATGCAGTTAACAAATTTCTTACATCTATTTCTGCAATGACTATACCCGGATGAATATCGTCTGCCATGTGTTCTTCTACGAAATCGATTTCCTTCAATGAATCTCTCTAATTGCAGAGTAATTATCGCAGACGTAATTTCATATAATCAATGCTTAGAATAGAATGAAGTTCCCAATTCCAAATTTACCCTTAATTTCCCTCACTTATCAGGCGCGTGAATGAGTTTTTAAATTTTATTACATTTTTGCCATCAAATGCATCTTGACCATAGATTAAAATTTGGATGGATGAGATGAGGGTTGTATTAGTTGTATGAATATCAAAGGTTGTAGAATAACCACCATGTATGTATGTATGTATGTATGTATGTATGTATGTATGTATGTATGTATGTATGTATGTATGTATGTATGTATGTATGTATGTATGTATGTATGTATNTGTATGTATGTATGTATGTATGTATGTATGTATGTATGTATGTATGTATGTATGTATGTATGTATGTATGTATGTATGTATGTATGTGTGTGTGTGTATGTGTGTGTATGTGTATGTATGTATGTATGTATGTATGTATGTATATATGTATGTATGTATGCATGTATGTATGTATGCATGCATGTATGCATGTATGTATGTACATACGTACGTACGTACATGCATGTATGTATGTATGCATGTATGCATGTATGTATGTACATACGTACGTTTGTATGTATGTATGTATAAAGAGAGGATGAGAGAGATTCAAGGAAAATCTCTAAAAAATGAAAGACCGAGGAACAAGTTCGTATTAGTTGGATTAATAGATCTAATGGTCATATTGTAAGGGCGGTTTTGTAAATAATTGGATGTTGAGGATTTTAATATATGCCATAATGCTACATTATGGGTAGTTTCTGTATTAAAAAACTATCAATTCCAACTCCTAATTCCCAACCATAATCATCGCGGTAGGCAATCATTGTCATTTGTGCGTTCTTATCTGTCTTAAGTTGCCATATGATTTTCAAGAAATCCAACTTAATCCTTTCTATCATCGATTTGAAAATGTTTATGTGCATATAGGATGTATAAACAAATATTGTGGACAATATCTTTATTCGTGATCGGATTATCCAATGGATGGCCTGTTTAACTAGGAGTGAATACAAGCAAAACCGAATTCAGATGTGGATACAGATTATGGGATAATATGCTTATTGTAAATTGTCATGTGCATATGGATAAATTGAATATAATTTATTTCTTTATTAATTCACATGTGCATTTACAGATGTTCATCCACTTATTTGAGTTCAAGTTTGGGGAAATGAAGCAATTTAAGTGCAACATTTTTATGATGCATGCATCAAGAACTTCCTTTTTATGTCCCAACAAAGAGGATCTTAATACATGGAGATCAAAATTAATTGTTTTATGTGGTAATCAAAATATGTTCGCTAACATTGAGAAAGGTGTTTTGGTGAGGACATGTCGTCAGACATTGGGAAGGTGTTTTTAATAAAGACATGAGTAGAACATATGTAAGGCATAGGTGTAAGGTGCCGAAATGTAGTAACGATCATGTGGGTGCCTAACTACCAATGAGATGACTCCAATGGCTACTCAACGACCATGGTGGAATGATGATTTTGAAACTCCAACCCAATTTTTCAATTGCCCTGATGTGCACAATTATCTCGTTGAGATTGACAAATCGGTTGGCAATGATTTGAAGCAAAAGGTCATTAATTCATTGCCAGATCTACCATATTCCTCCTTGGGCATGGCATAAAGATAGACAAGGTTGCTGATATTTCAACGATGTCTCATGAAGGTGATAAATCAAATGGGGTTGGAATATATGTTAAGTTGGGGAGGGATGATCCCCCACATATTGAGAAGAAGGGGAAATGGGTTGTAAAAGGGGCAACAATACTTTATCTACTGTTGTAAGGAGACAGGTTAGGGGCTATTTACTTTTGACTTAATGAGCTTAATAGCTTATTGATAAAGTTAATTAATTAACTTTATTTACATCACTTTTTCATCTTTTTACTTTGTTTAGTTTATCTCATTGAGTCTTTTTGTTCTTTATTTTACTTTTTACTAGTTTCTAGAGTTTGGTATAAGACTTGGTTTGGCATAAGTTTTGTGCATTGAATTGATCAAAATCTCTAGGGGGCGTTTGGTTCGTTGGAATCTGCCGTAATCTGATGGAATTGGAATGATCAAATTCCGTTGACCAAATCCCACTCCAACCTTTGGTTACCCATGGAATGGAATGGATTTCCAAACATTCTGTCATTTAAGGATTTTCTATTCCTTCATAAAAGTGATGGATTAAAATCCATCACATCTAAAAATGTGTAAATGACAAAAATACCTTCATGATCCTAGCCGTTCCTTTTTTCATTCTCATCGAATGCTTCCAAGAAAATCGACAACTTGTTTCATCTTCATCATCGATTGATTTACTGCTTAGGCCTCCCAGACTGGTACGATTTCTGCTTATCGAAGACAGGTACGATTTCTGCATACAATTTTCATCATCGATCGATTAGTTCTTACTTCGATTTCTACATATGATTTATTAAATCAATACTTGCCTTTGCAATGCCTGTACATAGTTTATAATCTCATGAAGCATAACAACTTTTGACACAGTTTTGAGTTTTTGGTCGAGTGTTTGACATAGTTTTGAGTTTTTGGTTCAGTTTTTGAGTGTTTTTATCAAGTTTTGAGGTAGTTAATTTTTGAGTTTTTGAATTTTTGCTCAAGTGTTGATTCATCTTAGTATACGTTCCCATCTTCCCGGATAACCACAAATTCTAAGAAAGCATAACTTTTTCTGAATATTTTAATCTTATTTCATTCAGCCATGTAATTTTGAGATTGAAATGAACATCTCTCTTAGGTTTAGCTCTAGTTCTCAAAAAGTCAACATTCATCTCCTTAAACTGAACTAATGCACCCAGAAGAATATCCATATAAGTCATCATAGATGATTCATAAGCTCTTTTAAATATAAACTTAGCCTAGTCTTCAAGAAATAGATCCTCTAAATCCACTTCAAATCTTCTTCTGATTCAACAACTGGTTGGCTAGGTTCAGGAACTTGGATCTCTATTTGTGAAGAACTAGAGATCTGACCCTTAACTTTTTCAAACTGAACGATCACTAGAATCTTGTCATATTCACAGAGAACTCATAAGGCATGTAAGCATATTTAGGCAAAATCTTTTTCTGATTTAACTTCTTCATCATTAAGTCTTTTAAGTACAAGATGACTTGAACAGATTTCCATCATTTCAAACAGTCACTTCAAAGTTGAACTTGAGTAGGTTGGAATTTTAGAGAGCTTCAATAACTTTATTATTCTTTCATTAAGTCTTTTGTTACTGTTTATGCATCATATTACTGCTTCATATTGTGGGAATGACTTTTATTAATAACATATATTTTTTTGGAACAGGAAATGGATCGACTTAGTTTAGCAACAACACGTAGACGTAAGAGCCATATATATACCTTCATATACTAGCATTACTATGAAGTGTTCAGACAACAGGTTGATCTTCAAAAGGCAGAAAACACATAAGAAAAATATTCATATTTTCCCCTTCTCCTTAATATACCGAGATCCCGCTGTTCCTGCAATGCACATTTTCAAAATACAAAAATGAGGGTTAGACCAAAAGGTTTAGTAAGAAAATATCTTCTTTGCAATTACAGGATGAAGATCACCAAATCGTGTTCAAAACATCTTTTGCGAATAGATAAATTAAATTTCAACAAAAGGATGCAAGTCTGCTTGTTACTCAAACTGTAAAACAAACAGATTCTCACAGCACATATACATTCCCTGAAATCTGCATCTCTTTACAGAACACAAAGTCACAAACTCATCTGGCTCAACGGGCCAGAGCTTCTCTGTCTCTTAAGAGCCATAGCTTTTCCTCTGTCTTTTAAGGAATACTGCTATTCTCATACACCAGTCCCTCTAGTCGACCAGAGCCTCTGCTCTTATCAACCAGAGCCTCTGTTCTCACCCCAAGATAACTAAGTCTAAATCCAAGACCAGAGCCTCTGATCTAATTTAGACCGATATTTGATTTTAAGGAAAGAAATATTAAAGCTGCAACCAGAGCTCCTCTGGTTCTTTACGCCATTTCTAAAAGTTATTAAAAGAATTTTGACATATATAAAAAAATATAAAAGATTAAGTTTTTAAAAGACAGAGCTCATATACAGAGCTAGGACACAGAGCTCAAATGCATACTGCGGACGTACCATCTCTATGATACAGAGCCTCTATGTAATACATAAAGAGCCTCTAGTTCATAAAATTCCCAAAAACACTTTGAAAGGTTTTCATACGACCACAAGTTCTCTGGTCTCTTTTAAGAGACCAACCAGAGCTCTTGGTTCTTCCTAATTACTTTTTCAATTTTCATCAAAATCAATTGAAATGATGAGCACTTAATGTCTCTGGTTATAAATCATTTCCCCCTTCTCAATAACACTAATGTTATTATTTCAATAAGAGCAATGCCTCTAAATCATCAAGTCACAAAGAAATGTTGATTTAGAATTATCGCGTTCTATGGTGATAATAACAAGAGTTGCAATATTTATCACACCCACAAATGCCTTCCTTATATTCATATAAACATCTCTCCTTGATATGTCACCCTTATTCCCTCTTCAAGACAGGTATCTTACTAGAACAGACTTGTGTCACTATGTCTGGAAGAACCCGATTCCACACCAGAACAGACTTACGTCACCACGTCTGGGGGAACTATTTCTCAAAATAAAGTTTCATACCAGAACAGACTTATGTCACCACGTCTGGAAGAAACATTTCTCAAAACAATATTTCTTTCAAAACAGACTTATGTTACACACGTCTTAAAAGAAAACATCAGTATCTTTTCTTGATTTACAAATCTTATTTAAAAGATACAAAAATACCTTTTTTATGGTATAAAACAGTTTAGAACTGTTTAAACATCAATCTTGACATACCATTATTGAATATCACAAGTTTTGGTCAAATATCGCCCTTCATCGGTTAACCCTATCCAGACAATACTTGTCCGGACAACCCTTTTCGGACAACTCATATCCGGACAACATTTAGCAATGATTAATCATATACACCGGTCACACCTTGTCCGGTTACTTTCTCACCGAGCACTCTTATCTGAACAATATTTGACCCTTTAAACAATAATTTTCATACAACAAAAAGAGCGATGAGAACTAACCGAACAATTCTATGTCCGGTGAAGAGTCCTTATCGGACTGGGCTATGTCCAATAAGAGACCTCATCGGACAAGAAGTTATCATGCAAATATCTTCACCGGCCAAAGCTTAGATCAGAGTTTAAAAGAAGAGAAAACAACACTTTGAATCTGTTTTCTTGATTCTAGACTTCCTTCTAAAATTAGCAAGCGATTCACAAATCTCACTCAACTTACCAAAATGGCAGGAAAACCTTTCCTTCCCAACTTAAAACCCTTTATACCCTTCCAAAAAAGGAAAGGCGGTTCAAGAATATGCATATAAAGTTTCCTTTTATCCTACTCCATGCATATACATACACTTGCACATGCCATATGTATGCAACCATGCATACCAACTTTCATGCATACACATATGTCTATTTTTCTCACCACCACTTTATGCATGAAAATATACACATACTCACATATTAATTTTATGTAAACATGTATCCACATGATCAATTTTAGCAATTAATCAGATATTCACGTGATCACATAATCAGATAATCACATAGTCACATAATAATTACCTTAGGTGCATAACCAAGACTTGGTTATCACACCTGTAATCGGACCAGAGGGCCTCTAGTCGTGTGAAATTTTTTGATGAGACCCAGAGGGGCAAAGGAACAAGTGTTTGATGAGACCCAGAGGGGCTTTGGTTGGTCTTCAAGCCGGACCAGAGGGCCTCTAGTCGTGTGAAATTTTTTTTAAGTATTTTTGGGAATCTTTTGATCCCGAGGCTCTGTATGTACTATACAGAGGCTCTGTATCGAAGAAGTTGTGCCAGAGTTGTGCGTCCGAGCTCTGTGTCTAAGCCATATCTTTTACTCTTAGTCTTATTGTATTCTATAAGTTTAACTCTTATTTAAAATATCCTTTACAGATGTAACAAAAAACCATAGGGGCTTTGGTTACATCTTATTTATCCTTTTCTTTCCAAACAATGTTGGTCTAGTCCTATGGTTGATTTTAGTCTTGTTTATTTTTGGATTGTGAGATCAAAGGTTTTGGTTGGTAAAAGCAGAGGCTCTGGACAACAGAGAGACTCTGGTATAAGAAGAGCTCTGGCCCTTAAGAGCGTTATAAAATTGATGGTCTCAAAGTTATTGTATATTTTGTGTATTGAAAAGAGGTGTCGAGGCAATACATAAATACAGGAGGAAAAAAAAACAAAAGGAAGTTAGCCTAATTTAGAGGCAAGAAATACGGTGGTCAAACAATATGAATGGGAAGCAAATCGGGATATATATGGTCAATATAGAATTCCAATACTCCTCCTCAAGTTGAAGCGTGGAGATCTTTAGTGCCCAACTTGTGAAGTAGAAATTTGAGATGTTGAGTACCTAATCCTTTCATTAGAAGATCAGCGATCTGCATGGAGGTGGCAATTTGAAGTGGTTCAACTTCTTGTGACTCGACCCTTCACTAACGGCGGATGCCATGGATCGATATTCTGCTTCAGTGGAGGAGCGGAATACAACCGATTGTTTCTTGGTCTTCCAAGAGATGGGTTCCCCGCCTAGAAGAATTAAGTATTATGTTCGAGATTTTCTGGTATAAGGGCACCCCAGCCAGTCAGAGCCACAGTACGTAGTAAGAGTACAACCTTCTTCATGAGGGAAAAGAATGCCTTGCCTCGGTGTGCCCTTCAGATACCGAAGAACTCTGTGAACCGCGTTCATGTGAGGTTGTCTTGGATCTGCAACGAACTGACTCAAAACATTAACTGAGTATGTGATATCCGATCTTGTGGCTTGCAAATACAGCAACCTCCGAACTATTCGATGGTACTGCCTAGCATCTACTTTTGGTTCATTCTCGGATTTGTCTAGCTTGAGATTCTGCTCAATAGAAAAGGGGCTTGGCTTACAACCTTGCAAACCGCAATATTTTAGAATGTCAAGGATGTACTTTCTTTTACTCAGAATCAACCACTTCGAGGTCCAGGCTACTTCAATCCCAAGAAAATACTTGAGATTGCCGAGGTCCTTTATACTAAATCTTTTATCGAGTTCATCCTGTGTTTCTTGTATTCTTCCCATGTCGTTTCCTACCATGACGATATCATTGACATAAATAAGGGCTGCCACGAAAACCTTTTCTTGTTTGTAGATGAAAAGAGAATAATTGGCCTTAGATTGTTTGAAGCCGAGATCGAGTAGGGCATTGGTGAATTTTTTATACCAATTGCGAGACGCTTGCTTCAAACCGTACATGGATTTTCTTAGCCTAAAAACTCTTGTCTCTCCTTTAGCAAAGCCTTGAGGGACCTTCATATATACTTCTTCATTTAGATCCCCATGTAGAAAAGTGTTGTTGACATCGAGTTGGTGGATGGCCCCTTTGCAACTAACCATGCCTTGTATCTTTCGACTCCTCCATTGGGTTTGTATTTCACTTTGTATACCCATTTCGAGTCAATAGCGTGTTTTCCTTCAGGCAGTTCTTCTAGAGTCCATGTGTCACTATTTTCTAGATAGCATATTTCATTTTTCATGGCTTCCTTCCATTTATCACTTTTGACAGCATGATAGAAATGTCGTGGCTCATTGTTGGAGTCAATGGCAGCTAAGAAGGCTTTATGAGTCTCAGAAAAATGTTTGTATGAAACAAAGTTAGTTAAGGGATGTATCTTGGAGGATCCTTGATTTGGTGAGACTTGTGCGTGGTCAACCGATGGGGGAAGTTGAACAAAATAATCATTAAAACGTTTCGGTTTCGACGTTTGGGCCTTGTTGCTCGTTTTGATCTATGTTTAACTCAGCCTGCTCTCTTGGGATTTTTGTTTGGGATTCATTGTCTTCACTTTGATTTAAGTCAGCCTCCTTCCTTGGGCTTTCAGTTCCAGTCGAGACCCCGACATTATTGGCTTCTTCATTGTTTGTGGTTTCATCATGAATGGGCTCATCATGAGGTTCAAATAATTCAGTTATTTCATGGGACAATTGGTCAAAAGGAAATTTATCTTCATGAAACCTAACGTCCCTGGAGACCATTTTTTCTTATTTTCAAGATCAAAATTTTTATATCCTTTAGTCCCTGATGGGTAACCTAAAAATACCTCGGGCCTCCCTCTCGCTTCAAAATTGTCTCATCTGGTCTCAGTGCTTCTATAGTAGACTAAGCACCCGAACACCTTTATGAAACCATAATCCGGTTTTCGTTCAAAGATGATTTGGTATGGTGTTTTGTTTCCAATTACCCATGAAGGTTATCGGTTAATGATGTAAGAGGCCGTTAGAACACACTCGCCCCAAAATATTTTGGGCAAGTTGGCTTCAAATCTAATTGCTCGGGCGATTTCAAGTTAGTGTCTATGTTTACGTTCCACAACCCCATTTTGTTGCGGGGTGTGGGGACACGCCATCTCGAGCAAAATCCCTTCCTCATTATGAAATTTTAACATTTCATTCGACGTGAACTCACCACCATTGTGCACCTAATACTTTTAACGCATTTTCGAAATTGGGTTTTTGTCATTTTATGGATATTAACTAAACACTTGCTTGCTTCATGTTTGTGTTTTAGCAAAAACACCCATACGGCTCTACTAAAATCATCAACAATCATTAAGAAATATCTTGCACCTGAAAACGAAGGTGTGTGGTATTTTCCCCAAACATCACAGTGTAATAATTCAAAGCAACTAACTGTTTTAATCTCATTGTTTTCAAAAGAAAGTCTAGTGTGTTTTGCTTTAGAACACGAGTCACATGCCTTATTGAAAGAAATGTTACTAAGAAAATCAATATGGATAAGCTTGTTACTAGAAGCAAGGGCCAACCTTCTATGCCAAGCATCAACAGTCGTCATCAAGGCTTTCTTCTCGGCTCCAAACATCCCCATTCGGTAGAGACCCTTTCTGCACTCACCCGCACCAATCAAGTCCCTCGTGTGGAGTTTCTGCATGACACAAAAATCGGGAAAAAAGGTTATGGCCGATTGAAGATCTTGGCATAAGCGACTGACAGATAAGAGATTGCACGTGAATTTAGAAATGTGCATAACGCCTCTTATCTTGGTCCCCCTGATAAGGTACATTATCCCTTTCCCTCAACAGGTATAGCATCTCCGTTCGGAATGACGACCGGAGTTTCATTTCGAGTTTCAATCCTGTTTACAAGAATGTTTGTGTTGTGTGTACTATGTTCGGTAGAGCCCGAATCAATTATCCACTTAGCATCACAACTAGTTTTACCTGTCACGCATGCCATCAGATTCTTGTTGTCTTTGTTTGTGTTCCCACTTTCTGCAAAATGTTTCAAGAAAGACTCATATTGTTCATTAATCAAACCTGGAATAGGACTTGAACCAGTATCAATGCAAGCTGCCTTGGGCTTGGTTTCATCACGTTTCTTTTTTCCCAGCCACCAATTGGGATATCCGATTAGTTTGAAGCATCCATCCCGGTTGTGCCCATCTTTCCCACATAAGTTGCAATGTTTAGTGACATCACTGCATTTGTTTCCTTTTGAGAAAGGTTTCTCACGGCGCTGCCACGTGCTCGTTTCTTGTCGGCCTGGAATGAAGGTCTTGAATGCAGTGGATTCGGTGGGTGCCCTTTTGTCAGTGGAAATATTTCTTTGGCGTTCATCTTCAGCAACGAGATGATAAGCATTTCTGAGACTTGGGGTTGGGCTCATTGCAAGAATCTGCGTTCTAATCACAGAAAAATTATCATCGAGTCCCATAAGGAACTCCTACAGTCTTTCCTTCTCCCTGAAATCAATCATCCTTTTCTCTATGTCACACGTGCAGCTGGTACATGTATATCGAGGGACAGACGAAACAGATTGCATCTCATCCCATAAACTGCGTAGCTTAGTATAGTAAGTGGAAACCGACATACCTTCTTGTTGGGTTGTTGTGAGGGTCCGCTTCAATTCGTATGCTCTAGGTGCACTCTCGTTTCCAAATCTTTCAAGTAAATCGGTCCAGAGTTCAACGGTTGTACTGGCGTATTTGACGCTATTCCTGATATCCTTTTCCATGGCGGTTGTGAGCCATCCTTTCACCATTGCGTCACAACGCTTCCATGGCATATATTCATCAGTGGTCTTCTCGGTTTATGCTTGTGACTAGTTGGCATAATTGTTGTCGGTGAGGGTCTCGTTGACGTGCATTTGTTTTGGGAAGTCGGAAGCATGAATGTAGAACGGAGAGTTCGTATCCATGGTGCTTTGTTGTTTTGAGGAGGAGGGCCCTTCTTTATCGTTGGCCATGGGTAGAACAAAAGGCCGACTAGGAATTGTGTTTTAGGTTAAACCGCTCTGATACCATCATAAAATTGATGGTCTCAAAGTTATTGAATATTTAGTGTATTGAAAAGAGGTGCCGAGGCAATACATAAATACATGATGAAAGGAAAACAAAAGAAAGCTAGCCTAATTTAGAGGCAAGAAATACGGTGGTCAAACAATATGAATAGGAAGCAAATCGGGATATATATATGGTCAATATAGAATTCCAATAGAGCGAGAGGAGCTCTGGCCGTTGAGCTAGAGGAATTTCGGGTTTTTGTGCTTAGTAAGTGTCGAGGATTCTAGGAGCGCTGCAGAGTATCTGTTTGTTTTCATACTTTGGGTAGCAAACAGATTTGCAACTTTTGTTGAAATATATTTAAATATATTTGCAATAATGATTTTAACAGATTTTGGTGATCTTGTAATTGCAAAGAAAGGGTCATCTCACTAGACCACCTGGTCTAACCCTCATTTTATGTTTTATATTATGCATTGCAGGTTCAGCTGGTCTAGGGATAGCAAGGGGAAGGGGAAGGGAAAAATATAATTATTTTCCTATTGTGCTTATCTGTTGTTTTGAAGATCAACCTGTTGATTATTGATGTATTTTGAAGATACATGTTGTTATACATGCGATAGTACAAGAACATTCTTTTGGAATTTTTGAATTGTAAATTTTGTATATAAGTGTCTTGTACTAGTGGGACCATTGTAGTGTAAATTATATTTATTTTATATAAAGTACATGTTATATGCAAATGTGGATGATTGGGGTATTACATATATAGTAGTAAGGATGTCGGTGGGCGAGTGTGATGACAACAATTGTGGCATGGTGGTTAGTGATGACTTGGGGTAGGGTGAGTGGCACTGACAATAGTGGTGTGATGGTAGTGGGGTTAGGGGTGGGGCGTAATAGACAATAGTTGAATTTGAAAGATGGGCGGTGATAGAATTCAATTCCTTCCCAAGGAATGATGAATTCACTGATTTGCGGAAATTCAAGGAAATTTGAAGGATTCCATTCATTTCAAGAAATGAACCAAACAAAGGAATTGGAATTTGGTCAAAGATAGAACTAAGCTGAAGCCTTGTTTCTTTTTGGTAGGCACCCCTTCATGTCATAAGCCATCTTCTCTTCTTCAACCAAACTATTAAATTGTTTTGTGTAGAAAAGGTTAAAACCTTTTTATTATATTTGTTAAGAGGTATTCATTACCTGCAGTCGTGTACTATCTATGGCAATTACGTGGCTTCTATTTGTTCTCAGTGGTTCAACTTATCATCATTATTTTTTCTTGTTAGGATGGGCATGGTGTTAGACCTATTGATAACACTCGTCTAATAACCTCACTAGCGTGAAAGGTTAGGCTGGGCAAATGACAAATGGCTTATTGCTTAACAAAGACTGTGCTGAGTGAAATTTTTTACTGCTCCTTTGTGTCTCTTGTCTGTTAGTCTTATTCTTATGCTTCCGAAGTGTTCTCTATTTCACAGACAAATTAATCATAAAAAGGCTGCTTTTATGTTGCAATAAGAAAATCAACAGGATTTGAGGATATAGGAGTTATTAATTCATTATTGTTTAATGTTAGGTAACCAAAAGGTATTTGGTATTACTAAAGACATTGCAAGATTCCAATATCTTTGATTTGTGAATTTATTGAATTTCTACCAGGATTTATTGGTATGTAGTCACAAGGAGTCGATGTAAATATACAATTTGTTAGACTTTTGATCTTAGAACCATAATTGGCTTTTAGGTAGCGTTTGGTATGCAAACATGACTGGACTGAACAGGACCGGATAGAAGAGAACAGGACTGGACATTACAAGTGTCTGTCTAGTGTTTGGCACGACTAGGATTGGACAGGACTAGGCTGGACAAGTTGCCTAATATGTTTAATGATTTTATATGGTGGTCACTAGTGGTGGTGATTGTAATGCAAGTCTTTTTTTAGATACCATGTGAAAGCTTCCCATTTCAAAGTGGTTTAAGCATGTTATTTAGATACTTGGGTTTTGTGATGAAAAGCTTGCCTTTGTTGTCTGTATGCCTCTTAAAAAGAGTGGATACACATAAGTTTTTGTCATTTTTCTTTTGTTGCAACAGGCAAGGTGTCATTTTTCTTTGAACAGTTTGAGTGGTTTTGACAAAACTGTTTAATGCTGTAGTAGAAAAGTTTTTGGTTTTTATTTGAATTCAGATGATAATTTTTCTAAACATAATTCAATCATCCAATCGCAACAGACGGACTTGATCAAAAACAAAACTGAAAAAAATACATATAATGGAATAAAACACCAAACCTATTTTAACCGGTTCTATCCAAAATCAATCTATGAATCGAATTACATATACTCTACTTGTTTCATACTTTTGTGCGTCTTCTATAAAACTTTGAAATAATAGAAGAAAACGCCGTATATGTAGGACAAGTGCCAGGCTCACCTATAAAAAACAAGTCGCTGCTAACAAGATGCTTATGAAATAACAAGCAATAAGATCCTGAAAATGAAAAGACAAGAAATAAGTGTTCCTGCTAGTAAAGATGATTGAAGAACCAGTTTTCGTATGGTCGGGGTCAAGGAACCGAAGCAGCAAAGAGCCACCTCTAGAATGGATTCCCCATCAAGATGGTACACCTGCAGAAAAAGCGCACACAATCATATGGTCAAACTTAAAACCTTCCAAGGATTTCTATTTCTAATCCCATCATCAAATGAATGTGTTTTCTGCAGTTGGGTCTTCACGGAAAAGGCCGCTCTATGGTAGAGGGTAGGTTTGTGTGCATCCCACCCCAGACCCTACTTTCGAGTGAGATACAACTGAGTTCGTTTAGTTTGCATTACAGAAGCAAGACAAATAGTATCTATTTACAAGTTCAATATTGAAAGTAAAAGCACATTGCAATGCAACTATGTGCTCGTTCCATCTCCGGTCAACTACTTAAACTGTCAACCCTACACGGCTACACCTGCCACCTCTCTCCGCTTTAGTAGAACCATATGGGAAATCCCTTTCGAAAGGCTATACTTGTTGTAGGTGATATAATAGTGACTGGTGTCCAATGGGTGCTGCTTTTTTTAGTAGAGAACAGCAAATTGTGACTTATGACATGGTAATTAAGTATTACTTTAATACGATGGAATTGGAAGAATGGTTTTAACATTAAGTTTCCATAATTAGTTACTAAAGTCTTGGTTCTATCTGGTTTGTCAAGACTTTATAAGAAGGCTAACCAGGCATGAGCACCACGAAGCCTCAGACTTCACCAGCAATACATTAATCCTTTTAAAATCATGGATGAATCACAGATGAGAGCACATACCGGTAAGCTGTTGAGAAGAACTAGCATCAACGAGACATGAAAGGTGTTTACCAACAGCTTCTCCACTACAGCTGGAATATATGCAACACCATACAACCAACGGGATTGATATTCGGTTAACCAAATGGAACGTGCCATCGACATCATGTCACCTATGAAAACGAAAGTCCCACTACAGCTATTTTCTCCGGAGCCAGAATTATTATAACTTGAGCGCATCTTATTTCCAACTCGCTGACATTCAGGAGAGTAAGGTCTTGAAAATGTGATTTCAGCCCATGCTAGACCTGGCATATGGATTGGAGTTGAGCAAGATTCATCCTGTGTTAAAAAAATGCAGATTTTCAAATATCAGTTTTAATTCCTTCGCATTTCCCTTTAATGCACAGCAAGGGGAAGGTTCATTTGAGAACCGTAAATAATTAATGAACCATGAGAATCAACTATTCATGATGAATAATATTCATGTATATTCGTAATGATTAGTTGATTGTTACTGTTCCTAAATGAACTTCCCCTTCACAGCAAATAAAATTTATACATTTGAGAATTCACAAAGGATCTTTACCTCTGTACACAAACAGTTGCCGTCATTTTTAACACTATTAACCCATCCATCACCACATTTTTTCTCCCCTAATACTCCTTTAGCTGGGAAACAGTATATATGCTCTCTTGTCAGTTGATAACCAATTTCGTTGCTGCTACTGTCATTTATTGTACTTGATTCAGCACAGGAAATAGTAGTAAATAAAGTGAGCCCATTTGGACATATGAATTGGTTGTCTACGATTTCAGCATTCTTGCTCTTTGCAATCACCAAATTTGGGACACAATACCCCTTATTGCTGACATATTGTTTTGTTGTTTGAAGTACTTGCTTGTCTAATAAATAAGCCATCTCCTTCCACTCGTTAGTAGTACGAATATGCTTGCCATCCAACATAGTAACTACGTCACCAGGAGACAAGTACCCATTCAAAGGTGATCTAGCAGAAACACCCAGTACCTGTGGTCATCAAACTGAAAGTGTTCAGTAAGTGAAGAATGAGAACTATAGATTATGGGAAAATGCATCAAGCTGTAATAAAGTTTGCCTTAGTTCCTATTTAGTGTAACGATTAATTTTTTTTCTAGATTTGTGTAACAATGTTCAAGTATCCCCATTTTGTACCCATTTTACATGATAAACAGATTTTCAGTCTGCGGAACATCGGTTGATTTTTATGTGACTTTCCCACATAATCAAGAATTACAACATAACCTGACAACTTGGCATTCACATCATCAACAGTTACAAAATCTACCCGTTACTGGTCAAAATGGGGACAAGATAGAAATAATTAAATGTTTGTTACACTAATTGAGAAAAAGAAATCCACTACACCAAATAGGAACCAAGAAACTTCGTTGCATTTTGATGATTTCCGCCATAGATCATAAACAGCCTTCAAGCAAGTATCCATGTTCAAGTACCATGAGGCTTTCACCATGTGAGTAAAGTGGATATAATATCAGCGGTAACAAGAACAAGGTCAATGCACAAACCACACATAACTGCAAAAGTGGAATGTAATCAGCATATACTTTTGGATATGTGATGAGAAAAAAAGATCATGTTATGCTGAAAACAATAGTATAATGTAGTCTTTTATCATGTTAACTTACTGCTGCATTATGCCAGACTCCAGCACAGTATATTCTAAGTGTAGCTACGCGTGGTATCATTTGCAGCATCTCATTATTAAAAGCCACCAGAGCACCTGGAAATAGAACTGCCAAAAACACGGCAGTGTACTCAATTTGCATGCCCTCGCTGCTACCCAGAAAATGGATGCCTACAGGATCAGTCATAAGATCCATTCTCTAAACAATTCGTAAATTTATTCACCATATAAAAAAAATCAAAATAATGTACAATCAAGAATAATTTGTCCAGCCCAATGACAACAGCAGATAAAATTTGTCTATTTTGCTACAAGCAATTGAAGCAATTAACAAGGCAAAATCTAACAGCCAAGAACAGATGACAGATAAATTCAACTTCTGCCTGCTGGATCGTTTAAGTGGTTAGATGCTAAGAGCTTGTTTACCAGCTATGCTGTTAATAGAGGTGCTATCGTAGTGCAATAGCGATTTGCGGTCTTGGGAATAATAGCGGTAGCAAAATAGCGACCAGAATAGGGGTTCCGCTATTATCGCCGCTAAATACTGCTATTTAGCTTTTATTTGGTTTCAAAATAGCGGAAATAGCGGTATAGCCGCTATTTGCTAAAAACGGCAGTCTTTTCACTTTTAGCTTATTTGGTTCTTCCAAGTTCCACCACGAGGATCACAATAAGCTTCTTTAGGTCCTTATACCGTTCCACAAGTACAACGACAAGGTTTCTTTTGGTTCTTCTACCTTTTCACGAGGAAAACAATCTAAGGGTTTGCTAACTAGCCTTCTGAACCTACATCTTCTGTTTAACAATCAGTGGGTTCAAGAATTATACAAATTCTTTTGCTATTTCGTCTGTTTAAAGCTTGACCTGTTTAAGTTGATGTTTTGATGTTTAAACTGTATAATTTTTGTTGAATACATACTATGCTTTGATGTTTAAACTGTATACATGTATACATAGATATATAATTCTAATTATTTTATGGACCGCCATACCACCGCTTTACCATTGTGATAATAGCTATATTAAATCACGGTCGTGACTGCTGTAACAGCATAGCTTACCAGTAATCTAGAGGTTCTGACTTTGAATCTCACACTTGTTGTGTCAATGATCAAGCAATAAAAACTTTCACACCCCCTCCCCCCAATTCCCCACATGTCAACCAATCCCATTAAAGTATGGCATCCCTGAGTTTTGCATTCCCCTGTCCAAATCCTTCCATCCTTCCATTTTATAGTGAAGCATCTAAACCAAAACAAACCAAACAACAAATCCAGCATATCCAACCCGAAAGTATGTCCTGGGGGTAAGATGTACACAAACCTCTCCTTTGGCTCGAGAGGTGGAGAGGTGGTTTTCCTATTAGACCCTTGACTTGCGATATTTTTAAGATTATCCCTTCATTTTCTTTAAATTTTAAATATTCATTGGAATACATTAAGTTTTACATTTTATTTTGGTTATTATTGAGTGTCAAGTACTGAATAATGACTGATTTTGATGGATTAAAAGGCACATATAATGCTGAATTATGAAAAAAGGTTTGATTCTTTAAATGAACAATACCATGTTTTTCTCCATGATGAAGGGTAAAATGGGAATCCAAAATAATAATTAGATTGTGAATATGCCTTGTGATGGGTGAACCTTGGGATTTAAGAAGTTATTCCAGGTAAACATGTAGAAAGGACATTTGAGTAAGCATGTTCCATGAAGCATTAAATGGAAATCTAAAATGGACCAGTGGTAAGTAACCAGTAGTAGAAACCAGCCACTTTTTGATAGCTTCATTAGTCATTTTATCATTGCAATTAATATATCATTGCTTTCCAAAAAGGTTTGCAATCTTGGAGGCAGTTAGCTAATTTGACGATTTTTATTAAACACATATAATATACAAAGTCTTTAGCTGGTGTCCTTTGTTGTAGAGATCTATACTATATATTTGCTATGCAAGAACAGTGCAGAATGTTTTATAGATGAATGGAAAAATTCATGCTGATCTCTTTTACTCGGACTAATATAATATCCTTAAGCACTGCACTTACCATACAATCGGACATACACTTATCTTGTCTCACATCCTATGTGGGAGACCTTAACCTGTGTACAGTATGGTATGTCGCCTTCTGTTTGCAATTTTGCACACAGCCATGTCTCAAAATGCTTTAATATATTCTTAATAAGAACAGTGGACTATGATCTCACAAAATGTCTAGCATGCAACCAACATTTAGCAGCCAGATTATAAGATGCCCCTGCATGCATTGATGATACACAGATAGGTGCCTTAAACAAACACCCTTCATGAAGTTTGATTTTGTTACTGATCCAAACTACTTACCTTGATCCCACTATAGGTATATGTAGAATGATATGAAATGCTTCAGTACGATATAGACCAACTGGCTTTTATCTACTGCTTCTCCCAGCAAGAATCTAAAGATGATCCTCACTGCGCCATGCAATTCATCTATGTGCACCCTGGATTTATGGATTAAGTTGTTAACAGTCTGAGGCTTAATATAACCAGAAGCAATTCCCAATTACTCTTGAGCTTTTGTATTTGCCAGTCACCCTCTGACCTTTACCCCACATCATTTCTCCCAGGATAGACATGTGTCTACCTGAGACTGAAGCTGCTTTAGGAAGTATCAACCCTAGGGTTTCATTTTTAATGTCTTTTGTCCATTCAGTCAAAGTTGACTTTCTACCTCGAAGCTGAACTTGACCCTCCCTTTGTAGATAGTAGTACCATTTACACTAGCATAAACCTCAAGATATATAGTGTTCCCTAAATATGTAGAAACCTACAAGCCCATCAGCAGCAGCATGGTAATGGAAATCACAAAAATGTAATGACGCACAAAAAGCAATTGTTTAAAGACTCTTAATATTTTTCTCCCGCATTAAATTTTGACAGAACACTTTCCTAAGGAAGCAAGGATATTGGGCTTGTTCATGCAGTATAATACTTGCATCAAATGATTTATAACAAGAGCAAATCACATACAACATTATAAAGTACCCTACCAGGTAGGCTAAATCAAGACTAACAGCAAAAGAAGAATGAATTGGAAGTAATAACCTTGTAGCAGCAAGGGCGTGCCCAAGTTCATGTACCAATACAGATATGATAGAAGATATACACATATATCCAACATCAGTGATTGATATGCTATATTTCAAAACCTGCATCATACGAACAAGTAACAATCACAGAATGCTATAACTCCACCACAAAATTCAATGAAAATGTACATACTAAATACAAACACTACCATCAACAATTACATCCCTAAGGGCTTCAGGAGGCGACATTGAGGAGTTCAAAGTAACAAGAGGCAATGGTACAAGGTTTAAGGATATCAAATTTGGAGTCTGGTCTACTGGAGGCAGTTAGGAGCTACCAACAACCAGGTACCCACCAATGAGTAAGGGTCATTAATGGCAAGAGAAACACTCAGAAGGTTGTCCATGTTCTGACCTAGAGGCTCCATACATGTATATATGCATTGGGTTGATTAATGTATATTACCAACTATACCAAGAAAAAACCATAAAATATGGAGTACATTAGATGGGTCTCTGGTAGGGGTGAGCAGCGGAACCGGGTATCCGGCTATGGAACCGGAACCGCCTTGGAACCGCCGGTTCCGGAACCGGAACCGATATGAGTGGTTCCGGTTCCTAAAATACGGAACCGATTGAGAATGGTTCCGGTTCCAGTTCTCAATTTTTCGGAACCGTTACCCGCCGGGTACCCGGTATTTTTAAATAAAAAAATAATTATTATTTTTTAATACCAAATTTATATTAGGTTTACATCTTGAAAGCACACCGTCATCTTTATTCTTCATCTAAATTCTTCATATAGAATGATTCGTATTTTTTTAAATTGTGTGTTCACTTGGATTCGTAGTATGTAATCGTTAAACTTTGAAGTACCATTATAGTATGTAATCATTAAACTTTGAACATTTTCTATTAGTCTGTTATGGTTTGTAATCGTTAAACAATATTTGTAACCATTATTATATATAATTTGTATTCTTGCTTATTTATTTAGTGTTTTGGCATCGTTTTATTTTTTATTTCTAAATAACAAATTTTTTAGTATTTTAGGAAGCGGGTACCGGGAACCGGAACCGGTTCCCGGCGGTTCCGGTTCCGGTTCCAAAAATTTAAGAACCGCTCTAACCGGTTCCGGTTCTGGTTCCAATATCTCAGGAACCGCCGGTTCCGGTACCTGTCAAAAAGGGCAGGTACCCGCCTATGCTCACCCCTACTCTGGGCCTGGATAGTTAAGCCATTAGATCTTAACTAAACCTTAATCTTCCCAATTTAATCTCCTGAATTAACTGACAATCCATTATCTCCTATTCTCCTGTTTAATACAACTTAAAATGAGTCAATCATGCATTACTATTAACCTAAACGTAGCAAGTGGCAACAACTCTATGAAGGTAGATCATGAGCTTATTGATTTGGAGGTGTAGTAACAAACTTATAGCTCATTTGGTTCAGTATGTATTGATGCATGCAAAAGTCATTACATGCTTCCAGGACAAGCACAAAACATTACTTCATTTCACTTAAGAACGGTTCAAAGAACTGAAAATATAATATCAGCTGCACCCTCAAGGTAACTACAATGTTCAAATGCCTACCGGAGAGTAGAATTCCAAGATAGATCCATTTTGAATACTGTTAAGCTGTGGGATCCCATCATACAGATTCAAAGCCCTAGCTGATTCCAATAAGATAATCTGATGAACAGTAAATCAAAAGCAAAGCATCATATTTCTGGTAGGGAAGGAACATTTGGTAACAATGTGATCTCTTACCACCGTAACTCCAATCAAAGTGGTCAGGCTGAAACCCATTCCAACAGAAAACCATATTCTCAACCACCTAGAAACCATTGAGGGAATGAGTAAGCAACAAGTTCAAGCTCCAATTTCCGAAAGTGAACAAGAAGTCTGACTATAGTTATCTCATGTCAAAAACTATGCAACACATACTTTTACTGGTATACCATGCTGTATTCTCTTCTCTTATTTAAAATTCTAGACTGGATATAATTTTTTAACTTTTATCTGATAATAAACCTATGAAATAGGATTCTCAACTTGAAAATTCGTGTCTGAAACTATAAACAGGAAAAATTCAGATATCCAGAAAATTAACAAAATAAACTCAGCTCGAGATTTTCAGTAAACTCGGCTCAAGACTTTCAACAAAAGTAAGCCCAAGAAGTTCAAGATCTTCAATAACAATAAACTCAGCTTTGAGTTGATTTCTCCATATAAAGGTAAAGAATATACACAGGTGGTTAATAAAGAAGCTTTGAGTTGATATCGGAATGAAATTCAAAAATCAATTCGAATTTTGGCCAAACTAAATGAGCTCTAGTTCCTATCAAGCCTCCGATTCCATGTTTCAAACCCTACCTGAAATTCCTATACAATAACAGTAATAAAATTGATAAAAGTAAGTGAACCTAGGTTCGAATTTTTCTGTTAAAACTTTGCAACACGAGGGGGGTACAGAAAACAATTCCGGGTAGACCTGGAATATTTCCGTCCGAAATGGAAGAGAGGTTCGTTAAAGACTGACGACTTGAAGTCACAATACCTGCAAAAACACCAATCAACAGTAGGAAAACGCACGCACAAATGAACACATGATGATCATGGTGATAGTGATGCATACCAGCAGGATATGGAGTTGGAAAGGTGAGAGACACGGCGAAGAGGAAGAAGGGTGCGTTGGGGTGTTCCTCCCCCTGGTCTCCTTCCAGGTCTTCTCCCTGGCTGTAGCTGAATGTTGCCTTCCGCCATTGATGGATTTGGTTTGGACACTGCCTAACTGAGAGCCAAGAGTTAACCTTCACATCCAATCTCAATTACGAATACCAATGGCCAAAAATGGGTCCGGGCCCGGGCCCGGGCCCGGTCGACCCGGTCCAAACCAATCCCAAAGAGTTTTGATAATCGGCTATAACCGATCCTGGCGTAACCGGTCTCGGTCCTCGTCGAATAGATGAAAACCGATCAGGCTAGTTTATAATTGATTTTTCTGTATTTGATAATTCACAACCAACCAAAATATTTATTCATATTCACATTTGAGATCAGTTTTTAAATACCGGATTTTTCGAAAGACTTTTGCGAGTCATCTATGTATGAACAATATGGTACTTGTACCATTATTACTTTAGAATACGACAGTAGATTAAGGTGTATACTTGCATCAAAGTCTATATTTGTTTTGAAGTTTAAGGGTTGTATAAACCAAACAACACTGATTAAGCTTTTTCGCATAGACATTTTGAGATATTTACTTGCAGTTTAATGAAAAATATGTGAGCTCATTTGTACAAACGAAATAGGTCAACTTGTCCAGATTGGGCCTCAAATTTACCTCTCTTGCGAAACTTTATCAAAATAAAGCGTTCCCTGTATTAAAAAAAAAAAAAAAAAAAACCAGCCGTCCCTTTTCTTCCCAATCTCCTCCTCCACTCTCTTCTTCTTCAAAAGATTAATTAAGGATTGAGGATTCCTCCATAACTCTCTTCTTTTTCCCATTCTCCTCCTTGCTCATTCTAGTTCTTTCTCCGAGAACTATAGAAGGCGGAAAAAGGGTTGTTACAACAACGATTAAGGTTGTCGTTTGGTTGTTTCTAGGTAGCGATGATGGAGAAAGGTGGAACATCCATTGAGTTGTTTCTAAGCAGAGACAGAGCAACCATGAGCAGAGGTTTATGGTAGTGGTTTTAGTTTGGTAAACAACCCCTCTTCCCAACCCTAATCAAATCCCTTTGCTCATTTCTCTTCTATGTTCATGTCTCCCCAGCTCTAATTGAAACCCTTGTCTCTCTTGACTTTGAACTTGTTTTTTTTCTTTTTTGAGATTTGAACTTTGTTTCTTGTTCTAATGCGAACTTGATTTGTTGGATTGGTTTGTCATTCATCGAATAGAGGTTCATACATACATCAACTTTAGTTTACATCCAATGCATACTTCATAAATAGTCCATAACCAGTAAAATCCAATTTGTAGCTTACTTATTGGATATAAACAAAGGTAGGATTTTTACTTGTAAAAGTCTTATAACTATCTGTATTGATTCAAATAGTATAATGCCTTCAGCAAAATTAAAGCCTAGTTGAAGTGGGGTCAGGATCATCACCAAAGCAGATTGGTTTGTCATCTAGCAAAAAAAAAGATTAGTACAAGGTAGTAGTCTAACAAATACAACTACTGGCAAGACGAATCTTGAAGTACAAACTTGGCCAACAAGTTTAGTTCTCCAACTAACTTGCTTCCTAATCTTAGTATAAGAACATATATATCATGTCAGCCTAAGCAAGTACAAAGGCACCATGTGAATGGTACTTTGTTTGCTTTACTGTTCACCTCGGCATATTAAAAGAATGAAGTAAAATAAAAATGTGTCTACATCAATCTCAAAGGTTGAAATGAAGAATACTAGGATACATGGATCAACTAACAAGAAGAAACACACAAAAAAGTTGGACATATAACATTAAATGCAATGATGTCTATAAAATGTCATTCTTGGCATACATTGCAATTCACCTGTTTTGTAAGAATAATCGTTGAGAGTGTTTCTGAAGTAAATACGATGTCATCCTCCGACGAACATCCTTTGTTCATCGGATCTAAAAGAGAACCCTTCTCCCTCCCTCTGTTTCAATTAGCAAATCTGTCACAGTCATATTGTTTATGATCACAGGCCTTACCTTCCTAACTTCCACAATAAATATGTAATTCTTTGTTTTTATAGAAGTTATAGAGTAAAAAATTAAAAAGTGAAAATCTTACGTGCTTGTATTCAACCCCCTTCTACAAACACTTCTTGTGTAAGTCATCATCTTCCAAGAACAACAAATGCTCACGTCTATTTTTGAGCATTTTCATCTTATATTACTCTAGATTGAGCAATTGCAAATTCTAATGTTGGTACTATCAATTATACTACAACAGATATTAGGCATATGATTAGGACAAAGCATTAAGGATTGCTACATTTGGTTGTTTTTGTTCCTGTTTTTGTTCCAATTCATGTTAAGTTCCTTTTAGTTCCGTTTTCATAGTTGTTTGTCGTCATCATTGAATTATGGATGTCAAGATTGGACGTGTGTTTGTTCCCATCGTTGTCGCAGATAGCTACCATTAATGAATGTCGAGCAGCTACGAGAAAATATTAGTTGTTTTCTACTTAAAATGCTCCCATAATGGATTTCAAGCCCCAGTTTATCCGTTGTTATCGGTCATTTATTTTCCCAGATTTAATGATTTTTGTTTTCATGTTCAAGATGACATTGAAAGTCTTCCATGCTCGTCTTGAGGGGGACTTTTAGAGTATTAGGGTAGTTTGGTAATTTCTATTTGTACTGAGTTAGCATAAATATGTTCTTTAACTACAAGAGTAGTGCCTGATTGGTTTGAGCTTGGCTCCAAAGTACCAGGGAGGTCTCAGGTTCAAATCCAAGGAGGAATAAAAATCCTCTTGTGGTCACGGAGGTTCAAATGCGGTGACTCCGGGCTATCTGCAAAGCAGGTGGCCATCCTGAGATTAGTCAGCTCGCATAGCGGGTTGGATATCCCGATTAATAAAAAAAAATATGTTCCTTATATCTCATTTGAGTAATACGAGAATCTCATCGTTTTTACCATGAAAACTCATCATAATACTAGGTTTTTGTTGATTTAGTATGATTAAGGGTACTTTTAAAATAACACAATTTAAAAGTGATTTAAGTTAAAATAAAGTTTTCCAAAAGCTCAATGAACAAATGATTTCTCATCTAAACTCATTTCTTCAACAAACCCGTATATCCTTCAAATAATTGAAAGTTAAATTAATCATGTCGGTTATGACTTCGATAATTTTTACCCAAAAATTCATCATCATTGTTTTTTATATAGTGTTAAATTTGGTCGTTACAATCAAGTCCTTGCCGTCCTGGCGTCCTTTCTAATAATCTTGGGATAACATATTTCGATGTAGTTTTAAAAAAACTTACAATGTAAATATATATATATATATATATATATATATTTATTTATCTTTAAAATCAGTTATTATTTTTATAATTTCTTACTTGTTTAGAAATAGTTCCACAAATTAGTTGGTAAACTAATCATTTTAGTAAACTTTTAATAAACTAAACAAAGGTAGAATAAACAAAAAGTTACTGATCTAGCAGTATCCGGTTACCGATTTATAGAAATCTAGGGTTCAAACTCCAGCAAAGATAAATAATGTGTGTAAGTTTATTTCATCGTATCTAAATATATTATACTTAAAAAAATTAAACTAAAATACAAAAATCTTGATCAACAAAAAGAAAAAAAAAACCCAATAATCTATCTAAAATAATTTATCTATACTATATTATAAGACATTGAACAAAAACTCTTAAAAATCATCTTTTATATGTGAAGTACTGCTTATTGAAGCATATTACTTATAATTCAAAATTACAAGTAAATTGTACGTAAATACAACTTATTAAGCTTCATGTTTAAATTCGTGTAACTAACTGTAGATAAATATAATCAAATATAAGATAAAATTCTTATCTATACTATATTATAAAGCATTTGGCTAAAACTCTTAAAAACTCTTAAAACTCTTAAAAACTCTTAAAACTCTTAAAAACTCTTAAACCAGATTCTATCCCTATCCGATTTCATTCCATATCTGAATTCGAATAACTAACTGCAGATAAACACAATCAAATACATGATAAACATCTAATTTTAAAT
>NC_037541.1:7973198-7976898 GCF_001531365.2 Cynara cardunculus var. scolymus
TCTGATTAATGATGTAATCAATTGTGTCATTACAATTACAATGAAAATACTATTTATACTAAAGAAAATAAGGCTAAACTAATTACAATAAAACTAAGTAAATGGAGAAACTTGAATACAACATTTAAGCACTAATCTTGAACMCAACAAACCATATTATAACATCGACTGAGATAAAGAATAAAATGAAATATTAAAAACACGATGTATCTCGCTGCATTGCGCGAGTACGCTTCTAGTTTTAAATATATATTCTAAAATATAATTGTGATAATTATTGAGTTCTAACAGAATACTTAATTATTATCTTTATAAAAATTATATTATTAAACCAAAAATAAATTACTTCCTCGTTAAAACTAAATTAAATTATTAAAAAAAAAATGAATCAAATAAATTACTTTTAAAAATGAGGTTTTTTATATAGATTTTAATTTTTATGATATTTTCAAATTTAAATTTTATTAAGAAAAACATTATTTGTTTGTTTAAAGCCATATAAATTCGTATTACAACACCAAAAATCAAAAAAAATTGAAACATTTAAATTGAGATATATCTTACTGCATTATGCAAACACTATCCTAATGTATTTTAAAGTATAAATATGGCATCGTTAAACAAAAATTATGACAGATAATTTCTATGTTTATGCGTTATTTCTGTATCCCTTCCATTATTACCGATATCTTTTTGTGATCTTCTCTAAAAATATATTGAAATATCTAAAAATAATATTAATTAAATTCATAAAAACAAAAATGTCACCGCTTTGACTTTTGACTCGTTCAACTGATTGTTAGATGAACAACAGAACAAGGGTTTCAGTCTTTCAGATCACAACCACCACTGTACGGTGGTGCTTCGGTTCTCCATCACCGATTACGGCGGAGGTGGTGCGACGTCGAAACAAAAGGTTTGCTACGATGAACCCAATCCCCTGCAAATTCCCACACCACAAACTGAATTCAACATCCTTCCGACCCTTCCGCCACCGCAGTCAAGAATTACAGCATCAAATATGTTGACATGAATCGAAAAAGCAAGAGATTTCATTTGATTGCCACTTCAATATTTTCTGAATCTATACAAAAACGTGTGAACTCAATCAACAAATAAATAAACAAATAACGCTGGTTAGCTTCGAGTCAGATATGGCATCCACAACAGAGGTAGTAGAGACACAATGCGGACACCAAAACCACTGCTTCAAGAGCTGAAACGATCTTGAAAAGAAACCCGTCAACGAACCAATGGAACTTGGTCTTCCATCGGAACCCGGAGCTCCGAAACCTCTTCCATACACCCTTTCGGGTCTTCTTTTGCAACCTCTTGAAAAAGAAGGAAAAATACGGTTTCTTTTCGGTCATTTCCGGACTCGAAGTCATCATCATCATCTTTGTTATAATGTTTGAAAGCTTTTGGGGGGTGGGGGTATTTATATTGGTTTCTTGGCAAGGGTAAAGAGAATGGGTTAATTGCAAATTGCACCCCTTGAGTTTGGTTATATTGCAGTTACAGTCCTTGGATTTATGAGATTTCATGACATGATTGCTGATCGACTACCAGATGTTAGATAGTCAAATTAGATTAAAAGATTAATAAAAAACTAGGATTTGATATTATTTTCCCCATTTTTGAAACATAATCATTAAATCAGATGTTCGAATGATAGAGCTAAAAAATTCAAGATTCATTAAGTTGTATATATGCATACAAAAATAATAAAAATTGATGATTTGTGTATATTATAGATTAAAAGTTAATTAAGAGATAAATAATCTGAGTATCTTTTCTAATTTGGTACTAGATTTGAACTTTGTATTCATTAAAAAAATATATTTGTAAGTGTGTAATTGCCCAAAAATACAAATGTTACCAAAAATATTTCAAATAACGATATTTATTTTAGTTTCTATTTAATGTATCAATAATTTTTTTCCAACCTTGACAGTTAGTTCAGTTGATAAGAAATCGAGCTTTCTGGATGTCACATGTAATGAAAAGGGTTTGTCTCACTGTCCCATGTGATCAATTAAATTGGGCTCAAGCTGATCTAGATATAGACAATTACTGATTTTTTTCCCTTCTAGTTAATGTCACAAATGTTCAATTTTTTTTATTTTATATTATTTTACCTGATAAATAGTTTTTGTCAGGCATGACATCAGTTGATTTTTACTCATTATGTCATAATGGTAACAATATCTATTAGTCACTTATCAAATCAATATGGAATTGTAAAAATTAAATGTTTGTTACATTTTGACATGATACTTTTGACGTAATAACTGTTTTTTTCAAAAGAATAGTCTTGTTAGTTTAAAAATAAAAAACACAATATGTAATTTTATGAAACATGAGGGGGTATTAGTGAATATTTTGAAAAGGTTTTTTATGATGGCATGGCGGTTCCGCTTTTTCTATGATCAATGATTAGCAAGCTGTTGGTTCATTTCCAGGAAGTCTCCTTTGATTATAGCAGTTTTGAACTCTCGATTACATCAAAAATCAAAGTTTTTTATTTTTATTCTGAATAACGTATTTTTTTTAACTTTTATTTTGATATTTGAGATATAAGATTTTAAATAATTAAATATCTAGGTAACTGGTTCAAGCATTAATCGGTTAGAAAATCTTCAGCAGATTTTTAAAATTTCTCCAATATAGATAATCAAAAGTTATAATCTCAAAAAAAAAAAAAATTCATTTATCTCCAACAGATTCTTCATTTTAGAGAATCCAACATTAATTATCATACTAAAATATTATTTCCTTCTATAAATATTTATTTTTAAAATTTCTTATTGGTGTTTTTATTTAGTAATCACTTTTAAGGTGATCTTCATATTTCAATAAAAAAAAAAAACCCTCCCCTCTCCCGTTTTATCCATTTTTGAAGATAACTTTAGAAAATCTATTGAATCAAAATATTAGCTCAAACTTCCCATTTTTTAATTTTTATTATTTTAAAAAAACTATTGGAGATTCTTACCATACCAATATTACCTCATCCAACTCAATATCATTTCCTTTTATTATTATTGACATGGACTTTTTTCATATGTCATATATGAATTCTTAATTTACAAAATGGCCCCTACACTAAGGAACATGTGCAAGATTTGCCTTTAATTTTTTTAATTTGTAATTTGATCAAAGATTTTTTCTATTACTAATTAGCCTTGTTTTAGTAAACTTTGTTGAAGATAGCATGCTATATGCACACTTTTAAAATTTGATATAAAAGTAGTTGTAACAAATGCAACTTGACAATTAAACTATATTTCATACGATACAAACGAGGAGAGTTAACAAGAGTTGAAAAAGCCAAGTAGCTAGTAGGGAAATTTATATAAATAATTTTTTTTATAAAACCAAAACAGAACAAGTAAAATGTATTATTTCTTGTTTAAAAAGTAAATAATTGGGGCTGTTTTATAAATGTATTTTTTATTTGTGGTAGAAAATGTAAAAACAAATAGGTTATGGTCAAAATTTTAAATTATAAAAAGCAAAATTCTAAAGTCTTTTGTACCGTTGAGTACAATGGTCAATGGGGGCCACTTTTGATAGAATTAGAGCTGTTGTGATTGTGGGGCCTAAGACCATCCACATCCCTGCAATCCATTTACACTTTCAATTGTGCCACATCAGCTTTTGCAATTATCTTCCATACACCTGCAATTCACCTACAACA
>NC_037541.1:7976983-7978679 GCF_001531365.2 Cynara cardunculus var. scolymus
AAAGCAAAATTCTAAAGTCTTTTGTACCGTTGAGTACAATGGTCAATGGGGGCCACTTTTGATAGAATTAGAGCTGTTGTGATTGTGGGGCCTAAACAGGCTGAGTCCAACGCCCAGAGTGGAAAGAGTCAGAATTTGCCAGCTGACATCCCTTTTGGTCAATCTTTTCTCCAAGTGTATCCTTTAATACGGCAAAGGCGAATTCAAACTTCAAAGTCTAACGGGCCGTTTACCAGATATTTATTCGATAAGTGTTTATCGGTAAAATTAACACTATTATTTATTTATTGTGTAAGATTTTAATTTATTAAAACAACATTGTATGCAATAATTCACCTGGTAAGCACTTATCGTGGTAAGAGTCGTCACTCTCACTTACCGGGTAAGACTCATGGTCCTTGTCTCGTTTTTTTTTTTTTTTGTAAGGGTGTCCGGGCCAAAGCAGGACTAATCCCCGGCAAATTTGGAGGCTAAACATGGCCTCACTTAAATATCGCCAACACTCCCCTCCCAGGGCTCGAACTCGGGTTCATGACTATGTCATGCCCAAGCCTTTACCACTAGGCTGAAAGGTCTTTGACCCTTGTCTCGTTCTTACCGGGTAAGATTTTTAGTCTTTACCATATTCATCCGATCAGGTAAATGTGACTTAGTAAGCACTTACCCGGGTAAGTGTTTGGTAAACGGCCCCTAAGATATCATAACCAGCATGTCTCGTTTTTTAAGGTATGATATGAGACAAAAAAAATTTGCAGGGATATATATGTACGTGAGTTATTATGTAAATTTTATATTTGTATAATTAATACAATTTAATCTCAATCGTTTATTTACTTTGATGAATATGTGATTTCATAAAAATTTGGATTGTTTCTTAATATAAAACATTGACCATAATTAATGAACTATAGTCATCTTTCATAAATATTTAAATCATAATTAATAATATATCATCATTTCCATAAATATCTTAATTGATTGGATTGCTTTGTTTGTACAAATACGATGAGTTGCATTTGAAACATCATCTCTCTCTCTCTCTCTCTCTCTCTATATATATATATATATATATATGTGCCTAATCAAATGAGAACTGATTAGTTGGTGGTAACTGTGAAATCCAATCTCAACCACAAATCAACGGATAAATTAGAAAATTAATAATTATGGTAGTTTGAGTTAAAATTATAATTAGAAGGTATATTAGGTATTTTTAAAAAACTTCTCTCTCCCCTCTCATCTCTCTGACCTCCAATCTCCGGCCTCCGGTGAAATCGGTATCACAGTATATCACAAAGGGTATCACATTATGTAATACAATGAGTATCACATTGTGTATCTTTGTTTTTAAGGTTTAAGTTGGTATCATAGTTGGTATCACAATATATCACAATGAGTATCACATTGAGTATCTTTGTGATTATTTGATACCTGTCGGATTAATGTTCACCAGAGGCCGAAGATTGGAGGTCGGAGAGATGAGAGAGAAGAGATAAGTTTTTTAAAAATACCTAAAATGCCCTATAATTATAATTTTAACTCAAACTACCATAATTATTAATTTCCTAATTTATCCGTTGATTTGTGGTTGAGATTGGATCTCACAGTTACCACAAATTAATCAGTTCTTCCTTGAATGAGCCCCTATATATATATATATATAGAGAGAGAGAGAGAGAGAGAGAGAGAGAAAGAG
>NC_037541.1:7978919-7980071 GCF_001531365.2 Cynara cardunculus var. scolymus
ATATATATATATATATATATATATAAACACAAATACATAGAGGAGCGATTAAATGAAAACGACCCCCATTTGTGTAAACCATGTAAACCAATCTCATCTATCCATTTTCTTAATCAATGGTCAAGATTAATTTAGTTTATTTTAGAAAATTAAAAAATATATAGATTAAAATTTTTATTTTATAATAGCGAGAAGGGCAAAATGGTATACACAACCATTTAATCAAGACAACCATATCCTGTATATCATATTATTAATGAAACAAAATTATTTTGTAAATTAATATATTATTTTTACGTTCACATTTTTTAAAATAACATCCATCATTAAAATAGATCAAAAATATAAATAAAACACGGTAGTCAATTCTACGTAATGAATCCTTTTGAATAGAAATAAAAAAAAATTGTATTACATTACATGAACGAAATGATTTCACAGTTTCATCAATACACTAATCAACGTAATCCTGATCAGATTTTATCATTTTCATGCTATTGGTAGATGGATCTGTTTTATTTTGATAATGAAATTGTTTCATTGTTCACTAATTATACAAAATTTTCTTAGAAACCATGAAATGGTTTCACTTTCTTCAATCATCTATTTCATCGGCCAGCATGGTTTGATGAGTCACTTGTCATTTCATGCTATTGATAATGAAATTGCTTCACTTTTCGCTAATTACATAGGCTTTTTCTTATCTTTTCTGAAATGGTTTCACTTCCTTCACGAACCCATATCATAAGTCACCCATTTCATAATGCCTCTATTTCATGTTGTACCCATTTCATCATACACCCATTTCATAATCATTTTCATTTACTCCATGCACCAATTTCAACATGTATGAAACCGGTTTCATCATGCACCCATTCCATAATCATTTTCACTTACTCCATGCACCAATTTCATCATGTATGAAAACGGTTTCATGAATATTTTTTATTCTATTACTGATTTCATACATTTATTAATTTAATAACTTACGATTTTCATGAATCTTGGCAATAATAAACCGAGACACAATATAACAAAATCCAATTTTTAATATTATAATTTAATTAAATATTTAAATGTTACCATTTATAAAATTTCCTTTATTATGTTACTTTAATTAAGATTTATTAATAACTTCCATATTTAATAGAA
>NC_037541.1:7984666-7986695 GCF_001531365.2 Cynara cardunculus var. scolymus
GCCACAAAGTTGCATGGAGAAAAAGTAACATCATCAGTAGTAAGGGATTTCTTAACCTTTGAAGCCTTGGAGGGAGTCCCAACTTTAGAAGCCATGGTAGAAAGAAGCTTGAAAATCACACAGGAAATTTTTTTAGAGAGGAAAGGTGGAGGTTTGGTAAAGAGATGAGAGATGGATATGGGGTAGAGAAGATGAGAGTGGGGAGCTTTAAAGAAAAAATTAGGGAAATATATGGTAGGTAAAAGAAGGGGTTGGTCTTGGGAAAATAAAAAGGCAAAAGCAAATAGGTGTAAGAAATAGGGGTGAGGGGGGGGTGCTTTGGAGAGTATTAGGTGGATGGGATGGGATGGAAGGGAAAGGAGATGGTAGAGGGGATGGGTGGAAAGTAGTACTCTAAGTAAAGGAAAGATGTTGGGGAAAAGGGGACACAAGCCTAGGGATCGGTTTCGGGTGGTGTGTGTGTACGATTGGAAAATAAAATCGGGTGGAGGGACGTGGAGGATCGGCTTGGGTTTTGTAGGAAGCCGAGGGGGCCTAAGGGTGAGAGGCCGAATGATAGGATGAGGCCGAATGATAGGATAGGTGTGGGTCTTGGGGAAAATCGGCGGGGGTGGGGGGAAGGGAGGGGTGAGAGGCCGAATGGAAAAAGAAGAGAGTGGGAAGCCGAAGCCAAGGAGGGGGGGCGCCGAGTTGGAATCGGCTTGGGGTAGGGGAGAGGGGGGATTGGCGTGTCAAACGGCTTGGGGTAGGGGAGGCCGAATATGGATAGAGGCCGAATAGGGATAGGCGGGTGGGGGTCGGTTTGTTGGGGGTGTGAGTGAAGGGAATCGGGTAGAGAGGATGGAAAGGGATAGGGGAGCCGATGGGGTGGAGTTGTAATCGGTGTGTGAAGAAAAAGGAGGAAGTGCAAGGGATATTTATAAGGAGGAAGTGGGAGATCTAGGGTTAGAAAAAAAATATGGGATGGGCCGAAAGGGATGTGGGCCGAAGGAAGTTGGCCAATAGTGAGCAGCTTGTGTTCGGCTCGTGTGGGTGGAGGCTGAATGGGGGGGGTTAGGTGTGTGGGTGTTCGGCTTGTGGGTGGGAGCGGCTTGAGGAACAAACCGAATGAGAGAGGCCGAAAGGGGAATCGGTTTGTGTTGTGAATCGGCTGGTGGGGAAACCGATGTTAATCGGTGTGGGTGTGGGATTCGACTTATTGAGAAGAGAAAAAGAGAGTCCGAAAGGGGATGGGGGAAACCGATGAGAATGGTGTGAAGGGAAGCCGAAGGTGAGGAATTAGGTATTTAGAAAATCGGTTTGTAAGCCGAAGGTGTGGGTGTGGGATTCGACTTGTTGGGTCTTTGTAGACAAGCCGAATTGGAGAAGCCGAATAGGGGGGTCGCCGATCTTGAGTGAAGAAAGGGAGGTGGGTAAACCGAATGGGGAAGGAGCCGGAGAGGCCAAAGTGGGTTCGGCTTGCAAGGGAGGCCGATTGGGAAAGAGTTGTGAAAGAAGGTGGGTTGAAGAATCGGCTCGTGGGAGTAAGGGAAGGCCGATTGTAAAGGGATTTGTTGTGAGGGAAGCAAGAGTTGAATCGCCTAGGGAAGAGAGGAGGCCGGGCCTTAAGCATAAATTTAAGGAGTGAAGCTAGGCCCAAAGAAATGAGGCCCACACTACTGTCATTAAACACTACACACATAGAAATCTCAACACAAACCTAACTTTAAAATTATGATTAATTTTTTTTTTGTTTTAACGTAAAATAAAATTTAAAAAAATGCTAATAAATTTAAAAAAATACAAATTTTTAAGAACATCACATATAGACTTTTTAAAGAGAAAAAGAGAGAAATTGATTTTTAAGAAAAAAAATACACGAGTGTAAAACCCATCATTTTCAAAAAATCAATATTTTAGAAAGAGAAAGAAAGTAGACTCACACAGATACCAGACTATTTTTGAGCAAACGATACAATAACATTTCTAGAGAAAACGCAACCCAAATGAATTGGTGAAAACTCAAAAATTATTTGTCAACATTTAACAT
>NC_037541.1:7986795-8003589 GCF_001531365.2 Cynara cardunculus var. scolymus
AACAAGCCCTAAGTACAACAACCCACAAAGTTTTCCAACTATTTCTTCCCATTGTCCATTTCTTATCATGGGCTTCTAAATTTGTAAAATCCAAACTTGCAAAAGTAGCAAAACTACATAAGGAACCACTATGATGTAAACAAAAAGTAGCAAAACTACATAAGGAACCACTATGATATAAACAAAAAGTAACAAAAAGGAGGGTTCTCTAATCACATGAAACAAGTAAACAGTAAAGCAGTTAAAAACTGTTCTAGTTCTCATTTATACTTGAAAAGAATACGTCCAACCCAGAATTTAGAAATATGTTCTAGTTCTAGTTCGCCAAATTTCAATCAAATTACTCAAATTTAAACCAATTTCAAGAACTATTTCAAGATATAAAACATTTGAAAGAAAACCAATTGCTCAATACATGATACCATATAAGGTCTTTCGGCTAGCGCTTAGGAGCCAAAGGTATCATGAATTAATTGAGATAAAGAGAGGTTGTGATGGTTTATACACGTTTGTAGGAGACAGATGTCGACACAGTAATTGGACATTGCGGCATTAGAAGTCTAAAATATAAAAACAAACCTTAATCAGTTAATCGTAACTCTAAAATGTTATATACAGAGGTTTTATGATCTTATCAGATGCAACAGAAATTGGGCATTGCGGCCTTAGAAGTCTAAAAATGTAAAAACAAACCTTAATCAGTTAATCTTAACAGTAAAATGTTATATACAAAGGTTATATGATCTTATCAGATGCAACAGAAATTGGACATTGCGGCCTTAGAAGTCTAAAAATGTAAAAACAAACCTTAATCAGTTAATCTTAACTCTAAAATGTTATATACAGAGGTTCTATGATCTTATCAGATGCAACATAGATTGGACATTGCGGCCTTAAGAGTCTAAAATATAAAAACAAACCTTAATAAGTTAATCATAACTCTAAAATGTTATATACAGAGGTTTTATGATCTTATCAGATGCAACAGAAATAGGACATTGCGGCCTTAGAAGTCTAAAAATGTAAAAACAAACCTTAATCAGTTAATCTTAACTCTAAAATGTTATGACAGTTATAATACAAACAAATAAAATATTGACATGTGTTCTAGTATCCTTAGGTTTTCTCAACTTGAAACTCCTTCAAAACTTGTAGAGTGTAGAGTTGATGAGATAAGATGTTCTTTTAGATCTTCACCAAATACAAAGTCTGAATCAACATCTCAGACTTCATCTTCTGAACTCCGACTTTATAAAATAGAAACTCTGACTCTTCATAGTCAGACTTCAATACTTAGCATATTTTCAGAAGATCGCTTCTCTAATCCAACATCTTCAAAAAGGTCTGACTTTACAAATACAGTTTCCCAATCGTTGTTACCGGTCTTTCTTTATTCCATTACAAAAAATCATTTAATGATTATTATCATCTTAAAAGATGATAATTATTCAACTCCCTGCCGATTGTAATTTCATCACATTGTCCGCAATTTAAGTTGAACAATGTGGATAAACATAGAATAGGAAATGATTATTTTACAAAATATATCATCAATCATTTTCTTATGTTGTCACTGTTCAAAAAAGTTGTTTACATTGTTGTAATCGGCTTATCATAATAAGTTGCAACTATATCCATTTAACAATATTCTGATTTATGACTAATACATATTATTATTACATGCAATAATACACTTTAATCATATACTGATATAACGATGTAATATTTATCGTGTATCAAGTATCTCATCATATTATAATTACATTGAATTTATCATCATAATCATGTAGTCCATGATGCATAAAACAATTTGCACATAGTTTGTATTATCGTTGCATGTGTATACACACACATAGATACCCAATTTCCGGCCATTACACATATAAAAGTAAAATACAAATACCGCATAATACAGATTAAAAACCCCCCAAATCCAAATACATCAAAACCCTAGAGGGAAACAAATGCATTGAGGGATGAGAAAGAAACGGTTGAGCATATCCTTCGAAGAAGGGCAGAAAGAGTCGGCAAGAAGCATAGGGAAGACTGTCAAAGAATCAAGAAGTAGATCACGTGACGAGAAGTTGAGCAAGGTTTGCTTAAGAGAGAGATTAGATACGATGTCTTTTGTTATTTGAAATCTATGAAGGTAATTTGAGGTCTTTTAACCAAAGCTTACATGTTCTTGCCAACTCAATAAGAAGCGCCCCCAATAGAGTTGATCAGTATAAGATAAACAATTTTGTTCGGTAAACATCTCACTTTTTATTTGCGTAGGAGTCTTTTATCTTGTTAGAGACAAGGAAACATCTCATGACGTGTCAAATGGATAAATTTAAGATTTTATGTTAAAAAAAAAGTCAAGCATTTTACAAATTACGCTCAAGGACCTATCTTATTTATAGGGTTTGATGGAATCTAAAATTTGATTTCATTTCAATCCCTCGTTTGGTTTAAAGGAAATTCTACAACTAAATTCCCGAGATTCTAATAAAACCCCACAAACATTAAATTTAGAAATCACATGGAGTTAGTTACTATTTCACAAGATTTAATAGGATTTATCTGTAATAATGTTCTAAAAAAATATTAAAAATCATTCGTTTCGTAATAACCAATTAATAAAAGATAATTTAATTATTTTTATAAATCATTTATAAAAGATGAAATTCAATTTCATCTTAAATTCTACAAACTAAATATAAAAGAGATTTCAAATGCGGTGACTCCGGACGATCTGCAAAGCAGGTTGGTCGCTCTGAGATTAATCGGCTCGCATAACGAGTTGGATATCCAGGTTAATAAAATCCAAATTTCTCAAAAATATTTTGTCAAACCAAACTCTTCCTAAATTAATTTTAAAGATATTAATTTGTATTTTCATAGTTTTACTAACATTTAATTAATATATTAATAATTTATAAAAAAAATGGGTTTGAACAAACCAAAGCCGACCAGATTGAAATGGGCTTTATTTTAATTGGGTGGGCCGTATGTTTCAGTCCAGTCCAGGATTTAGGGTTCTTCTCTTAGCGTCTCTGCTCACTTATATACCAATCTCATGCCCTAAACTCCTTTCGGTAGCGCCTCACCCACGACCACCAGCAGTCGACGTTCAAGGACTCATAAGAATGAGTTACAAGGTTCGTATAATCGCATCACATCTCTTAATTCTTCTCGTTTTTGTTTAATTGGTTCCTTATTCCTCTGTTCAATGGTTATAGATCGAGTAAATTGGGATCTAATTTGTGGTTTTTTACTGAAATGATGGAAGTTTATTGTATTTTTGTTGTATTTGGTGCAGTTTCATCAGTTTCAGGTCGTCGGTAGAGCCCTGCCGACGGAGTCGGATGAGCATCCCAAGATTTATCGCATGAAGCTCTGGGCCACCAATGAAGTCCGTGCTAAGAGCAAGTTTTGGTGTGTTCTCATTTTTTTGATGGAAAATACACGAAGGTCTTGATGTATTGGTATTAATTGGTTAATTTGTTGTTGAAAATCAGGTATTTTTTGAGGAAACTCAAGAAAGTCAAGAAGAGCAATGGTCAGATGCTTGCTATCAACGAGGTAAAGCCCACACTCTATCTGATATTATTTATGGATTGTGATGCAATTATAGTCATAGTTTAATTGCCATGAAATCCTTGTTAGCATGATCAGAATTTGGTCCAAAACTCGTTATTGTACTTTGTTATTGTATGACATAGTGCTCTATACTTTGATTTTATTTCTTGTTGCAAAACCATCATTATGTTATCTTGATCCCGTAATTGTAATGATTTTGTTTTATATGACTTACTGATTTTGGGTTTGCTGGTTTTTGTTGTTTGTCTTTGTAATATCTAAATTAAAACTAGTTGGTGTTGTGCTTGTATGCAATTCCACATAACACTGCAATTAGGGTTTTAGGCAACTTTATATTATAAAATAACCCTTTTTTGCTGGAGCACTTCTTTTTTCTAATTGTCTAGGTTTTGATACTATAGAGCACTTGCCTACAATGTTTACATGGAGTATGTTGCATGAAAGTGTTAGTTTCTACATTTTCTGGTTAGCATGTTGTTGTAATAGCTAGAATTTACTAGGGTATGAAGTCGTGTTGTTTAGTTTTATTTAGCTCTAGTCTTTTGAATCCATGCAGTTTACTCAAGATTTTTCATGGTATATCATCTACACCTGTTAGATTTATTTTTAATGCACCCTGTTGTTATAAATGTGAGGTAGCATTCCTTTTCTGCCATTGGGAGTTTCATATCACCTGCTCATGAAAACATGGCAGAGCCACATGATGTGTTTTTTTTTTATCTTGGCCATCGTTTCTTATGAGGATGTTAAGACAGTTTAAAGAGGAGCAGGAATGTTTTTTATCAACTGTTTGCATCTTTTTTGAAGTTAATGGACATTGGATTTTTTTTTCATCGCTTGTGGTTTCCTCTTGTTATTTTCATATCTGTGCTGGAGTTTTCTTGCTAGTTGTGATTACTTTTTTCATTTTGTTGCTCTTGGTTTGTTTATTCATTTAGCTTGATTATATATGTTCATGTGATTTGTGTTCTTGGGAAACAGATAAGGTTTGTCTTCATGTGGGTGGGATATGCATTGGTTTGTTTGGTTTTTTTAATCTTTAGGTGATTATTCTATTTTTTACCAGATTTTTGAGAAAAACCCAACAACAATCAAGAACTACGGCATTTGGCTGAGGTATCAATCAAGGACCGGATACCATAACATGTACAAGGAGTACAGGGACACTACCCTAAACGGTGCTGTTGAGCAAATGTACACCGAGATGGCTTCTCGTCACAGGGTTCGTCACCATTGTATTCAAGTGATCAAGACTGCCACCATTCCTGCCAAGCTTTGCAAGAGGGAGTCAACCAAGCAATTCCATAACTCCAAGATCAAGTTCCCATTGGTGTTCAAGAAGGTTAGACCTCCAACTAGAAAGCTCAAAACCACATACAAGGCTTCGAGGCCTAATTTGTTTGTTTGAGTGGCCTATATTATTCGGATGTTTGTTGCAGTCGTTACTGGAAATTTTGATTTTGATTTTGAAACATGTTTGATATTTCTTGATCTTGGATCTTTTGCTGGTTTTAGAAATCTTGGGATATTTGAGATTTTTCATGTTTTGCCCTTATGATGATGATTAGGTAATGCCATATTATTGGGTTATGATCCAGCTTTCTTGTTTATGCTTATTTTATATCCAATTATATCTTTATTTTTAAGCACATTCTAGGAGTAGGTTTATAGAACTCAAATGAAGGGGATTGATAATGGGATGAAAAATAAGATTTATGTATTAATGAATTCAACCAAGCATTTTTCTGCATCCTGCTTAATGGCTGAGGGTCTGAATTTGTTACTATGAATTGTTTTTATAATTACTTGTGAAATCTTGCATACCGGAAGAGTTTCTAGAGTTGATGAGACCACAATTTCCTTTCCACTCATCTCCATGTAAGGAGTTCAGTTCATGTTTTGAAATATGCCACATATAAATTGGTATCATCATTTTAAAAAAGGGGCAATTTGCTTACTCTAATATTGTTGATGTAAGTGTAAGGTGACTTTCATATCATTTTGTTATTTATCAGTAAAATTAGGTTTCTTTTTTCTTCAAAAATCAAAAATAACCCTTCAACGTAGCTCTCGACCTTATCTTTTTCGACACACTTACTTCTCCATAACTCTGACTCCTTTGTCTTCTGATTGCGAATCCAACTCCTCCTCTATCTAATTTTAATACAAAAGCCTTTCACATCAAAACCCTATTTTCTCTTCAATTTATTTGTCAAGGGAAAGCATACCCTGAACCTTTCAATTTATATGGACATTTCAATTATGTCAATCAATTTAGGGTATTTCAATTATGTCTAAACAATGAATATAGCATATTATTATAAGTAAGATACTCATATATATATAATTATAACACACAGTAAAAGATAAATGCATAACTAAAAAAAAAAAAACTAATCTAATTCAAGTTTCTAGCTTGTTACAAGACAAATCATAATTTAAAATATTATAAATAATAGTGATTTTTATATTTTAATGATACGCAACAAAATTACGAAATAAATACAAATTTTAATAAGTAAATAAAATAAATGCAATGTACTATCTGTATTTTCTTTTTTAAATTTGGATGTATTTGCTAAGTGATGATAGCGTAGGTTTTGCATTTTTATGTTGTTTTTGTTTATAGTGTTTGAATTTGTGGTGGTGGTGGTTGAACTCTGAAAAGAGGCTCATGTGATTGGAAGAATCAAAAATTTGTTTTTAAATGATAATGGTAAAGGAAATCAAAATCAAAATCAATTGCTTGTAATCAATAATAAAATCGATAATTGTTTGATGAGACATCATGATTTACTTATGTCGTATTAGTTTTTAGAACTAATAAGGTCTCGACTTACATGATCAATCTTCAAGTAATCACTAAGAATCAATGGCACATTTAAAATCTTTAATAACAACTTGAGAGAAGATAAAAGAGATAGTCAAAGCTCCAAAGATTGGTCAAACTCTATATACACGTAAACTGATATTACAAATGAGCTCCTATTAACAATTACACTAAGGGCCTGTTTGTTTTTTAAAATTTTCACTTAATTGCCTCTTAACTCTTAATCAGTCAGACATAAGTGATTTCAGATTGTTTGTTTGTTTTTTTAAATTAAGAGCTTTTTTACCTCTTACCGTTCTCTTAAAATTAAGTGGGAATCCTATGTCTGAAATCAATTTCAGAGCCGCATCCCATCTCCATCTCCATCTCGCTCTCAACTCTCGATTTCTCCATCTNTCTCCATCTCCATCTCGCTCTCAACTCTCGATTTCTCCATCTCCATCTCGCTCTCAACTCTCGATTTCTCCATCTCCATCTCGCTCTTCCATCGCCATCTCGCTCTCAGCTCTTGATTCCAAAGTCTCGCTCTTAGCTCTCGATGTCAACAGCTCACGATTTTTTGACTGCCTCTCCGTCCAAGCTCTCGATCTCTCGAATGCTCTCGATGTCAACAGCTCACGATTGTTCGTGTTTATAAAGATTCAAATTTCAGACGTAAAAACAAATAGTCTGACTGATTCAGATTTCAAACTTCAGACGTAAAAACAAACAGTCTGACTGATTCAGACTTCAGAACCACCTCTTAAAATTCAGAAGTGAATTCAGACTTCAGAACCACCTCTTAAAATTCAGAAGTGAATTCAGACTTCAGAACCACCTCTTAAAATTCAGAAGTGAATTCAGACTTCAGAACCTCTTAAAAAACAAACGCCACCTAAGACTAGACTATATGTAAGGTCAAACTTGAACCCTTGAAAGTCAAAGTCAAACATAACAAAAAAGTCAAACACGATGTTTATTACCATTATAAACAAAATTAACTTTTAAGACGAATACAATTTAACTCTGATTTTCAGTCCTAACATGAATCCATTATCAAGTATAAGTATTTTTCAAAATTGCAGTGAACGTAAATTTATGACATATACAATTAGAGAAGTATAAGCTGACTTGAAGCCTAGAACTAGTTACTAAAAGCCCAATTGGTTATTACTGGTTAAGATTTTTTAAAAGTTGGAACATTTATATGAACGTTTTTTTTTTTTTGTTATATTTCGGACCATTTCGCTCTTTTGTTTAAGGATAAATATGTGTTTGAGTAGTTGTTTTTTCATGCAAATGAAAACACTCTCAAACATCTAAATTAAACAACCAATTGTGCTCTTGAAACTTGATATATTATCATGTTATACTGATTAGCAAATATAACTTTTGATTGAAGTAGACAAAGTATTCCTAAAATAGATTATATTAAATCATAAAGTTTTTAACAAGTTTATTTAAAGCATGATTCATAAATAATATATTATTAAAGAAAACATAATAAATAAAACCATTATTCAAATAAAATTTGGATCAAACGTATTTTTGTTTCATTCTCATTTTATGTTGAATAATAATTTATTTCTATCTTTTTATTAGCATTATTTAAGAAATCAATTACCTAAAATATGTTAATTAATGTTGTTTTAAAAATATCTGTTAATTGATAATATCTTTGCTAAATCAAGCTTCTGTCCACTGTTCCTGCCTTTTGCCAATTGAAGGATTGGTAGTTATGACGGTGTGTTTGGACCGACAAAATCACCACCACCATTGTTGTTTGGTCGTCACACCATCATCTTCAATATTTTTGTAGGTAGATTAAACTTTAATTATGCTATATTTTAATTTTGGAATTGATTTAATGGTGTTACGGTTTTTTTTAAATAGAACTTATGAACCTTGTGCGATTAGTTGATGTGTAGGTAAGTGCAGATATCAAAGGTTATCCGCAATGTAATCAATTAGAAGTAAGAACATCTCTAACATATTTGCTTTAACTTATGTAAAATATAGAAAAAAACAGTCAAAATTTTCAAAAAAAATTATATTAAACTTTTAATAGTTTTTTCAATTTTAAAAAGGTATAATATTAAAATATTCAACCATTTTGGAGATATGTTTGAAAAATTGTTATTTAACTTTAAAATCTCTTAGAGTAAATTACATAGTTAGTCCTTGTACTTTGGCTGCTATCTAGTTTTGGTTCCTAAAATTTACCAAGTACATTAGTGGTTCTTATTTTGTGTTTCACATATCAGATTAGTCATATGAGTTAACACTGTTATTTTCCCTTCGTTAAATGCATCAGTTGCCCCTCACATGAAGGGAAAATCGGTCCTTTTACTTCTATTTTTTATTTTTAAATATATAAATAAATTAGCGGTATTTTATATTATATATATATATATATATATACACATATGTAAATAATAATTAATATTGTATAATCCCCAATGCTCGCTCTGCCTGCTGCCCTCCCAATTTCTAATGCGAAACCATCCCCCTACCATTTCTAAGGCGAAACCACCCCTCCCCTCCTCTTTCTCTGACGAAAACCCCTCCCTAGGTTATTCAACTAACCTAATCAACCCAGCCAACCTAACCAGTAATAACTCAACTCGAAGACACTCAATACCTAATGAAGTTGTGAACTTTTTAAACTATGGGTATTGGGTCAGAATTAGGTTAGGGTCATTTGAACCTAATTCAACCCGACAAACCCGATGCATTTCTATAACATGGGTTTAATAGTCCTTAATTAATATACGCACATTAGACATTAAACCAACCCGTAATTAGCTCTGTTCATTATTATATGTAATTTCAATCGTAATTTTTTACTTTCATGAACCTTCAATTTTCTTCTTTGAGTTTGTTACATATTTTCGAAGACCTACAACTTTAAGTGCACAAAATTGTCTATTGGTTCTTGTTCTTCTTCTTTGAATGTTGAGTTTGTTGCAACATTCTCTTATAGCATGCATAAACATACATATGCACTATTACCACATAGAAAATGAAGTACATGATACATATGTAATTGTTTGCCTTAATAGAAAGCTTCATGAAATATTCTTTATGTAATTTTTGGTCTTATTTGTACGTTCTCATTTTGGTTATACTTCATTTAAGCACAATCAGTTAGCTATATTGTAAAATGATGTACCAAATTTTTAGCCCGACCAACCCAACTCGCATGGTTTAGGTTTGGTTGGGTTGAGATTTTTCAAACCACAAACATTGGTTTGTGTTTTTCAAATTCCTTCAACCCGGCCAACCCAGCCCATATGCAGCCCTACTTCTAGTGGGATGAAAGAATATACACATTTTCTATGAAGAAAGTCGAACACCATCTCCACGATAAAAGTTTCTAGAAAGAGTCGGCATCCATTTTGTCAAATCAAGTGTCCACCCCCTCCTCATCTGATGAAATCCGATCATAGCGTCGATCTCTATATGGAACACAATTTAAACCCATCCATCACCGACCACCGCCCCTTCCCTCTTTCTTTGTTATGTCTTCCACATCAATGAAACATAAGGTGATCACTAATGGTTGCATGTTTAGTTAGGGTGTTTGTATGATTCTCTACCCATTGTCTGATTTAGGGCTTGATTTTAAGGATTTGGAGTTTGTGTTTTTAATTTATAGTGTGTCATTTTGTATCTCAAATTTTTTATTTATGGTCTTGAGATTTTTTTGACTGGATTTGTGGGTGATATAGGGTTTTGATTTCACTTATTTGTGTTTGTGAGAGTGGTGATGGGGGGCATGTTCTATTAGAAACCTAAAACTGTTTAAGAACTCAGGAACCGTCCACAATGCAACATGTGACATATTCATTTAGAAATATGGACGTATTATTCTCCATGAATATGCGATTCATAATGATTCACATGCTCATATTAATCATGAATGTGTTATTCATGTTGAATAACATTTCCATAATCATCCTAAAGAGGGATACGTGGTGCACTGTGGACGATTCTCGGGTCCCTAGTTAATTTTGGTTTCCTAATGGAATTTCCCTCGTGGTAGTGGGGGGTTAAATTTATGTTTCATGAAATCAGGGTTCTTGAATTGAGAAGGAAGGGTGTGGGAGAAGATGTGTAAAAGACGAATTTTCCCCTCACGCGAGGGGCAGATAATTGCATTAGTGAACACTAAGCTAATGGTGTTAACTCGAAACCTAAATTTGCTGTGTGAAACATGAAATGAGAACCATTAATGTACTTAATAAATATTACAAGCCAAAACAAAGTACAATGACCAAAGGTGTAATTCACCCAAACATTTATTTTCTCACAATGCTCCAAGCTTATATTTCCATCATTTTTGACAACATAAATTAACTTATTATATATTTGATCATCGTAATTTCGAATCTGATTTCGAAACTTACTTTTTTTCTTGCATTTTGATTCCTCCATAAATTATAAAACTAACAATTAGAAACTATGATTATTTTCTTTATTTTAAAAGATAAAAAATAAGTATTTTAATTAATTCTCTGCAAGTTTATACCCAAATTCTTCTGGAAATTGGAAAACCCGCATTCATTGAAATTGGGATAACGTTTTATGAAAAATATCCAAACAAACAAACACAAGCCCCATATACTCCCCCGACAAAACCCTTCTTCAATCCTCCTTTGTGTCTCTGCAGCTTTGCTTCTGGGTTTATGGCTCATCCATTGAAACTGTAAGTTCAAAATACATCTTTTCCTCCATCCATGGCTTCTACTTTCTTCACTGCTGTTGATATCTCTTATTATGCCACCATTCCCAATTCTTTAGACCTAAAACATCATCACCATATCCCTTTCACTTTCATCTCTTCAAGAAGACCAAATAAATCCACATTTTTCTACTGTAATTCCTCCAAAAAGCCACCAATCCCTGATATATCACAAGACCCACAGAAGCAAAACCCTTCTTTAGCTGATCAACTTAAAACCTTATCCACAACCACCCTCTCAGACACCCCACAAACCACCACCCAATTGTTGACTAAACCTAAATCCATCTGGGTTAACCCCACAAAGCCTAGACCTTCTGTTCTTAACCTTCAAAGGCACCAGCGAAAGACTTATTCCTATAATCCCCAAATTAGAGACCTTAAGTTGTTTTCCAAGAGGCTTAATGAGTGTGAAGACAGTGAAGATGCTTTCTTGAAAGTTCTTGAAGAAATCCCACATCCGCCCACTAGAGAAAATGCACTTTTGGTGCTTAATAGCTTGAAACCCTGGGGAAAGACGATGATTTTCTTTAATTGGCTTAAAACCCAAGATTCTTTTCCTATGGAAACTATCTTTTATAATGTTACAATGAAGTCTTTGCGGTTTGGAAGGCAGTTTCAGCTTATTGAAGATCTTGCTAATGAAATGATTACTGATGGTGTTGAATTAGATAACATTACATACTCCACCATTATTACCTGTGCGAAAAGATCCAATCTTTTCGATAAGGCTGTTGAATGGTTCGAAAGAATGTACAAAACGGGTTTGATGCCCGATGAGGTCACCTACTCTGCTGTTTTAGATGTGTATGCTAAATTAGGGAAAGTTGAGGAGGTGATGAGTTTGTATGAAAGGGGGAGAGCCAGTGGTTGGACACCAGATGCCATTGCTTTTGCTGTGTTAGCTAAGATGTTTGGCGAAGCAGGCGATTACGATGGTATACGGTATGTTTTGCAAGAAATGAAGTCTCTTGGGGTGAAACCGAATTTGGTTGTTTTCAATACGTTATTGGAAGCAATGGGCAAGGCTGGGAAGCCTGGTTTGGCTAGGAGTTTGTTCGAAGAGATGGTGGCTGCGGGTATTTCTCCAGATGCGAAAACGCTCACCTCTTTGGTCAAGATTTATGGGAAAGCGAGGTGGGCTAGAGACGCTTTAGATCTTTGGCAGAGAATGAGATCAAATGGGTGGCCTATGGATTTCATTTTGTACAATACTTTACTAAGTATGTGTGCTGATCTTGGTCTACAGGAAGAAGCCGAAGGATTGTTTGAAGATATGAAGGGATCTCAACATTGTAAACCGGATAGTTGGAGCTATACAGCCATGCTTAACATCTATGGAAGTGGTGGGAATGTAGAAAAAGCAATGAGTTTATTCGATCAAATGTCGGTTGAGAATGTTGCGATTAACGTTATGGGATGCACGTGTTTGATTCAGTGTTTAGGAAGGGCTAAACGAATGGATGATTTGGTAAAAGTGTTTGAAACCTCCATTGAAAGAGGTATTCGTCCCGATGATAGGCTCTGTGGATGCTTGCTTTCTGTTGTATCTTACTGTGAAAATGGCGATGATTTGGACAAAGTCATTTCTTGCTTACAAAAATCTAACCCGCGATTGGTTTCCTTTGTGAAATTACTGGAAGAATCCAAAATCGGGTTTGAGAAGATTAAAGAGGAGTTTAAGGAGATCCTAAACAACACTGAAGTTGAAGCTCGTAGGCCGTTTTGCAATTGTTTGATTGATATTTGTCGAAAAAGAAATCTTGATGAAAGAGCCCACGAGCTTCTTTACATGGGAACCATTTACGGATTGTACCCTGGATTACATACAAAGACTCCTGAAGAATGGCGTTTGAATGTTCGGTCACTATCAGTGGGTGCAGCCCACACAGCTTTTGAAGAATGGGTGGGAACTTTGACCGCGATGGTTAGCCGCCAAGAACCGCTGCCAGAGTTGCTGTCGGCCAGCACCGGTGCAGGAACACATAAGTTCTCTCAAGGGCTGGCGAATGCCTTTGAATCACATGTGAATAGGCTTTCAGTACCATTTAGGCAGAGTGAAGAAAAAGCAGGCGTTTTTGTAGCAACTAGGGAGGACATAGTGTCGTGGGTGCAATCAAAGGTTCCGAATCTTTCTTAGAGGTATCGATTGTGATTACAGAAGATAAACTTTAATCACTGCTTAGTATTTTTGCTCTAGGGTTCGAGCATGTTTTATAGCTTTAGATATAGTTTCTACAATGAATCTCATTTGAAACGGGCTATACCTTTAAATTTTTGCTGTAAATTCTACTATCTTGTTAATACACACACACACACACATACAGGGAAGGGTTCAAAGGATAGCATCTTCATTTTACTAAAACGTGAGAACACCCATCTACTATAGTTGATGATATGTGATAATGTAGTCAATCACATGTGATAGTAAATCAGACGCGGGCTAAGTCAACATGCACACCACCAGATCCCTTAACTCGTGTCTTTGTAAAATGAAGGTTTTCCCGTGTTAACACCCACCTAATATATGCACACCTTTATTTTATGAAAACACGAGAACGCCCTTATAACATGTGATAATACATGCAAGACATGGTGGTGTGTGGGCGACTTGGCCCGCAACATTGATCACACCAAAGGTCGTCTACTTCTCTTATTTAGTATCACATGTGATGGACTATAGTAAAAGAGTGTTCATGTTTGAACCCTTCCCTATATAGAGAGTCGGGATCATATGAGAAATTATTATTTCCATGAGAAAGTGAAAGTACCTTTATACGGTTATATGGTTTGAAGGTTTTAGCCTTAACATGACCTTCACATAATATAAGATTATCTTCAGAGGCCTCACAGCAAACCTTCACACACGATATGAAGGTACCTTCACCCTTTCTCACCTTCTTATGAAGATAGGTTTTTCTTACTATATATAAGAGAGTTATATGAAAGGGAAGAAGAAAGCGTTCTATAGTCATGACAACAATAAGACTAAGGAGCCATTTACCAAACGCTTAGCGACAAAAGAAATCACCCTTGCTTACCTTGTCGTGTAATATCCTCGGCTATCAAAATGGATTGTTGGTACTTGGTAAGCTTCTTCAACCCGGGTAAGCGTCTTTTTCCTCACTTACCAAGTTAGACTATCGCTCCTTGCTATGCCTCTTACTGGATAAGATTTTTGGTCCTCATCATGCTCAATTGGTAAGCACGTACTCGGTAAGTGTTTAGTAAACGGCCCCTTAAGATGTCAAAACCTGACAGGTCATCTTACCAAACCAAACAAACCCAGTATATCCCAGTTGAAAGTAGTGTATAGGGATGGTATGTAAAGGTAGAACATATGTTTCCACGAAGACTCTTTGAACTGTTCAAGAGACCTTCTGAAACCTCTGACCATATTATGTTGGCCTTACGGTCTCCCAGAAGGCTTACTTATGCAGATAAACTGAACCTGTTTGCAGGAGATACAGCCTCAGTGACTTCAAAACTATCGGTACTTAACTTCACTCTTTTCTTTAGTGATTTGTCGCCCAATTTGTGTGAGGAGAAATGTCGTTCTCCTTCTTTTACGTTTTCTTCTTGTGGGGCACTGATGGTACTTACTTGAATCTGGTAGATCACGAAAGTATATACCATTCTAGTCGAGATCCTAAGTTTATTAGTAAGTTCTTATGTTCTGTTGGAAGCATATATTTATATAACGCAAAACGTACACACACTTCTCATCTTTGATGAAACGAACCCTTATATTGCTAGGCCCACGAGCCCTTTAAGAACTTCTTGAGAAAAAGCTTTGTTTTAGAGTTATGTATGCAGCCTGCTTATTATGCAACCAATTCAATCTTAACCATCAAACTAGAGATGAAGATCCCATTTGATACCAATTGCTACACAGGAACCATGGAGTGAGTGACACTTTATTATTCTCCTGATTGGAGGGCTCTTTTTAAGGCAAGTTTACTAAAAGCTTATCTTTACGGCGTCACTTTACCTTATCAGATAAACATGACAACGATTGAGAATCTTATCCTGTAAGAGTGAGGATAAGGACCGAGAGTCTTACCCGGTAAGAGGTTACTGGATAAATTGTTGCACACGATGCCGTTTTAATGGATCAAAATCTTATCCGCTAAGTTAATTGAAAGTGTTACCTTTTGCCGATAAACGTTTATCAGATAAGGTTTGGGTACACGGCCCTTGAGCATCTTTTAGGGAAGTAGATTCTGGATGGTAAATTTGAATTTTATGTGTGACATCACTTAGGATTTTGATAAAAGTACTTTTTCTTTCAATCATCTATGAACACCAACATAAAAAGTGTAATGAATGTTGTAGAACTCCATTGCTTTCTAAACTTTCTTGATAGTGTTAAAGAGCATAAAATCAAAAAAATGAACTCAATATATCAAAATCGAAAATAGGGTATTGGAGAATTGGGATGTATGTAAATCTATCTTTTAATCATAGGATAGAGTGGTTGTTTCTTGAAGACTCCTATCGAATAAGAAGAACAAAGATTGGAAGAACAAAGATTGGTAAATAGCAAGCAGCAGCAAAAGAATTAGAGTAAAAAGTCTTTTTAGAAAAGAAGGGAAGTGTATATATAGGGGCCTAATCAAATGAGAAATAATTAGTTTGTGGTAACCGTGAGGTTCAGTTTCAACCATAAATCAATAGATAGATTAGGAAATTTATAATTTTGGTAATTTTAAATTAAAATTTTAATGTAAGGACATTTTAGGTATTTTATCTTCTCTCTTCTCTCTCCGTCGTCCGGCCACCATCCTTCGGTGATACCACTGTGATACCTGAAAATATTGACTCTGTTAAACAAAAGACACAGTGTGATGTCCAAACATATATAAGATGCATTGTGATGCCATTGTATTACATCTTCGATCAACCACACAAACGACCTCAGTGTGATACCCAAGCACATATATGATACATTGTGATACCATTGTGGTATCAACGGAAGACGGTGACCGGAGGACGGGAGACGGAGAGAGAAGAGAGGAGAGATGAGAGTTTTAAAATACCCAAAATGTTCTTGCATTAAAATTTTAATTCAAAATTACCAAAATTATAATTTTCCGTATTTATCTATTGATTTGTGGTTGAGATTGGACCTCACGGTTACTACAAACTAATTAGTTCTTATTTGATTAGGCCCTGTATATGTTAACTTTATGAATTAATCAAGAACATTGAATTTTAAAATAAAGGGTTGAGATTAATCATATAATAAATTTAATTTATTAAATATGTAATTTCACAAACATATGTGAACATAATTGCTTAAGGGTATTTATGTAAAAGATAATGTGCATTCAATGACATTGGTCACAAACAATAGAAATCGTATATGTTCAATTGTGTTCATAATTGTTACAAGTGTTCATATATGTTCAATTTGTGTTCATACTTGCTACAAAAATGTTCACATATATGTTCAATTTGTGTTAATAATTGTCACAAGTGTTTATATATGTCAATTTGTGTTCATATAGGTGTATACATGTCAATTTGTGTTTTGACACGAGGGATTTTTTTGTGACGCTATTTATTTAAGGGTGTTATTGTAACCATGTAAACTTTATTAACAACTTAGAGCATCTCCAATAGGATTCCCCTAAATTTATTCAAAATGGAGAAT
>NC_037541.1:8005871-8007080 GCF_001531365.2 Cynara cardunculus var. scolymus
AAAACAAGAACTTTTAAATAGGTAATTTGATATTAATATCGATATGTTTTTTAAAAATTTTAAGATATATTTATTTTATTCAAAAATAAAAACATTATCGTTTTTCTCAAAACCACATAAAAGCGCATTACAACATCGACAGAGAACAAAATAAAACAAAACATTAAAATCGAGATATATCTCGCTGCATTGTGCAAGTACCTTTCTAATTTTGTATAAATAGCAATTTTTAACAATTTTTTTTCATAAAAATAATAACTTTAACATATTTTATATAAAATGATAATCTTGGACAATATTTAATTTAATAATAAAATTCAACAAATATTATATAAAATCTTAAGTTTTAACAAACTTTTTATAAAATGATATCAATAAAAATTTTATAGAATGATAATTTTCACCAACTTTTTTCAAAATGTTAACTTCCAATGATTTGTAATAAATAAAAAAAGCTAACTTCCAAAAACAAGTAATAAATAAAAATTGCTAATTTACAACTATAAAATAAATGATTCTTGACAATACTATCTATAAATAAGAGCAAGTTACGACCAATTGTTCTATCCAACTTCTTTACCTCCTCATTTCTTTCTCATTTTGAAACTATACTCATCGCTCGTCGTTCTTTAGTTAGCCGTTACGTCGTTTGATATGCAGACGAACGATGAGAACAAGGAGCATGAAGAGTTGTTGCTTCTACAGCTAGAACAAGAACGTCTTTCCAGCACGAGTTCATGGTGGTTCCATTATGGATCACAAAGTTGTCCATCATGATGGGGGGTCATGAATGACTTTATCAATCCTCCAAAATATGGTCCTCTTTCGAAGAAGGTTTAGAATGAATCATGCAATCTCTTTTTCTAGGGATTCTTGATGTTGTTGCACATGATAATTATTTGGTTCAAAAAAAGGAATGTCGGGTATCTTGGTTTGTCATCTCTGCACAACTCAAAACAGTTTCTTTTGTATATGTTTGCTGCTAAAACCATAATGAGTCAACTATGAAGCTTTCCCATAACACAAATAAATGCTTGTAACTTAATTTCATAAAATTTAGCACTGAACTATGTGGAACCTAGTAGTATAAGATAGGGGTGAGCATAGGTAGGTACCCGCCCTTTTTGACAGGAACCGGAACCGGCGGTTCTTGAGATATTGGAACTGGAACCGAAACCAGTTAGAGCGGTTCTTGAATTTTTGGAACCG
>NC_037541.1:8007180-8008239 GCF_001531365.2 Cynara cardunculus var. scolymus
TGATTATGAATCTTCTATAGAAGAAATTGATAACTTCTCAACAGAAAGTTCTKCTGAAGAAGATAATTGTACCTGTAAAAATATAGGTGAATGTTCAGAAAATAAAATTGAAGATGAAGTTTATWTAATTCAATCACAATTTGATGATAATCTCACTATCAATATGATAAATAGTGATGTTTTATCTGCCTTAAAATTAATTAAGGAYCCAGAATTAAGATCTCAAATAATAGATCAATTAGGAGAAGAAAAGAAAAAAGAAAAAATAATTAATRAACCATATTCAATGAAAATTGTTAATCAGATGTTAAAAGAAAGAAAATTACAWCAACCAATTAAATCTGATTATGATCAAGAAATTAAGAATCTTAAATTAGAAATTTCTGATTTAAAATCYAGAGTTACTCAATTAGAAAATAATAATATAACAAATAATGCTTCTTCATCTACATCATATGATAAAAATGATGAATTTTTACAAACCCTAGAAGGATTTGAATCACATAAATGGTATACCAATGTTAACTTGTTAATTGGAAACTCTTATAAAAAACAATTTGTTGCTATGATTGATAGTGGAGCTGATAAAAATTGTATTCAAGAAGGATTAATTCCTACTAAATATTGTCAAAAGACTACTACTRTTTTAAGAACTCTATCTCAACAAAAATTAGGAGTTAAATGTGAAATAATTGCAAAAATTTGTCAAAATGGTATATGTATTCCACAAAAATTTATAATGTTAAATGCAAAACATATGCCTGCTAATCAATTAATTTTAGGAAATCCTTTCTTAAAAACTATATATCCTATAGAACATATTAATGAAGTATGTATTATTGGAAATTATAAAAATAATAAAATTAGATTGGAATTTATCGAAAAACCACAAGTATCTTGGTTAAAAGAAATTGAAACTCTAATTAATTTAAAACAAAATCAATTAAATTATATAAAAGAAGAAAAATTAATATTGACAATTGAAGAACAATTGAATAATTCAAAATTACAGGATAAAATAAAATTGTTACAAGATCAATTCACATTGAATATATGTGC
>NC_037541.1:8010607-8037800 GCF_001531365.2 Cynara cardunculus var. scolymus
ATGATGAAGAAAGATAAAGAAGGTGTTTTGAATTCTCAAGATACCGTGAATAATATTCATCAGAAGATTATGTTATATCAAGAACAAAAGAAATTCAAAGAAGCTCAAGGAAAATTAATGGCAGCTTCTTCTCTTAGTCCAATGAAGCAAATCATGGATCAAATGAAGAAAACTGGCAAAGAATTATCTCATGATGAAATCCTTGAAGAATATTTGAACTTAGTTCAAAAAGATTTGCATCAATATCTGGAGAAAAAATCMTCAAGACCCAATTCTTCTACTTCAAGCATGTCAGTTGAAGGAGAAAATAAGTTTAGATATTTRGCTGGCGAATCTCAAGATCCTAATGAAGAAGATCTATCCATTGATGATCTATTCTCAGTAATCAAGACTTCAATAATAAAGCCTCAGAAAACTGGAGAATGCTCTGGATCGAGATCGACATAATCATGTGATCGTGGGTCCCAATTGAAGACTTTTGTGCCACCTTTTCTAAAGTGGTGGTCCCCATCAATCAATTATGCAGACTTTTATAAAGTCTTTTGTAATTTTGTAATTATTGAGGTACAATTATTACCTCTTTGTTATCTGWTATTAGATAGAATTTTAGAAGTGTTTGAAATCCGGGCTTATAAAAAGGCCTTAGTAGTTTATTTGTAGGCAAGAGTTTCCTGAAGAGTTCTCTTAAGAGTTCCCAGATTTCTCGAGCCATCCTCTCTCCCTTGTAAAAACTTTCTCTGTAATATTTTGAGTGTTTAATATAAAAGCTTTTGGCATACGATCTCCTCTTTTGTATTTGTAAGTATTCTTCTTTACTTTGTTTTATTTTTAGTTTATATTAACAGGTATTTAGCCTAAATGATAGGTTAAATCTCTGTGTTAAACAATTTTTGGATGTAGAAGACAGATATATATAGTCCTGGCTACTATACTGATTAAATCATGAGTTAATCAAAGTCTGAGATAACCTTCATAATYTGCAAACATTGTGATTAATGTCTACAAGTCGTGCATTAGGCCGTTTTAGCCATTTGAAGGCGTTTTAAGGCCGTTAAGTCATTGACTCGGACTGATATCATTATGTTTACAGATTATTGTTGGATTTGAAAACCTCATGACTCGATTAATATGTGGTTTAATCAGGAAAAGGTGTGTGAAGCCCCTTGTATGGTATCAGAGCCATGTATATTTGTTCTTTGACATCTGAAGATTGTTTAACACATGTTTCTTAATATGAATATGTTTCAAGTTTTCCATAAGAAAACTAAAAATAATGTTAAAAATAGTTTAATTGAAGAATATGAATTTCCAAAGGATTTAGATCTTTTGAATAAATGGACAATTCCTAAAATACAACCTAATATCTTATATGAATTAGGTACTTTTTAGTTTATATTAACAGGTATTTAGCCTAAATGACAGGCTAAATCTCTGTGTTAAACAATTTTCAGATGTCAAAGAACAAATATACATGGCTCTGATACCATACACTTATTAATTCAGATCCTGTATCATAATTATAACCATGTGTTTTAACATTCAAAGTTAAAGCATCTAATATATTAACATCAGTCAAAGATAATTGYAAATTAGGATAAACATTAAAATAAACTGGACCATGAGCCAAGCTAGTTTGTATAATTCCCATCAAAGATTGTTTCCAATTTCTATTACGAGCATCTCTTAAAACAGCCAAAAATGATTCATTTAAACCTTGTAAAGTTAAAGGTTTAAAAGCAACTTGAATTAAACCTATATGAAGGTAATTAAATTTTTCTTGGTATTTAAGAATATCTGCTTGATTTAATAACTTAATAGTCATTTCATTTTCTTGCATAGAAAGATTTTCTTCAGTAGTTTTAACTGACTGAATAAATCCTAATTCTTCAAAAGTACCTAATTCATATAAGATTTTAGGTTGTATTTTAGGAATTGTCCATTTATTCAAAAGATCTAAATCCTTTGGAAATTCATATTCTTCAATTAAACTATTTTTAACATTATTTTTAGTTTTCTTATGGAAAACTTGAAACATATTCATATTAAGAAACATGTGTTAAACAATCTTCAGATGTCAAAGAACAAATATACATGGCTCTGATACCATACAAGGGGCTTCACACACCTTTTCCTGATTAAACCACATATTAATCGAGTCATGAGGTTTTCAAATCCAACAATAATCTGTAAACATAATGATATCAGTCYGAGTCAATGACTTAACGGCCTTAAAACGCCTTCAAATGGCTAAAACGGCCTAATGCACGACTTGTAGACATTAATCACAATGTTTGCAGATTATGAAGGTTATCTCAGACTTTGATTAACTCATGATTTAATCAGTATAGTAGCCAGGACTATATATATCTGTCTTCTACATCCAAAAATTGTTTAACACAGAGATTTAGCCTGTCATTTAGGCTAAATACCTGTTAATATGTATGTATGTATGTATGTATGTATGTATGTATGTATGTATGTATGTATGTATGTATGTATGTATGTATGTATGTATGTATGTATGTATGTATGTCCAGATTAGAAAAAATGGCATGTATGTATAAAAAAGGGGTAGACGCTACTTTTTGTGGTACTTCCACTGCACTGGTCCCACGGTCATTATGGGAGAGGTAAATCAGCACATGCATCCCATTGACAGTAAGTTTGAGGCCTAGACTCTAACTCGAGACCTTACTCATATGGATTACATACCCCTACCGCTGATAAATATCAACACACACAAGTTATATGTATCATGTATGTATGCACCAAACAATGGACCAACTCAAATAACAACGTTCATGTCAGATAATATGATTCATTTTAGTACCCCTAAACAAAGCAAATATATGGACGTATGCATATGAATCCTTACTATTTGATCGAAGATGCTTTAAAATCTTAAGAAAAATCTGACAAAAGTATAAAGGTTGATAATTATTTATACTGTTATTAATTATTTATAGATGATAATTCAACTAAACTAAGATTAAAAATGCTAATTATTTGTATTGTTATTAATTATTTATTTGCGATAAATTAATTAAAATATAATAAAGACGTTAATATGATTGGAAGAGGAGAAGTTTCTATTAAAGCATGTTACTAGAAAAACAAAGATACAATGATATTCTTATAAATTGTCTTTGTGGAAAGAGAGAAAAAAGAGTTTATTTTGGAGTACGGGAACTTTTGTGCATAAAAAAGTTATGACATCCATTTGATCTTGCCTCCGATTCGACCGAGGCATACCCGTGAACCATGACCACCCTTATGCACCATATGGTGCGAGGTGTGTAAGGGCCCCACCAAAGTGTTTTTTTCCCTTTTTAGTCTTTTCCTCCTTCCCAATATAAAATAGTATTCAATTTTGTCTTTTTCCTCCTCAGCCTCATTATATAAAGAATTTAAATTTTATATTACCAACAAAACCAACACTATCTATTATCTTAATACAATCTTTATTATTGAAATTTAATAGTCTACATCATGGTAAGTTTACTTAGCTTAATTTTAATATAATCTCATTTTTACAACAATCTTTTATATGTTGTTTTTTGTAACCTCTCTAACCATGGGAGAATATCTATAAATTTTTGGGTTAAGGACCCAATCTGTAATTTTTATATAACCATGTGGATGAAATTTGTAATTTACTCGTATTTTTCAGTTTAAATTTCTTTTTATTTTTCCTAGCACTTTGTTCCAAGGAATTTAATAGGACAAAACAAGTCAAATGGTTATGTGTGGCAAAGTAGCCGATAACTTAGCTTGATTGATAGCTAGTTGTTAACTAATAAACTGTAATGCCCATATTTTCTTTAGGTCCAATTACGGGTTAACTAAGTTACATGTGATGTATTTATGTTGAGTTGCTGAGGATAAACCGTGTTTATTTTCCTTGGGTTGTTTCAGGGTTACAAGGTTAACAAAAACAAGGATTTCCAGGCATCAAAAAGGTCTTGATGACTTGGCACACGACTTGGGCCGTACACGAAGTCCACTGACTCACTGGAATATTAAAACGAAATTGAAATCGTGAATCAGAGAGTTAGGCGACAAGATGTGGGACTAGGGTCTTAGTTGAGGTAGCATATACTGAACAAATAGTTAAGCAACCAGATATGCGATGTGGGTCGCATATGACTCGTAGATGGATAAAAATTCCGATTTTGTAGGGTTTTGACTCATTTTTTTCTTCCCCTCTTCTTTTCTCTCCTCCTCTTGGCAATTTGGGGAAACCTTGGCATCATTTTTGGAGATTTTAGAGAGGATCTAACTTGTTTGCTTCAAAGGTTTGTGTTAGAAGTTTAGATTGAGGAATTTAGAAGAACCCCATGGAAAAGTTCTAGTTATGAGATTTCAAGTTCTTCAAAATGGTAAGCTTTTGGAATATCTTAAGCTTTAGTGTGAAAATCTTGGTAGATCTAAAACTTGTACTTATGTGTGGTTCATTTCTAGACATGAGAAAATTGTTGGCTCGGAAACCCTAGATCCTTATTAAAGATGACTTGAAGATGGTGAGTCCTCCTTCAATGGAAGCTAGATATCTAAGTTTGGAAAGTAGGTTTAACTTAACCTAGCAAGGTGAGTTTAAGTTGATTTATGAAAACTTTGTACGTGCCAAAAAATGTCTATTTTGAAGTTCTTGAATGTTTTCTTGATATTTATCAAATGTGTTAACTATTTGTTGAGATTTGAATCTTTGGTATATTTGATTGGGCAAATTGCATGAAAAAGTAAGGTACTTTAACTTGATTCCTATTTTGGGTAACGTATTTTCAAAACTTCCGTTTTAGTACCTAAGATGTAAAGTTTTAAACATTTAAATACCCGGGTAACTGGTTGAAGTATTAACCGGTTATCATACTGATGTGGCGAGTGAAGTGGTATCCAACTCGGTATTATTTGTTGACCTAGTCAGTGACGTGGATTTTTTTTAATCTAAAATTAGTCTTCACTGGGTTACCCAGGTACTTAAATGTTTAAAACTTTACATCTTAGGTACCAAAATGGAAGTTTTGAAAGTACGTTACCCAAAATAGGAATCAAGTTAAAGTACGTTACTTTTTCATGCAATTTGCTCTATCAATAGGTACCAAAATGAAAGTTTTGAAAGTACGTTACCCAAAATAGGAATCAAGTTAAAGTACGTTACTTTTTCATGCAATTTGCCCTATTTGATTTTATAAATCTTGTGAAATGCTCATGTTCAGGATTTTGGGACATTTTGATAAATAAATTGTAGTATTATGTTCATTTGATGATTTATTGTATGAATGGAGGTCATTTGAGGTAAATGCACTTTTAGTGTATTTAGTTTCATAAATCATTTGGGATATGCATATTTTATCATGTTATTAGGCATTTTGAAAATATAAATAATATGAATATATTACGTAAATGATGGGTTTTTGAGTTAATCATACTTTTGGAGCATGTGTTTGTATAAACGTTGGTTAAATGCGTTTTTATAGCTTATGTTGACTTATATTGAGCAGTCAAATAAGTGTGGAGTATATCAGGTTGATAGTCATGTAATTTATACTGTAATGCATTGGACCCGTAGGCAAAAGAGTCAATTGTGTTTGACTAGTGAGGAGTCTTGAGTTCCTCACTTTATGGCCAATGCTCGTATCAGTATTGTGGTCGTCTTGGAATTCCAAAGGTGAATTCCTATGAGTCAGACTCCGAGACCCTGAGTATTGTAGTTTTGATGCTTTAACCGTCATGTCTGGGGGTTAAATTCATTATATTATCAAGTAGGAAGTTTGAGATTTCTAACTTGGATGCTAGTGAGTAGACATTAAAGGTCGAATAGGAACCTTGAGGTTGGAACTCAATTAGAGAACAAATGGGCACTAAGATTCTGTATTCTTGAGGTGAAACCTGATGGAGTAGACATAAATGTATTGAGTACTTGAGGTGACACTTGTTATAGTGGGCATTGAAGTCAATGAATTTGAGATACAATTTAACAATGTTGATACGTTGCCTGCTTTTGTGTTCCACCACATTCGATGGATCCAGATCTCAAGATATTATTTTTGGATAGTGTATGATCCATATTTTCGGTGTTGTTTTAGGTATGGAGTGTATCAATAATTTATTATTTTGATATCTTGGAACTTATCCATATTTAGATGTTTTGGTAATGAAGTTTTATCCATATTTTCATTATTTGAATATTAAACTTTGTTTGCATTTTGTATGAGTATTGGGTTTTGGATACATGTTAAATAGGTGTTTTCATCATGAAAATGGTGGGTTTTGGGAAATATGTTGTTTTTATAGTAAATACATTTCATTTTGGAAATGATGATTTTAAATAGCATTCTTCTAGTTTTACCGTTTTATATTAATGATGAAAACTACTCAAGCTCATTGTGCTTTAAGCCTAACAGTTTTTCTTGTCGTCACGTGTATGAGGTCCTTACTGAGATTGGTACTAGCGAGACTATGATAGGATAAGTGCTAGTAAGAGGCACGAGCAAGATTTAGCCACTCAAGGACGTCTTCCATATTTTTGGAGATAACATGTGTTGTTGAGTTTTAGTAATACTCGTCCCTAATCTTGACTTTGTGTATGGTTTGGTTTATTATTTATTGATGTTAAATCTTAGACTGCCATTCTATGTAATCATCTTTTAACTGTTAGAAAAGATCTTATTCATTATTTGATGTATTATCGAAAATTTAAATTAGTCGTTCTTACCTGATTTGAGGGTGTTACATAAAATATTCATGTTTGGAAGAAATATTAGCCAAGAAGTAATATGAAAATGTAAAAATACTTAAAATGATTGGGTAAATCAGACTGGATCTTATGAAAATTCTAAAAAGCCAGCTTATAAGTTGGTTTATGAATAGACATGGGCAAATCAGATTGGATCTTGTAAGAGGTTCCACTTAACCGGAAGGTCTCGACAATAACTAGTTATGACGTTAACCTATCGGGCCAATTACGTAACTACTCAACGCAATCAGTCAAACCATTTAAAACCTAAACTTATCCACAACCGGGCCTCCATAATCGTTTACATATCGGGTCTCCATAACCGAACAATTAGTGTTTTAAAATTTCTCCCTATCACGTGTCACGCTTTCATTGGTGTTGTTTTGTGACCCTTTTGTCTTTTCTTGGTCTTTTTTGAACTTTTTTGGCTTTTAATTGATTAACTAACTAAAATTACCTTTTTACCCTTTTATTTATAGCATAAATAAAACGGTTTTAGTTTTTTTCTTTTCACACAAGCTCTCCCAATATCTCTCATATTTTATGTTATGGTTTAGTTTTTGAGCTCAATAAAAGTTCATTTTTATTTCCAGATATTTGAAATTGAAAAATCGACATTACAAGTCTTTTGGTTCTCAAACCGATGGACCTCAAATTAGGTCTAACGTTCTCAATAGTTTGGGAGCTCAACTCCCTGATTATTGTGTTATCGAACTAATCTAAGATCATAAGCGAAAAGCCTTGGTCTGGGAACAATTCATTTTGGTGAGGATGTTTAGCTAAATAAGAAGACCACAATGTAGAGATTGTAGTGTTCTTACGGCGTAGAGAAATTCCACTATAAAACGCTACATTCAAATTTCCCAGATTAAAAAACCAATGGAATTGTCGCAAGCGAAAACTTACACCAACCATTATCTGGATGTATAATGCGGAGATATGTCGGATGATGCAAGCAAATTTGGTGATTCAATTGCCTTTGTCATTCAGGAACTTTAACAATATTCAACTGACAAAGTGGATCCAGACATCCTTTCAATAGACATACCGTCAAGTCGTTCAACTTTAAAACATGATGCTTTTAAATTATGGAAAAATTTCATAAACAGAAATGCAAGATTTATTTCAAACTTGGTAACTTATGTCACTCTGACGTACGATGTTTAGAGTGTTCTGCACAATTTACCTCAATTGTATCTTTATGTGACGGCTCATTGGATTAAACCAACGAAGTGGTCAATGATAAAACACACGATTGCATTTGAGCGATTTGGTTACCTGCTTAGTTGAAACGAATTATATAAAATACTAAAAATAATTAGCATTTCTTTGAGCAATACATCTGATAATACCATATATATATATATATAGAGAGAGAGAGAGAGAGAGAGAGAGAAAGAGAGGAGGTTTACTTTGCAAACCACGTTATTTGTACAAACCGTACAAATCTTATTCAACAAATCATAATTTTTTATTTTGTTTATTTTTTTGTAATTATGAGAGGTTGATTAATAATTTTTATTGTGGAGGGTGTTAATCATGTATATTATCATCTTCATTTTTTTAATTTTAGAGAAATACATGAAACGGTTTCATTAAAATTTCATTAAGTATTATATCAAACAATTTCATAACCATATATTAAACAACTTCATTAGAAAAATATTATATGAAACAATTTCACAAGATTAAACAATTTCATGAAAAAATTTCATAAGATTAAACAATAAAATCGACGGATAAGGATGGTTTGCATGGTTTGTACAAATTGGATAGTTTGCATTTTATATATATATATATATATATATATATATATATATATATTGAAAATTAGGGGCTTTCAAACCTATATATGGTGATGCTTTTTTCCATACCCTTTGTGTGACCCCATAGCAAGGGGGAATGAAAGTTGCCATACATTTAGATTTATAATAATATTGATTTTTGTAAGACTAAGCTAATAACTCAATCATATAGAAGATATCGTGAAGATGTAGGTGTTAGGGTTTATAAATTGACATCAGGTATCGGGAACCCGATATACCCGTCTCGACGAGGCCGACGGTTCCCCACAAAACCGAGGACCGAGGATAGGATGGGGCTAGGGTAGGGCAATGCGATCCCCATCCCGTCTATTAAATATTTATTATTAAATAAATTGTTTATAAAAAATTAGATTTAATATATTTTTGATTTAAAAGCATTATTTTGTCATTTCTTGTATACTTTTTTTTTTCTTTTTTGATCTGTCTTTTTTTAGATCAAAAAATATGGAAAGCTAAAAGCGTTTGATCAAACAATTACATATAATGTTGTGATTTTTTCGCATACGAATATTTGATACACCATAAAAGCAAAATTTTAGAAATATATGAGATTTAAACATGGATCGTTTTGAATTGAGTTTCGTGTTTAACACATTTGATTTAAAATACTTCACATTAATGGGAAAAACCTTATGGGGATGTGATCATATTCCCCAGCTGAGACGAGAATAGAGATAATTGATAATTGCTATTACCCAACTGAAGAGGATCTCGAATTTGTAGAAAAATCAATTGTCAGTTTTAAATGTGTGCTTTATAGTTTATCTGAAACATATAATACTAAATTACGTAAAGATAAAACACAATTTGACGCTTTAGGTAAATGGAAAGCGAAAGAGCCAATTTACTAATATTGTGAGCGTAAAGAGTAAAGGGAAAAGTATTGCACTAACACTTTATAGTAATACAGTCTCACAAATACCGAACGTCAAAAAACTAGTAGTGACCACAATTAATTGCATATCATATTGATTCTAACTTTTTTTAAGGTTATTTATTGTTGACGATTTTAATCACCTGGATATCTTGGCATGATGGAAAGAAAACGAAAGCCAGTTTTCGATTCTCATCACCATGGCAAAACACCTACTACTAACTAGGAGTGCTCATGGGTTGAGTTGATCGAGTTGAGGACATTTTAACAACTCAATCCAATGTTTGCGGTTTGAGAAATCTTAACGCAACCCAACACAAACCAAAGTGCAACCCAACCCAACCTAAACCGTACGGGTTGGTCGGGTTGGTTGGGTTGATACTTTGGTACATTAATATATTTTCTTAACTTTGAATACGTATTTTAATAGGTTATTTCTCTACTCATAATTTCTTTTTCATCGTCAACCATTTGATACAACTTATTCGTACGTCTTAAATCTTACATATATCACATTCAACTAATTTTCTCACTTTACATATATATGTTCACAGTTACTGAACATATATACGAATGAGTTATATAGAGATGGAGAATAGATTAAAAATATATGTATATAAAGAGTATATATGATAATGTAATTTTCTAATGTACATGTTAATAAAAACTCAACAATCATACTAAATCCAACAAATAAAAGGATATCGGGTTCATCGGGTTGAGTTGAGTTTAAATAATAGTAATCCAATATCAACTCAATACCTACGTTTCGAAGATTTTACAACTGGAGTAGATATCAGGTTGCTTCGAGTTGAGTTATTTTGCATTAGGTTTGGTTGGGTTGGGTTGGGTTGGTCGAGTTTTTGAGCACCCCTACTACTAACACAACCGCTTTGGAATCTACCTTTTCTTTTGGTAGTAGGGTGTGTTTGGAACGAATGAAGCACTTACACTTGAATATGCTTGAGGTTTGCATTTTCCTCAACGATTATTTGGATGACTACGATCAAATTCAAGACACTTCTTCCATAAAGAAAGAACTTGCTTGTGTCGAAGAGGAATAACGGACGAAGAAGGAATCACATACTCCGAAAGTCCAACATTAACATGGGATGGCATAGCATCGGGTCCCCAAACTTCTGTTTATAGTTAAAGATTGGACTTTGTTTTTTTTCCCACGCCTTGTGGTCTATCAGTAAAGATAACTTTTTTTTTGGCATGATAAGTAATTAGATTCTCCTCTGTAAGTAGACAACACTACTCAGCCTCATATCTGTCAAAGTGGGAAGGTAAAGATGGAAGAGTTAGCAAGATTCTGCTTGGTAAACAGGTCAATTATTCAGGGTGGTTAGTGACTGTCGTGAGCCATTTACTTGGATTATATCGATGTAGATTGCCTCACAGAATATCAGCAGAACTTTTCCAAACATTTGTAATTCGTGAACTAATTAAAAAACATCTTGCTTCGAACATAGAAGTTACTAAGAGTAAAATTTGGAGAGAAAAAAAAAACGATTATATCGAAAATACTTCAGATAATCCTAGATGACCATCATGTATTGCTCGAATAAATAAAAGCTTATTTGATTGAAGTATATTTCATTGTTTAATTTAGAGTAAATTACGTTTTCAGTCCCTATGGTTTGTTGAAAAGTTCTATTTTCATCCTTATGGTTTTGAAATTATGATTTTCATCCTTATGGTTTTGAAATTATGATTTTCATTCCGATGGTTTAAAATTTATTACTCTTTTTGTTCTTATGATTTGAAATTTATTGCTTTTTTTGTCTCTATGTATACAATTCATTTCTACTTTAGTCCTTTATACTTAAATGTAGTGTTTTGCTCTTATAGACGAAAATAAAATTGAATTACAAATCATAGGGATGAAAATCGAAATTTCAAAACCGCAAGGACGAAATCTACAATTTTTAACAAAACACAAAGACGAAAAACGTAATTTACTCTTTTATTTATTAAATATTAATTATAATGTATTTATTATTTATATATAATAAGAAATTGACCATCGGTAACCAATTATCTATCGGTTACATCACTTAAGATAAGTACATTTTTTCATCCAAAACCGACTACAACCACTGTGCCAGTGATCATAACCGGGCCCAACTAGTTACTCGGTTTCATGTCTATTAATAACTTATTTAACGAAGCTTTTTCAATGAGCTAACATATGGTTGACATATCCCATCATGTTCCACGTACCAAATTTACAATTTTTTTTTAAATATATAATATTTATATATGGCAAATGCAACAAATAAACTCGCATACCCTTCTCACTTTTGGTGAGGTTTGAATCCCTGACTTATTAGAAGACCAAAGGCTACAATACCGCTAGTAAAAAGAAGTTTGGTCCAAATTCACAAAGCTGCCAACCAAAATCCAGCATTCTTATTTAATTCCAATGGGAGACTCCCTTGACACCATGCTACAAAACACCCTCTTTTGCCACAACAGAATCACCACCTGATTTGCAAATAAATTGCAAAACTTTCACTAAATTACACCAAATAAAAACCAGTAAAACATTTTTCTTCCCAACCCAAGAGGCTAACATGAACTGTTGATATCCGGTGATCCGATCAGCATTTTTACGATATCGGCGGTTCTGGTTCCTTGACAACTTCATCAGCAGCCGCTTTAATGGGCTCAAAATAAATGCCATTTTGGCCTAGAGTCGCACACAGCTCGAATTTTCCAGCCGTAAGTGATTCATAATCTTCACTTGAAATTGTTCTTTGCAGGACCGAATACGCACAGTAGTCTACTTCGCACACTCTCAAATTTTCTTGTGCATATGCAGAAACCGAGACCCCAACGCCTTCCCCTGCATTAGAAATTCTAACATTATAAGGCGCTCGTTTTTTTACATGTAACAACTAACTTTCTCTCTTTCACACATCGGTGTTTTCATGGAAACAATTTCTATGGTCTGAGCTAGAGGTTAGTTCTGCTTACATCTTACCTCAATATTGCGATATATCGTCGATATATCGGCGATATATCGGATATCGCTCGAAAAAAAAATATCGGAACTCAAATATCAGTCAAAATATCGGGAACGATATTATCGGCGATATTTTCCGATATTTAGCGATTTTTAGCGATATTTTGAGGTAAAAATCGGTTTGATATACCGATTTTATAAGGTTTAAAATTTGGGCTGATAACTTATTTTGTTATTTCATGGGCCTAATTTTTTGGGCTGATAACTTAAATTTGTTATTCCATATGCCTAATTTTTTGGGCTGATAATTAAAYTAGGTCTGAATCTTAAAATAGTTCCACAACGTCTTCTTCTTTCTTTAGACTTCGACTTCTTCACGTTCAACTTCAGAGTCTCGACTTCTTCTTCACACTTCGACTTCAACTTCAGTCTTCAGACTTCGACTTCTTCTTCTTCACACTTCGACTTCAACTTCAGTCTTCAGACTTCGACTTCGACTTCTTCTTCAGACTTCGACTTCGACTTCAAGTCTTCAACTTCGACTTCTCGGTCTCTCTTCTCGATCTCTTCAGACTTTGAAACTATATTTCTAAACTCTAATTAATGCATATTATATATATAATTCTAAGAAATATTATGTTAACCGCTATTTCCGATATATCACCGATATATTACCGATATAACCGATATATCGAATATCGGTCCTGACCGATATTTCGTATTCTGACCGATATAACAGCATAGCTTACCTGAAGGGTGGGATATGCTAGATTCATTTGGTTTTCTATGTAACAACTATCTCTCTCTCTCTCTCTCTCTCTCTCTCTCTCTCTCTCACACTCTTTTTATATTTGGTGGGTTCTCATGAAAACAACCTCTCTATTCTTTGAGGGTACATCTTACCCCCCATCCCCACCTTTGGATGCTTTTCTAAATGTAAATACTTTCTCTTTTTCACACACATTCCACATGACGGGGGTCTTCACATGGAAAAAGTTGCTCTATTCTTTGGGGTAGAGGTTAAATTTGCATCTTACACCTTTGGATGGGATATACAGGCTTGATTTGGTTTTTTAAATGTAAAAACTAACTCTCCCTCCACATTTTTTACATGTCGAGGGTCTTCATAGAAACAATCCCTCTATTATTTGAGATAGTGGTCAAGTTTGCATACATCTTACCCCTTGTTCCATCTCTCGGGTGGGATAACTAGGATGGTTTTGTTTTTAATTTTTTATTTCCTGATTAACCTGGATATCCAACCCGCTATGCGAAGCGACTAATCTGCTTGCAAATAGCCCGGAGTCACCGCATTTGAACCTCCATGGCCACAAGGGGATTTTTATTCCTCCTTGGAGCCAAGCTCAAACCCATCAGGCACCATCCTTGTCGATCAATGTTGTAGGCAAATAGTCCTACTAGTATAGTCAAGAGGTTAGAGGGAGGGAGCTTGTTCAGATGTCGAGAACTCGAATATTGAAAGTGAAATATTGTAAGACACTTGTTTTTTAATGTAACACAATAAGAAAATCTACTTGATTGTTATTAAACAAAACCAAACAAATCCAGTATATCTCACTCAAAAGCAAGATCAGGGGAGGTGGGATTTATACTGACCTGTCCTGGCCTCTACGTTAAAGTGTAGAGCAGTTATTTCCGGGAAAATCTTTGAGTTGTGCAAAAGTGAGTGAAAAGGAAAAGAAAAAAGACTAGTAAATAGTAAGTGCGCTAGGGGTTGGAGCTCTAGATGTTGGAGCATAATTACAATAACTTACATGTCCGAGTTTGAATCCTACACTCGTGTATGGTGACTTGGGGGTCCAGAAAAAAGAACATCTTAGCATGAAACTCAAATTGAGGAACGAGAAACTAACACTTACCATGTGTAACAAGCAACAAGTTTTCGGTAGGATATTTATCCGCAAGGGTCTTGATAATGTTCTTGTACCTGTCTCTAGCGCTCTCTATTGACTCTTCCCACTTTGGCAGCTGATAGCGTTTATCGTCAAATAAATAGTGTTAGTAGAACAACAGTTCTGAAATTTCTCATCTATCTACTACATTCTCAATTGAAAGTGGTGAGAGATTTGTGGTCTTATAACCTCTTTGTAAACTCGTTCTACACTTGAATCCACTGATCCTTCTGGTAGAACTGCTTCACATTCTGAAATATTGAAGGCAAAGTCTCCATCTTTAGGTGCATTCTCAGCCCGTATGGCTCGCTTGTTCAGCATTTCACATAGACCATACTCAACAGACACCTGCAACACGTCAAAATGTCAAACCAGGAGGTGGGGTGGGGTGGGGTGGGTTGGGTTGGGTTGAGAGAGTGGGTGTTTAGATTCTTAACTCTTTTCTAATACATGCAATAACAAAGAAAGGTGTCACTAAATGAAATGTCTATCTCTATTGCATCAAGTAGAGATGTATAATGTATATGACCTGAGTCAAGCCTCAGCTAGTCTGGCTTGTGACTTGCCAAGCCTGAAAAGTTAAGGCTCGTGTTCGTATACTTTTGGTATCTATGAGCTTGTATTATTCGGTTTCTATGAGCTTGTATACAACCAAAAATAAGAACTTAAATAAATTTAAAAAAAAGAATCATGTCAAGAAATTAAAGGTTTCTAAGAGGCTAACACAATTGAGCTAAATAGATATAAACTAGTGATTGGATATCCCCATTCAGGGCCATTTAAGTGGCCACCTACACGTTAAATATCCTCTCACCCCTTTGATTAGTTAGTGCCACTTAATTGGCCTGCTAGATGTTAGGCATCCTTACTGCTTCAATAGCAAATACTTGATTAATTAAGCATTTTAAAAGATGATATGGGAATAATCAATTTTTCTCAACTTGTGTTCATCAATTTGCTTTTTTTCAGCTAGAAGGTAACATCCCAATCCTTTTTGAGTAATTGTCACGATGGAAACAGTGAAGATGGTCATTTAGAATAGTAATACTTACCAAGGATTAAATTCTACATATTTAAGTCAACAGCTTCCATATCTGATTAAATATCAGTTTAATTCCCACTTAAGATAGCAATCATTAGAAGATCACTTAAATACTTAGTTTCACTTAATGTTTTCTAGGGGGTGTCAATATAAATTAATCGCGACTCAAATTGACTCGGTGGGTCCGGCTTATTTGAATTTGCTGAGTTGTCGAGCCTGACCCACACTATGCTCAAGCTCGGGTCCAATAGTCAAACCGTGAGCTAGGATAGATCTTATCTCATGCCCCACAATCTCTATTTTTTCCACACGTTACAAAGATAAGACATATATAATGAGTTCAATTGTTCCAAGCCCAAAGCATGGTGTGATAGTTCCTAGGAACTTAGAACACCACATGATAGACTTCTTCTATTCGACATCAAGGGCAAGGAGGGATGGACACTTTTCTAAGAACATCAATGATGGCTGCTAGATCACAACTAACTACTTTATGTTAAAAAGATTCAAGAAACCATATCCGAGAAGGTTGAAAATTTTGTCAACATATCCTTGTTAGCTCACCAAGGATACTCTAGGGTGGAGTTCAATTCTAGGTTACCATCAAAGAGTCTCTCTTATTTGAACATGTTCAATCAAACAACTAATTACTGTAATTACTCTTTAATGTTAAGCTTAATGAAAACTTCAAGCCTCTAATCAATGAACAAAACGTCCAACTGTATCAAGCTCATAGATCCCTTCTAAGCATTAACCTAAAAACTGACCACAAATTCACCTTGATCATCAGGATCACAATCTTCTAACAGTTAACACTTTATTCGATCTCAAAACTGAGAAAACTATAAGCAAATAAAACAAGCAAAGATTGAAATTAAGGATCAGAATCATCTCCTTTGTGCATATCAGTCACTTATATATATGAAGACATTGGGCCCAATTCTGTTAGATGATGCACATCAGGTGCAATCCATGATTCTGTTAGCCTTTTGTTTACAAAAACAATCGATATTAAGAAAAACGAAATCAAATAATAATAATATGAAAAACAAGTGATGAGAATACGACCTTGAGCTTAGAAGGATCGATGACAACACCGTCGGCAGAGGTCTTGTGAGTCACATCATCATTAACGGCACAGAGAGCATGAATAACCTCAGATGCGGTCTGAAGGCACCGGAGAAACGGTGATACAAAGACACGATGGATCGGAAAAGTTAGGTTGTTGAATTTCTTACCGGTACAGAATGCCCTAACCTTACCCTCGAAGACCAAAGGTGGATCCCATGGCCTAGCAGCCTTCTCCGTCCATAGTGGCTCGAAGTTGTCAATCCGGTCCGCATGGCGCATGACGACGACATTCTGATGAGTCCGTTGGCCGGGATCCATGGTTGGTTAAAGTATCCTGTGAAGAGTGAAAGAATGTTGGGTTTTTATAGGTGAAGAAATCGTTGGCTTCACGTGCTTCCTTGCAGTTTCCGGTAGACAACATGGAATCTTCCTCAGACATTGCCAACGACTGCGTGACAACCACGTGTTTTTTTTTTTTTTCTTTTTCCTCTCTATTGATTTTTTTTAATATAAAAAAAGATCTGAACCCTTGTCATTTTTAATCTTATGTCTATCTATGAATTGTATTTTAAAAGGTCAGACAAATACCTAATATTAACAAAATATACCAAAACATTTGTTTGGTTTTTCATACAATGGCTAATACTTTGCTGCTTACATCATCTGTAGGTATTGAAATTCTATTATCAATTCCATTTTTTATCTATAAAGAAAGAATAAGCTCGAGTCAATGGTAAAAATTATGTATAGCTAAATATAGCTAACAAGTTTATTGAGAACATGATATATTGTCGAGTGCATTATGTTAAGTATAATAATACGCTAATTGTACTTAGATAGGGATTTTTAGCTCCCACCACCTCTTTGTCATCATTCTTCTGACGAAATGGATTTTTTTTCCTTTACACCATATACATGTAATATATAACATATACACATATTATCCTTCATAATATCACATCTCTCTCTCTCACACACACACACATATATATATATATATATATATACTATATTATAAAGCATTTGACAAAAACTCTTAAAAATTATTTTTTATGTATAAAGTACTGTTTATTAATGCATATTACTTAAAACTCAAGATTGCAAGTAGATTGTGCGTAAGTACAACTTATTAAAGCTCCATATCTGAATTCGTGTAACTAACTGTAGATAAACATAATCAAATACATGATAAATATCTCATTTTAAATATAATTAGAATAATCATTGAATTCTAACGAAATACTTAATTATTATTTTTATAAAATATTGTATTATTATATCAAAAATAGTTGATTTGATATTAACATTGATATATTTATTACAAATTTTTATGATATTTTCAAATTTATATTTTATTCAAAAATAAAATCATTATTGCTTTCTTAAAAACACATAAAATCGTATTATAACATCGACATAGACAAATAATAAAATAGAACATTAAAATTAAGATGTGTCTTGTTGCATTGCGCGAATACCCTTTTAGTATGTATATATATATATATATATATGAATAAAATATATTTTTATACATAGCATGCATCCCATGGTAGAGCACATAAAGTTCACCTATTAGCGCTGGGTAAATCTGAAATCAATCTTGGAGCGATACCTTCGAAACCTCTTACATATCATATCATACCTACGAGGGTATCTACCATTACATTCATTCATAAACTCCCAATCATCCACCCTAACATGATCTGATTCACCTAAATTGGAACATCATATTGATAATCCCAACACTGAACACGTTATAAAACCTAATAATTTCTCCTACTTCCAGAAGATTTTAGGCTGTACGAAGGCTCTCTTCCACATTCTTATGTCACTATGAACTTCTTCAAGTTGGTTAGCTCTTTTTGCATCCTCTCAACTTGTGTGCACAAAGCAGCTAGCTCGTTCTGTATAATGCCTCGAAGACTCTCAACTTCTCGGCAAAACTCTGTCTTGATAATACCAAACGTGGTCATGACATCTTCTTGGACATCCATGTCGTTCGTTTCCAAGACTCCAAGTTGCTAGTGAATGTCTTCAAGATGATGATCAAGGTCATTGATCCTTCTTGTTAAATCTTCGGTGGACTTCTTCACATCAACAACTCTAGGATTCAGGCTGGCCATCAATTCCTTTTATCACCTTCAGCTCTTATATTGAGTGCTGGCCCCTTATGATGAGACTACTCCCGTCCCTAGGTCTCCTCATAAATCTTAATATTTGAATCCATGTACGTTGTTCGCCGTCGCCTCGAACCTGACTCGGATACCAATTGTCAGAGAGTTGTCTTAGCAAGCTTGTGTGCAACTTTAGTTCTCAAACTAAGTCAATCAAACTAAAGTGATATCAAACAACAATGCTAGGAAGATTGGTGGAACTGACAGAAAAGTTTCACAAAGATAAATTTATCCACCTACAACTATTTCTCTATTTTGAAAATTGCAACCTTAATTATATCAGTAAAATTTCTCTATTTTGAAAATTGCAACCTTAATTATATCAGTAAAANATTTCTCTATTTTGAAAATTGCAACCTTAATTATATCAGTAAAATTTCTCTATTTTGAAAATTGCAACCTTAATTATATCAGTAAAACATTTAAACCTCCAACAAATTAAAAAAAAATAAACTGTAATTTCTAACAATGTTTTAAACAAAAAATGTATAAAAAATGAAGGTTTCCACCAAAAATTTTATAAAATGGAAGCTTCTATCAACTATTAGTGATGATTCTTGGGAAAGCAATAGATGTAGAAAAGAGGAAACCGACCAAAACCAAGTTGTATTTTGGATAGGATGAAGTGTGGACGTCAATTGTTTTACTTGCTTTTGAGAAAGAAATAAATATTAATGGAATATTAAATCACAGAATAATCAAATAAATTTATCCAGTTCTTTTGTATATATTGTGATAATCGTGAGAACTTTTATCTTAAGATATTATTTCATATGATTTTTTCTCATTTCAAGATTATCATGATTTTATAGGTTCTCAAAAGAAGTTACCTTATATATATGTGGAGACCTTTTAAGAACTCTTAAAATTATGAAATCTTTGAGAACTACTGTATCATGTGCTATTTCATATGATTTTTTCATCTATGAATAGAATTTAATGTAGTAATCAACATATATATTTGTTTCATGGGTACTCGGTTCATGATACATATGAAACAAACTCAATGAGAAACAAATATATGTTAATCAATACATTAAATACTATACTTTGATAGAAAGATATCATATGAAACAAAACCTTAAGGTATATTAAATTCTCAGACTTTTTAATTCATGAAATTATTTGTTCCAATTTAGACCATAAAAACTAGTTGAAAATAAAATATAATATATATTTAAAACTCTCCTTTTTATTTTTTCTCTGACCCCCCACTCTCTATAATATACATGTATACGCATAATTGAATGTGCATACAAGATAAACACATTATGAACATGTTCTTATAATATTTTTATAGTTTGTGAGCACATTACGAAAACACTTTAAATCTACGAAATTTGATATAACTTGAGAATATATTGTGAACACCAATTAAATCAGTAAAAGTAAATCTAAATCTACTACTTTATGAACACTATGTGAATCTTGTGAATACTGTAGCAAAAAAAAATTCTTAAGCTTGTTTACATTGTGTTCACTTTATGTGCAGTTTTAATTGTGTATGAATATTATGAAGAGAGAAAGAGAAGTATGAAATTTCTTAAAAAGTGCATTAATTTTTATTTGAATAATGATAATTATCTTCTTGATTAATACCATTAATTATTTTAAATTAATGACTTAAGATGTATATTTAACAAATTTTATAGTTTTCAAATGATTAACACGGGCATATATATGTAGAGAGAGGGGAGAAGGATCATGGGAGAAGATAAACATTTTGGGAGAAGGTGAGAAGTTTCAATATCATACATGATTACACTTCTTTAGGTGTGTTTAATCATATATGATTAAACGTCTATATGTTGTCAATGTAACATGTGTTTAAATCATATATGATATTTATATTCTTGCATATTTACAAAATATTACTGTTTGAATATATATATATATATATATATATATATATATATATGTGTGTGTATGGGGGGGGGGGGTTATTTATTGTTTACTTCGTTAGATTTTTGATGATTTTTTCTTTTAATTAACGGTGTATCAATGTGATGCTATGTGATATAAGATTTTATTTTAAACAAAAACAAAAATGTTAACACAACTTCTCGTTGAAAAATTAAATCCGAAATTTATGTTTGGAAAATAAAAATAAAAATTACAATTGGTTGAACATGTTTTTCTTGATTAATAAACATTAATATCTAACAAATTTTAGAGTTCTTAAATGACTAGATCCCCCTCTTCACACACATACACACACATGTATATATATATATATATATATGTGTGTGTGTGTGTGTGTGTGTGTGTGTGTGTATAGAGAGAAAGGAAAATTCAAATGCAAACTCAATTTTCATTGTAAACGCGGGGATTGATCTCGGTCTTTCATTTTATTTGATCCAATAACTCATATTAAATATAGTTTCAATTAAAACTATTAATTAAGATAATTAGGGATAAATATATATGTATATATAATTTCAATCTGCACCAACCTTTTTTGACTTTTTATTTTCTTTTTTAATTAATTTTTTTTTACCTACTTAAAAGTCTAAAGTCAATTATCTTAAAAATTATTAATATTTTAATCAAACAAATTACATTAAAAAAATTCATGCTCTTCAATATAATATCTATCTTTTTATAGATTTTTTTCGTTTTAACTGTTTTTTTACGTGAAATGATATATATTCATCATGAAAATTTATGTACGTTCAAATGAGTACAACAACTCGACACCGTAAGTCTGTAACTCGACATCACCTTCAAGACTTTATTCAACATCGTAAGGCACCACGTTCTTCATTACCGTAACCCAACATCCATCGAGACCGATCGAGAACCCATCGAGACCGAGCAAGAACTTATCGAGACCGAGCGAGAACCTACCGAGACTGATCATGAATGGTTGAGAATCCATCCATTAACTTAGTATATGTTTATATGTGTTAAACCATAACCTACCACATTTATTTTCCATCGAGAACCTATCAATTGATTTATCATTTCTATGTGTATAAAACCATAGACTATCATTTTCATATTTTATCGAGAAGGATCAAGACCAATCAAGAACACATCAAGATCAATCGACAACCTATTGGGACCGATTGACACCAATCGAGGTTAATCAAGAACCTATCCATTGACTTGTGTGTGATTGTTTGTGTAAAACCATAACCTAATCGGGAAATCAATCGAGACGATTCAGAAACTCACCCAGATCAATCGAGAACCCAATAAAGAAAAAGAAAGAAAAAATAAAGTATGTAGAGTTGAAACTATGATATATTCATGATGAATAATATGTGTATGCATGAAAAATATTATGATGTAAATTAATATTTATGATAAATATCATACTAATATAAATACTAGAGAGTTATTGTATACACGTAATCATACATAAATATTCATGATGAATAATATGTATATTCATTATGAATGTTACAGTGAAAATGTATATTCATGACGAATATCATATTGATGTATGAATGTTAAAAAATTGTTATATACAGGTAAACATATATAAATATTCATGATGAATTGTATGTATCATATTGATGTGTTGGTCCATTGAGGGTCTACAAGAATAGTAAAACAATTTGTAGAAGGGGGGATGAATACAAACATAATTTTTCAAATTTAAAATATATATTGATAAAGAAGATCAATATAGATTTTACAAGATTGTTTGCGGAAAGATAAGGTGATAAAAACTTATCTAAACAATCTTTTGTTACACACTAAATCTTAGCAATACAAGAAAAGAAATGTTGTAAAGAAGATCTTTTACTTAAGCTAGAAAATGCTTGAAGTAAGAATTAGGGTTAGAGAGTGAGTTGCGCGCACTCTGCATGGAGAAGAAACACTCCTATTTATACACAGTGCATTAACTGTCCATTTAATGCAATATGGTTGGGTTATAGTGCGTGTCAAGCCTTAAGAGGAAGGTTTGTCCTTTGCTACAGTGAATAATACAAAAAACATTATTCATGAGCAGACATCCTTACATAAAGTTGGTGGACAATAGAGTCGACTAGTCAGCTCCGTACCGTACCAACTTTCATAAGGGTATGGGTTTGTCTTTTGTGTGCATAAGGACAAGACAATAACAATCGTGCTAAGCAAGCTTCATTTGATCGCTGAATGCTGGAATGACCTGAAGGTCTCTTCATCATTCGCTGAAGTTGAGCAGTCTTCACACATATATAGACATGCTTGTAATCACTGAGTACCGCTTTAGTTCACGTACTCGCCAGTCTCTAATCTTCAGTTTCAGTCTTCGACTTTTGCTGAAGGTTCTTTGGTGTGAGTGTTGTCTTCTTGAAGTATCGCTGTTTCTGATAGATTTACAATACAAGTTCTTCAGCGATCACTGAACATGCTCAGTGAAGATCGCTGGAACTGAAAAGACAGAAACATAAATACAACGTATAAGTGAAAATGGATTATCATCAAATCACTGAGAGAGATTATCAACATGATGTATGAATACTAAAAAGTTATTTATATATGTGAACATATATATTCATGATGAATGTTATAAAGAAAACATAGATTCATGATAAATGTTATAATGAAGATGTATATTGATGATGAATGTCATAGTGATGTAAGAATATTGACAATTTGTTGAATACACGTAAAAATACATAACTATTCATGATAAATTTTATAGTAAGTTGTATATTCATGATAAATCATACTAATGTATGAATATTAGAGTTGTTGTAAACATATGAACATGCATAAATATTCATAACGAATAATATATATATGTATATATATATATATATATAATATTTGATGTGTTAAAAACATTAAAAAAATCATATCGAGATAGATGTCAAATCGAAGAGAAGAATGAAATGCTCGATTTTTTTGATATAATTTGTATATATATATATATATGTGTGTGTGTGTGTGTGTGTGTGTATGTGTGTGTGTGTAGAGGAGCGATCAAATGAAAACCGCCCTCATTTATGTAAACCATGTAAACCAATCTCATCCATCCATTTTTTTGATCAATGGTCAAGATTAGTTTAGGTTATATTAGAAAATTAAAAAAATTAAAATATAAAAATTTATTTTATAATCCCAAAAAGAGTAAAATGGTAACTTTGATAGTGGTAATATTAATGACAACCATATCATGTATATCGTAATATTAGTGAAACGAAATCATTTGTAAAATAATATATTAATTTTATGTTCAAATATTATAAAAAAATAACATTCATCATTAAAATAGGACAACAATAAAAATAAAATACACTATAATCAATTTAACATAATGAAACCTTTTGAATAATAATAAAAAATTACTACTACATTTCATGAACGAAATGGTTTTACAGTTTCATCAATACACAAATCAACGTAATGCTAGATGAGACATTTGTCATTTTCAAGTTTGCAGTAAATGGATCCGTTTCAATCTAATTATGAAATGGTTTCACTGTTATTGGTAGATGAATCTGTTTCATCGTAATAATGAAATGGTTTCACTGTTAGCTAATTACACAACATTTTCTTAGAAACCATGAAATGGTTTCACTTTTTTCAATCACCCATTTCATCGGTCAGCATGGTTTGATGAGTCATTTGTTATTTCACGCTATTGATGATGAAATTGCTTCATTTTTTGCTAATTACACAGTCTTTTTCTTATCTATTCTGAAATGGTTTGACTTTCTTCACGCACACATATCATCATGCACCATATTCATCATGCACTCATTTCATGTTGTACCCATTTCATGTTGTACTCATTTCATCATACACCCATTTTATAATCATTTGCACTTACTCCATGCACCAATTTCACCATGTATGAAACCGATTTCATCATGCACCCATTTCATAATCATTTTCACTTACTTCATACACTAATTTCACCATGTATGAAACCGGTTTCATGAATATTTTTTTTATTCTATTACTGATTTCATAGATTTATTAATCTAATAACTTACGATTTTCATAAATCTTAGCAATAATAAACCGAGACACAATATAATAAAATCCAATTTTTAATATTATAATTTCATTAAATATTTAAATATTACCATTTATAAAATTTCCTTTATTATGTTACCTTAATTAAGATTTATTAATAACTTCCATATTTAATAAAAAATAATGCACATGACCAATATACCCTTAATGATTAAATTTAATTAGAAAAAAATGAAATTTTCCTATTGGTTAAAATTAGTTTACACGATTTCTAAGAATTGCACGGTTTTCATTTGAACGTGCCTTTATGTATGTATGTATACATACATGCATACATGCATACATGCATACATGCATACATACATACATACATACATACATACAATTCAAATCAAATACAAACCTTGCATATATTCCACCTCTTACAAATCAAGCTTAATCCTTGATCTATCCTTTTCTTTTTCCTTTTTTTATTTAAAATAAAAATATTAAGGAAGGGTAATATTGTAATTGGTTTAACCAATTTTATTAAATAATATAATTTTTAATTATAGATAAAAACATAACTGTCATATTCATGAAATCGTTCTTAATTTGTTGTTAAAAAATATAATTTCAATCTCTATCGCTACTATTATGCATGCGCATGTTTGTTTGGAATTCACTTTTTGGTTTTTGAGTATTGTTCATGTCGTGGAGATGCAGAAAGACAACATCTTCAAAGAGATTCATGTCAATGACGTGTTTTCATATATTGATGCCGGAGAAAGTAATCAAAATGTTGGTAACAACATCAATAGTAGATAACAACGTTGATTTCATAGGTGATTATGGTCTTGATCAGGATTCTGGTAAGTTAAAGATATACTGTATTATTCATGGGATTTTAATCTAATCATTTCCCATGGATTTCATTTCATTTCTACATATGTGCATATATGCAACTTTTAATCAAAAATGAAGTTTATTAAGGTTAGATAGAGTTACATTTCAGTTGGTTTGTAAAACAGTGAAGTGATGTTGATTGGTTTTCACATACGATGTTGTGAAGATATGAATAGATGGTAGGGATATGTATTGTAAGATGAAAGTTGTTTTTGGAGTTTTTGAAGTAAGTGACGGCGAAACATACTGTATGAATGTTTTCATTGGTTCATTATTAGATGAAACATATGCTATCATATCATTTTTCATCATGGAATGTTAGAGCTTATCATATTATTGTCTTTATGCTATTTTTAACCTTTTGAAGGTGCATATGCGAATGTACATGATATACAGATACGTTACCAAGGGCAAACAGTTTTATATATGAACTAATCATATTCACTATGGTTTCACATGTGAAAGACTATTTTCCTCCTTTTAAAGATGCATATGTGAATGTACATAATATACAGATAGGTTACCTGGATAAACAAGTTTCAAATATGAACTAATCATATTTACCTTGATTTCACATATGAAAGCTATTTTCCCCTTTTCAAGATGCATATGTGAATGTACATGAAATTCAGATACAAACCTTGCCTAAACAGGAACTAATCATATTTATCATGGTTTCCCATATGCATACTTTCTATCCTATTAATTACATTAAACACCGATGGCAAATATAATAGATCTTACAACTTCATATTTGCATAATTCAATTGTACATATATGCACATTGCATTATAAGTTCATACCAACCACATTTTTTCTAATTCAGTAGCACAACAATTAATTTATGTTTGGTTTTTTCACAACAGTTGTGTCATATATGCATTACTTTATTTGGAAAATTACCTTTCATAACCTCTTCCTTTGTAACAAGTTTTTTGTTTGAAAGTGTTTTTGCGTATCCTGATTGCAACCTTTGTTGTTCAACATTGTTCCCTTCTTCATCAAGGAGAACTAGTGTCTCTTTTGTGTTTATGAATAGTGAGAAAGAAGTTTTAAGCATGATCATTTCGCTCTTCCTCCGTACTGTAAAATGTAGTATGAAAATTAGGTTAGTCGACAACTTCTATGCACAATATTTAGGGGGAAAACGCACCTCTAATTCTTTCAATTTCATTCTTTGCCGCCATGTTCATCCCATAATTCAGTGAATAAAATCTCCAGTATAACTTAGAAATACCTGGAGGGAGACCTGCAGTCCTCTGCCTTGGTCACCTGCTTTGTGAGAGATTTCAAAAAATTTAAAGATTGCTTCAACGATGGTAATCCGTATGAGAAATCCCGAGATATACGTTATGCAAAACTATTGTTGGAAAAAGGAGGTGTGGAATCCAGTGGAGATAGCTTTTCCTTATTTGAAGTTTGGTTTTCTTCTTCCTATTTTGCCCTTCCCATGCCTTTTGCTTTTTTAGTTTTAGTAACCATAAATCATACATTTACAATTCTTACCCTTATTTAATCTATACCATTAGATGAAAAAAAATAGAAAGTTAGGATTTGGATTGTAAGACGTGCAACATATGCCAGGTTGAAAGTTAGTAATTTTAGTAATTTTAAATTACAAAATTAAATAAAGAGCATTATGAGTATTTGTAAAATCCCTCTCTCCTATTTCCCTCTCCCCCCCCCCCCATCTGGACCTTTGTGAACATTGACCGCATTGTGAACACTAAGGCCCTGTTTGTTTTTACCTAAAAAGCACTTAATACCCTCTTATGTCTGAAT